>NC_045449.1:68015919-68023669 GCF_002776525.5 Piliocolobus tephrosceles | reverse complement strand
AAAGAAAGAAAGAAAGAAAAGAGAGAGAGAGAAAGAAAGAAAGAAAGAAAGAGAGAGAAAGAAAAAAGAAGGAGGGCAAAGGGGGCCAAGCAAGAAGAACCTCAGAGGTGGGGCCAGGCCACCAGGCCGGCCAGGGCGGTGCCTCTCCATCCATCTCAACCACCCTTCCCTTCAGACCACCTCTGGGTACATGTCCAGAGCCCACAGGGATACCTCTGAAAGCCTGGACCCAGGGCTAAGCCCCTATGGGCACAGGATGCTCATGGGGAGGGGGAGCTGAAGCCCCTATTCTCAAATCTCCTAGGGGATTACATCATGACCGAGTGCAGCACTGCTGCTTCTCTCTCCAAGCCTCTTGCACCATCCTCCTTCTCCCTAGAAGTGCTCCCGGGACCACAGAGGGTGTGAGTATTCCCTCCCTTTGCCCCCCGGTCTCCTCCAAACCCAGTGTACCCTGCAGAGTCATCTGGCACCCCTCCAGCTCCTCCCTGGCCTCCCTGTCTCTTGCCTGGGCTAACCCTCTGGCCTCCTAAGGGGTCTCTGGCCTCCTGATGTATCAGTTCATCCTCCCTAATACCACCAGCAGGATCTTTCTAGAACATGCCCCTAAGAACCATCAGGAGCTCAGTGTGCTGTATGAAGACCTTCAGTGTCAGCACCAGCCCACCATTCCAACATTATCTTCCATCACCCCATTTCTACCCACTAGGTCCCGGCCACACCCACACCAAACTACTCACCGTTTTTTTTGTTTTTTTTTTTGAGATGGAGTCTCGCTCTGTCGCCCCGGCTGGAGTGCAGTGGCTGGATCTCAGCTCACTGCAAGCTCTGCCTCCCAGGTTCACGCCATTCTCCTGCCTCAGCCTCCTGAGTGGCTGGGACTACAGGCGCCCGCCACCTCGCCCGGCTAGTGTTTTGTATTTTTTAGTAGAGACGGGGTTTCACTGTGTTAGCCAGGATGGTCTCGATCTCCTGACCTCGTGATCCGCCCATCTCGGCCTCCCAAAGTGCTGGGATTACAGGCTTGAGCCACCGCGCCTGGCCTACTCACCGTTTTTATCTAACTCCCAGCATTAGAGTTAAGGGGTATGTGCTCCTGTGTGCTCAGACACACAGAAGACTGACTGACTTCACCTTGAACCTGCCTTCTAGATCCAGGCTCTGCTAACACTAGCATCTCCCTGTGCCTTGCACACAATGGCTAGATGTACAGAAGCCAGAGAGCAACAGGCCGATTCAAATCCTGCTTCCCCGACTAACTAGTGTTCTTTGGGCAAATTGCTTAAACTCTCTGGCCCTCAGTATGTCCACGTATAAAATGGACATGACAAGAATTCCTGCCTCGTAGGGTTATTGTGAGAACGGAATGAGACAGTGCATATAAGAAACTAGGCCTGGCCGGGCGCACTGGCTCACGGCTGTAATCCCAGCACTTTGGGAGGCCAAGGCAGGTGGATCACCTGAGATCAGGAGTTCGAGACCAGCCTGGCCAACGTGGTGAAACTCCGTCTCTACTAAAAACACAAATATTAGCTGGTCGCGGTGGTGGGCACCCGTAATTCCAGCTACTTGAGAGGCTGAGGCAGGAGAATCACTTGAACGCGGGAGGCGGAGGTTGCAGTGAGCCGAGATGGTGCCATTGCACTCCAGCGTGGGGGACAAGAGTGAAACTCCATCTAGAAAGAAAAGAAAAGAGAAGAGAAGAGAAGAGAGAGAGAAAGAGAGAAAGAGAGAAAGAGAGAAAGAAAGAAAGAAAGAAAGAAAGAAAGAAAGAAAGAAAGAAAGAAAGAAAGAAAGAAAGAAAGAAAGAAAGAAAGAAAGAAAGAAAGAAAGAAACTGAGCCCGGGGGGTGGGTGTGGTGGCCTATGCCTGTAATCTTGGCACTTTTTGGGGCAGAAGCCGAAGGATTGTTTCAGGCCAGGAGTTCAAGACTAGCCTGGGCAATATAGCGAGACCCCCACCTCTAAATAAAGAAAAACAGACAAAAAACACAGAACCCAGTGCCTGGCACATGGAGACGCTCACAGGTTGTCTGTATTCTGTTAGGTGCCTCCAACAGCGAGCTCTGTTTCTCCTGCTTCTACTCTGAGCTAAGGCTTAGGTGCCTCACGGGGAATTGAAGTTTGGTAACATTTAACTAATTAATTAAATTATTGTTTAAAGACGGAGTCTTCCTCTGTCACCCAGACTGGAGTGCAGTGGCGAGATCTGGGCTCACTGCAACCTCTGCCTCACGAGTTCAAGCGATTCTCCCATCTCAGCACCATGCCCCTGGTTCCCCGACCAGCATCTGGGATTACAGGCACCCGCCACCACGCCCAGCTAATTTTTGTATTTATAGTAAAGATGGCGTTTCACCATGTTGACCTGGCTGGTCTTGAACTGCTGACCTCCAGTGATCTGCTTGCCTAGGCCTCCCAAAGTGCTGGGATTACAGGCATGAACCACCGGGCCTTCGTGAAGTTGGGTAACAGAAGTGACCACAGATTTCATCTAGCTCAACTTGCATTTTGCAAGTCAGATAACCGAGACTCTGAGATTAGAAAGGACTCTCTCAAGAACACATGGTGAGTGGGTGTGGCGGAAGTGCCTGGAATCCTGGGCTTTTGTATGTGCTTTGCCTCAAATCACAGAGCAGCTTACGTGCCTTTATTAACTTACTTTTATTTTCCTCTGGAAATAATATCAAGTCAAACAGTGTCCTTATAATTTGCAGGTACTAGGAGAGGGCCCTTTGGGAAAGGGTTGCATTAGCTGCCTCCCTGAGGGTTCATGACACAGAAAGTTCTAGAAAAGTGATGCCCTTGGTTAGGGGAATCAAAACAGGATCAGCTGGCATGGCTGGGTGGCAAGTGGACCCTAGGTTGCTTCCAGAGTGGGCTGCTGCTAACTGTGGCAAATCAAGTCTTTCTCTGCCTGCTGGAGGAGCTGCTACTCTGGTGTGCAGGTACCCAAGGCCTTAGCAGGTGTGGCTGGAATGCCACTGGGTCAGGAAAATTAGGTCTAGGACAAGCAGGAGGCTCTCTTGGGACTAACTGAGCTGATCCATTCACCTAGGAAGAAGAAGAAAGGAGGGGCCGTGGAGATAAGCCAATAGGGCCAAGCCCTTTGTCCTGGCCCCTGGGCACAATCCTGGGACTAGAAAGCCAAGATCTGCAGAGATATCCTTCGGTCCTAGGCAAGGGTACAGACACGCCTGTTAAAAAAACAAGCTAGCAAACCAAACATCTTCCTTGTGAACTGAACCTCCAGAGGTCCCAGGTACTTGGAGGAACTGGAATAAGGTGATTCACAGGTTTCCCTACTTAAAGTCAAAATACAGCCCTTAGCAACCAGTCCCGCCTAGCGGTTACCTACTGAATACATTGCTCTCCCCCAGAGCAGAGCCCTTGGAAATACTCTCCAAGAAGGATGTAGAAAAACCTGTCTGCCCCTGTCTCCACTGGCCACACCAGAGCTGCTGTCCCAGAATGAAAGCGCAGCTCTGAGAGGGTGGTCACCTGGACTGGCCAGGGCTGTGCTCCTACGGTGCTCCCTGGTCAGGGGTCCCAGCCATTTCAATAGGTGGTAGGAGCTCTTCCAGCCAGCCCTGCCCCATCACCTTCCCCGTTAAGCTGTTTCCAGCTTTTTCACAATTCTTCTACATCCCTAGGAGACAGAGTCATTGGGCCCTTCTTTATGGGTACAGAGCAACCTCCTCCCCCAACCCCACACGTAGGGCCTCAAAGTCCTCTCTGAGACCACAGCCTTCCCCAGGCTGTGGTTAAAGCCACTTAAAGCCAACTCACATACCTGCCCCTTCCCTCCATTTAGATGAGTCCCCTCCTCCATCCTACCCGGCTCCCGTGGCGCTGCCTGCCCACCCCTCCCTCTGAAGAGCAGTGTGGTACGGCAGGGGCTGCGGTGCCAGGGCATTCTGGCATGCCTTTCCTGCCCTACCCCGCCCCGCCTGCTAAATATATATCTTGGAGGAGTCCAGGAAGGAGCCACCACAAATGTGATTAACTCTTTCACCTCCAGCACCGTGGAGAGAGGGCAGGCTGGAAGGAGCAGTGGAAAGTGGGGGTACCCAAGTCCAGACTAGAGGAGCCCCCCGCCCAGGATCAGCTGGGGAATGGGAGAACTCAGCCCCTCACACCAGGCCGGGAGGAAGGGGTCCTGGGATTCTGGGACGGGGCTGGTCTGTGGGAAAGAGACCCCGAGTGCCCTTACTGTCCCCGCCCACCGAGCCCACCTCCGCTGTTCAGAAGGAGGAAACTGAGTCAGAAGAGCTCAAATCTCATGGCAATCGTCTGGCAAAGTCAGGCCCTGACCCACTTTCTCCAGAAAGAACTGAAAGAAGACCTCAACTCTCTTTTCAAGAGAACATGAGGGAGGCCAGGCAGGAAATGCACCTCCCCCAGGTGGGCCTCTTCCCAGGCCCCTGAAGTGAGGTGTGCAGGCCTCAGATGGAGGAGGTGGGTGACTCAAGGCAGGGTTCTGGGTTACCCCTTACCTTCCCCTCTTTCCCGAGCGGCAGCACCCAGCATGGCCCCTCACTGAGAGCTGCCTGTGCGCCCCCTGAAAGGCACCCCAGGGGTTCACCAGGCCCTGCTATCTAGGTTTGGGGGGTGGCGGGCTGGAGAGGGTTGGGGTCGGGGGGAAGCAGGGAGGGGAAAAGACTCTCCCACGTCTGCCTGGTGACAGAGGGAGGGTGTCAGCTCTAGGCCATCTCCAGGAACAGCCCCCCAGGGTTGCCTGTCCGCCACTGCTCATGACCCACCGCGGGCTTTGGCCATCTCCCTCTCCTCACCTTCCTGACCCCTTCTCTACCCTGTTGGGCGGGACTCCTGCCAAGGCCCAAACACTCTTGGAGGGCAGGATGCCTGAAGCTGCCGTGAACAGGAACCACTGACCTGGGTGGATCCAGGTGGAACTACTGGGTGGGGCCAGCCAGACCCCAGAGACTCTGACTGAAGCCCTGGGGCTCTGCAGCCTGGCAGGCCAAGCTCCTCAGAGTGGGGAGGGCAGGTGAGCAGAAACCAAGGCCAGCAGGAGGGGCTGGCGGGACCCTGCCGAGGAGAGTGGAGAGAGAAGGAGGATGAATGACGAGAGGCCCTTCACACCACTGTGCACAGGAAACCACCAAAGTCATCTGAGAAAATTGCAGGGCCCTGTAGCCCCGGGGCTGGCCAACCCCAGCTTGGCAGACGTGGCTTTAGGGTGGAGACTGACAGAGGGTATAAAGCCTTCCCACCCAACTAGTTGGTGCTGGCTGCTGGCCCGGGGCAGGCTGTTTCTTTGCAGTAACTCGGATCTTCCTTTGAACCTGGCTTAAAGGCCTGCCCTCCCACTCCCTGGCCTGATCGTCCAGCCAGTCCTGCAGCGCCCCCTGCTGTCTGAGCTAACAGGGACATGCAAAAAGGGAAGGTGGGCAGAAAACCAGCCAGGGAGCTCAGACCACCCCCACCGACAAGAAGGCCAGGGAGGAAAGATTTTCAAGACGCCCCCATGCCAAGGGCTGTCCCTTGGTCCCTGCCAGCCAGCACCTCTGTAATCTGGCCAACCAAAGGGCTCAATGTTTTCTTCTTTTTTTGAGATGGTCTGGCTCTGTCATTCAGGCTGGAGTGCAGTGGTGTGATCTCAGCTCGCTGCAGCCTCAAACTGCTGGGCTCAAGTGATCCTCCCACATCAACCTCCCGAGCGGCTGGGATTACAGGTGCCCACTACCATGCCCAGCTAATTTTTTTTTTTATTTTTGTATTTTTGGTGGAGACAGGGTTTCGCCACGTTGCCCAGGCTGGTCTCAAAAACCTGGTCTCAAGTCATTCTCCTGCCTTGCCTCCAAAGTGCTAGGGTTATAGGCCTGAACCACTGTGCCCAGCTGGCTAAATGCTTAATTTGGAAAATATGATCTTGCTCTCTGGGCCAGGGTGCTGAATGGATTCTGCATGATCCCTCTGGAAGCTTGTCTCCCTGTCCCCATCATGTCACCCACCCCACCATTGGTAAGCCATCTCCTAGGCCCGGGCATGGTGAGAGGAAGGGAGCCTTGTCGCCTTGTCAGAATCAAGGGACACTCATGTCTGTGGACTTGAGCTCCTATGAAAGATCCCAGAGCAGAAGTGACAGATGTGGCTCCCTTTTATCCAGCCAGCATGCCTCCTCTTTCAGACTGAAAGAAAGAAGGGAAGGGGTAGAGGAGCAGAGCACTCATGGGGGCGGACTAAAGTGAGCATGGGAGTCAGAGAGATGGGCGGAGGCTGCACGTGCAGTAGGGCCTGAGACCATGTCCTGGAAGCAACCTGGGTGTGCTGATATCCATTCCAGAGACGAAAAGAAACATGCTGCTAAGGCCGGGCACAGTGGCTCACGCCTGTAATCCCAGCACTTTGGGAGGCCGAGGCGGGCAGATCACCTGAGGTCAGGAGTTTGATACCAGCCTGGCCAACATGGTGAAATCCCGTCTCTACTGAAAATACAAAAATTAGCTGGGTGTGCTGGCACGCACCTGTAATCCCAGCTACTTGGGAGGCTGAGGCAGGACAATAGCTTGAACCCAGGAGGCGGAGGTTGCAGTGAGCCAAGATCGAGATCGCGCCACTGCACTCCAGCCTTGGTGACAGAGCAAGACTCCATCACATTAAAAAAAAGAAGAAGAAGAAGAAAGAAAAAGAAAGAAACTTGCTGCTAAGGGGGAGTGTGCAGTGATAGCACTGCAAACCGGAGCAACTGGGAAACCCAACAGAGGGAAACAGCTGCTTGAGGTCTGAGCAATGAGGAACCCAGAAAAGGTGCCAGCAGCAGCAGAACACCCCACCAGAGATCACGTAAGAGTGGCCGAGGGAAAAGGGGGCCCGAAACCCAATTGTGATTAAGAAAATCAAGAAGGCCAGTGCCGTGGCTCATGCCTGTAATCCCAGCACTTTGGGAGGCTGATGCAGGAGGATTGCTTGAGCTTACGAGTTGGAGACCAGCATGGATAACATAGGGAGACCTCGTCTCTACAAAAAAAAAAAAAAAAAAAAAAAAATTAGCCAGGCATGGTGGGTGATGCATGCCTGTGGTCCCAGCTACTTGGGAGGCTGAGGCCAGAGAATTGCTTGAGCCTGGGAGGTTGAGGCTGCAGTGAGCTGTGGTCGTGCCACTGCACTCTAGCCTGGGTGGCAGAGTGAGACCCTGTCTCAAAAAAGGAAAAGAGGCCTGTAATTTCAGCACTTTGGGAGGCCGAGGCAGACACATCACTTGAGCCCAGGAGTTCAGGAGCAGCCTGGGCAACATGGTGCAACCCCCATTCAGAAAGAAAGAAAGAGAGAGAGAGAAAGGAAGGGAGGGAGAGAGAGAGAGGGAGGGGGGGAGGAAGGAAGGAAGAGAACGAGAAAAGAAAGAAAAGGACCTTTTCTGAATGAAAATCTCAGTGTGGAAATTAACAGGCCCGCCTCCAGGTACCTGTTCAACAAGGTTGAATCTTTAAAAACTTCAAGATCTTCCGCCGGGCGCGGTGGCTCAAGCCTGTAATCCCAGCACTTTGGGAGGCCGAGACGGGTGGATCACGAGGTCAGGAGATCGAGACCATCCTGGCTAACACGGTGAAACCCCGTCTCTACTAAAAAATACAAAAATTAGCCGGGCGAGATGGCGGGCGCCTGTAGTCCCAGCTACTTGGGAGGCTGAGGCAGGAGAATGGCGTGAACCCGGGAGGCGGAGCCTGCAGTGAGCCGAGAGCGCGCCACTGCACTCCAGCCTGGGCGACAGATCGAGACTCCGTCTC
>NC_045449.1:68002110-68015819 GCF_002776525.5 Piliocolobus tephrosceles | reverse complement strand
GGACCTTTTCTGAATGAAAATCTCAGTGTGGAAATTAACAGGCCCGCAAAAAAAAAAAAAAAAAACAAGGTTGAAAAAAAAAAAACAAAAAGATCTTCCAGGAAGAAAGGAGAGACCATGTTTAAAGATACGAGACTGGCTTTGAGTCCTGTTACGCCAGCCAAGGAGAAGAGAAAGGTGGGGACAGTTCGTATACAGCCAAGAGAAAAGTGACTTTTATTAAAGCCTGGATCCACAGCCAAGGAACATTTGTTTTTAAAATACCCATAGTTTCCCCCGAACCAAATTCATATGTTGAAGACCTAATCCCCAGTACCTCAAAATGGGACTGCATTTGGAGACAGGGCCTTGAAAGAGGTGACGAAATTCAAATGAGGCTGTTAGAATGCGCTCTCATCCAACCTGACTGGCGTCTTTATAGGAAAAGATTAGGACAAGCAGGGACACTGGAGGTGTGCACGGAGGGAAGGCCATGTGGGGACACAGGGAGAAGAAGGTGGCCTTCTGCAGGGCAAGGAGAGAGGCCTCAGAAGCAACCCAAGCTGCTAACACCTTCTACTTCTTTTTCTTTTTAGACAAGTTCACCCTTTACTCTGTTGCCCAGGTTGGGGTGCAGTGGCGTGGTCTTGGCTCACTGCAGCCTCGACCTCCTAGGCTCAGGTGATCCTCCACCACATCCAGCTATTTTTGTATTTTTTGTAGAGACAGGGTCTTGCTATGCTGTTTAGCCTGGTATTGAACTCCTGGGCTCAAGTGATCCCCCTGCCTCAACCTTCAGAATTGCTGAGATTATAGGTGTGAGCCACTACATTTGGTCGATACATTGTTTTGAACTTCCAGCCTCCAGAACTGTAAGAAAACACATTTCTGGCCAGGCATGGTGGCTCTCACGCCTGTAATCCCAGCACTTTGGGAGGCTGAGGCAGGTGAATCACTTGAGGTCAGGAATTCGAGACCAGCCTGGCCAACATGCAAAAGCCTGTCTCTACTAAAAATACAAAAATTAACCGGGCATGGTAATGTGTGCCTGTAGTCCTCGCTACTTGGGAAACTGAGGCAGCAGGATCACTTGAACAAAGGAGGTGGAGGTTGCAGTGAGCCGAGATTGTGCCACTGCACTCCAGCCTGGGCGACAGAGCGAGACTCCATCCCAAAAACAAACAAACAAACAAACAAAAACACAGATGTTATTTAAGCCACCCAGTCTGTGGTATTTTGTTATGGCAACCCTTGAAAACTAATAGAGTCCAGGAAACAATTTGCCAACCAACTTCCAAACAGCAAAAATCATATATAGGCTCGGGAAGAAATGAAAGACACGTGAGCAATAATCATCCTCAGATAGTAACAAAGGATGATTGATAGACAGTAAGATCAACCAGCACATCAAACGTGTGGAGGGAATTGTTAGGAAAGAAACTCAGACTCTCAAAAAGGATTTTCTTTAGCTAAGATATTTCAGCAGATGGGTGAGTAGGGTATGGAGGGAGAAGGGAAGAAGGATAAACTGAAACCATTTAAGTCTTTTTCTCCTCTAGAAGCCAGTTGAGAGATTGGCAGATTTAATAATACTTTTCATTTACATTTCAGTGACATGCTTACCAAGGCGATTATCACTTCATTTTATTAAAGGTTACATGAATGCTAAAAAGAAACTGTTACCGTGTGTGTTTTGAGTTGAAGTTTCACTCTTGTTGCCCAGATTGGAGTTCCATGGTGTTTCCATGGTGCAATCTTGGCTCACTGCAACCTCCGTCTCCTGGATTCAAGTGATTCTCCTGCCTCAGCCTCCAAGTACTTGGGATTACAGGTGCCCACCACCACGCCCAGTTAGTTTTTGGACTTTTTAGTAGAGATGGGGTTTCACTATGTTGGCCAGGCTAGTCTCGAATTCCTGACCTCGAGTGATCCGCCCACCTCTGCCTCCCAAAGTGCTGAGATTGCAGGTGTGAGCCATTGTGCCTGATCACCTAATGCATTTTATTAGGAAAATGTGATACTGATTCTCAAATCTGATAAGCCCAGCACTAGAAAGTTCTAAGCAATGCAAAAGATCCCCGCGAGTGATCTGCCTCTAATCTTCTACATCTGAGAGCACCTGCAAGGTATGGGGTGGAACAGCAATGCACCAGGAACCAGGAGACTTGGGTTTGAGTCTCAGTGTTGCTCTTGAGCAGCTCTGGGCTAGGGGCATACCATTTAATCTCTCTATGCCTCAATTTCCTAAGTTTGTAAAACAGTCACAATGCTCCGGATGCAGGGGTGTTTGAAAACACGGATATTGCTCCAGCCTGTTGGTATAAGTGCAGTTATAGGAATATTAACACTGGGGTTATGGTGGCTCAGTGCAAAATTGTCTCGACCAGCCTGGCCAACGTGGTGGAACCCCGTCTCTACTAAAAATACAAAAATTAGCTGGATGTGGTGGTGTGCGCCTGTAGTCCCAGCTACTCGGGAGGCTGAGGCAGGGGAATCACTTGAACCCGGGAGGCGGAGGTTGCAGTGAGCTGAGATCGCGCCACCGCACTCCAGCCTGAGCGACTGGGTGACAGAGTGAGACTCCATGTCAACAAAACAAAACAAAACAAAACAAAACAAAACAAAACTGTGTCTTGAAAGAGCTTCCCTAACAGTTTCTGGAAGTTCCTGGTTTCACTGGTGCTCAGAGACAGGTGAGCTAATCTTGCAGCTGGCCTCCTGGAAGACAGCCCCCCAAGACAGCTGAGGAAGGCATCCTGTCTCTGGCCTAGACCCAGCTGCTGTTGCCATCCATGGAGACACAGATGCTCTTCTCTGATATTGGGCTCTCTCCTGCAGGGTCCCTGTAGGTTGTTCTATCTAGTTCTTCATCCATGGAACTTTGTGCTTTCTTCTCGTGCCCGCTTCTGTAGGGCAGGCTCAGGCTGGGCTGGGGCCGACATTGTCCCCTGCCTGGGGACACATCTGTGTGTGCACACGGAGGTGCGGGCAGAGGGGTCCTCCATCCTCAACAACTGCTCAGGGTCAGTGTAGACCATCCTGGAGCAGAAATGTTGGGCTTACAGGTCCTCAATCCTTTCTCTGAACTCGGCACCACATGTGTCTTGGAATTCAGAATACGTCAGAGCAGAGGAAGGTGCTGTGTGGATCTAGTGGTGTGTGTTTGATCACAATCTGTGGGGTGTGGACAGCAGTGCATGATCACTCCACTAGCAGTCCTGGGTGCGGCTGGCAGGATTCACAATCACAGGACAACATCAGGACCAGAAATCACCTCACATCAGTTCAGGTCACATTATGCACTAAATGTGTTTGTGGCAAATTTTGGAAACATGTTTTGGCTTTTTGGAATTGAGAATCATGGCTAACACATTGGAGACCCACATTATCCTCCTTCTGGGTTAGCTGAACCTCCCTGTCTGG
Source organism: Piliocolobus tephrosceles (assembly GCF_002776525.5). NCBI lineage: Eukaryota > Metazoa > Chordata > Mammalia > Primates > Cercopithecidae > Piliocolobus > Piliocolobus tephrosceles. The sequence continues at coordinate 68,012,417 of NC_045449.1, read as the reverse complement.
ACATCCCTGCTCTGGGGAGAAGCAGAGAGGCAAAGTGGAAAGCCAAGCATCGATTCTGCATTGACTGTGTGCTGGGAGCACTGATTCTGCACTGACTGTGTGCTGGGAGCATCGATTCCGCATTGACTGTGTGCTGGGAGCATCGATTCTGCATTGACTGTGTGCTGGGAGCATTGATTCTGCACTGACTGTGTGCTGGGAGCACAAACAGCTCTTTCACTGATGTCATCCCACTAAGAGGGTGGGGGCAGGTCTGAACCTCCCATTCAGGACAAAGGTCAGCTCAGCCTGACCAGGAAGCAGAAAGTGGTACTGGCTGAGCGCTAATGTGTTTACCCACAGCCTGAGCAGGTGGGAGTTCCATCTGCTAATGTCTCCCAGCTACCTCTCTGGGATGGTGGTGCTGAGAGGAGAGAGGGGCCCTGGAGAGGCTGGAGGTGCTGAGCAGAGCTCCTCATGGCTCTGATCGGCTCTGCCAACTCCCCCTTCCCATTGGTGGAGGAAAAGACCTTTCCCCAAGGGGCGTGGGCTCGGGGCGCTCAGCAGAATCTCAGGGTCATCTCCGGCTAGGTCCTCCTTTCCTATTCTCCTAGTACCCTGGGTTAAGAGACCATTTTCTTTCTCCTCATTGGCAACAACAAAAACTACAGCCCCAGTGCTGGTTCTGGGCCCATGAACCTGTTCTGGCTTAGGGCAGGGAGTAATGTGGAATCGAACCAGGGTGTTTGAGACTTATGGGGCTGTGTCTCCTGTGGCTGGACAGACATGGGCCTGGGCTCCTCACATCTGATTTAAGATCACCCCTTTCTGGCTGGCCCTGGGGGCTTTTGTCCCCCAAGCAGTCCCCTCCCATGGTTCAGCTCAACCTCTTTGATTCCCCCAGCCTAAGAAATGCTTTAAGTCCTGAAGATATCTTCCTTTTCAAACTCTTGGCATTGCCACTGGGCGCTGGAGAGGTGATCTATTCAGGGAATGCGAGGCAGGCACCAGGAAAGGGAGGTGGGCTGGAGACAATTCACATCCATCCGTCCGTCCATCCATTCATCCATCCATCCATTCATCCATCCATCCATTCATCCATCCATCCATCCGTCCGTCCATCCATCCGTCCATCCGTCCGTCCGTCCATCCGTCGGTCCATCCGTCCGTCCGTCCATCCATCCATCCGTCCATCCATCCATCCATTCTCTGTCCATTTTTCCAGCCATTCAACCAACATTTATCCGCATTCATGATGAGCCAGGTAAAATGCCCCCCTCAAAGGAATGCCCACAGCACTGATGTTATTAGCCTGTTCCTGGCAGTGCCCTTTCATCTTCCCAGGAAATAGGGATTGCTGGTGAAGCAAATGTGAGAGTTGGTTAAGTTGTCCTCCTCTTTAGCTGGGAGCCACACCCAAACGAGGAGCCTCACCCCCACCCAAGGAAAGCAAGTTGTTGATAAACGTTTTTTGCGCACAACCTCAAAGGCCCCAGTACATATGGCCATGAGCCACCCTGAGCTCCCCAGCTGGGCCCCTTTCTCTACACTTCTGCCCCTTTGGGGAGTCCCGGAGGCTCCATCACAGGCTTTGCCGCCATGCCCTCTGGCTGTGATGCCAAAGTGCAGGGCAGGTAGGCATCGTGGATGACCTGTCGGACAGTGACCCGGAAAGTCTTGCTGACAAAGCAGTAGAGGCCAAAGTTGACTGCCGTGTTGAGCATGGCCACCATGTTGGCCACATCCAAGGCCAGGTGGACCCTCCAGTCGCGGTGGACAGGGGCCACATACATGTGGTAGAGCATGACGAAGACCCGGGGCGCCCACAGGAGGGTGAACAGTGCGGTGATGCCCAAGAGGATGGCTGTGCTCTTGCCCACCCGGGGCTGCAGCCCACTCTGGCCCCTCCTCCGCAGACGGTGGATGATGGCCGAGTTGGTGACCAGGAACACACCACAAGGGATGAAATAGACAGTGAGAAAGTGAGCCCACTTGAGGACCTCGTCCAGCGTGCTGGGTGAGTCGGCGTCTCTCCACACGTCCAGCCACCAATAGAAGGGGATGCCGGTCAACAGGGCAGCACTCAGGACAGCAGCAATGGCCCGGCGGGTCCGGCCTGGGGACGAGGCGGCCCGATGGTGCAGGGGGTGGCACAGGGCAGTGTAGCGGTCAACCGTGAGCAGGATGGCGATCCAGACTGAGGCGTGGTTGGCAGCAAACTCCAGGATGTTGGCCATGCGCACCACAACCTGGGGCACCTGGCGGGCCAGCAAGGCTCCCTGCAGGAGGAAGCCCGCGAACACGATGACCACCTGGATGATGATATCCGAGGCCGTGAGTGCCAGAAGGTAGTAGTAGGAGGGCTTCCTGGTCCTGGTGGCAAGGCGGCCCAGGGCCACTGCGGTCAGGAGGCTGACTGATCACAGCCGAGGTCGGGGAGGGGAGAGGCAGAAGCATCAGAAGAGAGCTCAGACTCTGCTTTCCAAGGTGTCGCCATCGCCCCTCCCCATCTGTGTGTGCAGACGCTGTGCTGACTTCTGTTTTTTCTCCTTCCAGAAGCCTTCTGAAACTCCACTTTGCCCAGAAGGCAACCCAGGCCAGCTCTGCCCTGTCCATCCACTGCAGGCCACTGGCTGTACCCCAGTTATACACAGGTAAGTGCACATGGCAGGGTGTCCTCAGAAGCCACCTGTCATGGCCGGGCGTGGTGGCTCATGCCTGTAATAGCACTTTGGGAGGCCAAGGTGAGCAGATCACCTGAGGTCAGGAGTTTGAGACCAGCCTGACCAACATGGAGAAACCTCATCTCCATTAAAAATTAGCCAGGCATGGTGGTGCATGCCTATGATCCCAGCTACTTGGGAGGCTGAGGCAGGAGAACCACTTGAACCTGGGAAGCGGAGGCTGCAGTGAGCTGAGATCACACCACTGCACTCCGGCCTGGGTAACAGAGCGAGACTCCATCTCAAAAAATAAATAAATAAATAAATAAATAAATAAATAAATAAATAAATAAAGAGAAGCCACCTGTCCTATGGCATTGTCCTTCAAGTCCTTTTTAGGTTTTCTGTGTCCTCCAGAATGGAGGCGTCCCTGGCCACAGGCATGGGTTTAGCTATCAGACTTGGGGAAAGCTCCAGGACCGAGACCACCCATTCTTCCCATATCCGTGCACCTGCCTCTGCCCCCAGCTCTGCTCTCTGAAGGCATGGGCAGCACAGGGAGCTTGGTACTCAGCTCAGCCAGTTCCTATGTGAATTTTGCTATCCTAAGAGGGTGCTCACTGCTGGGGAAAACTTGGGTTTAGCTGTAAGCACCCCCAATCCTAGCCCCTTACTTTTATTCCCCTCCAATGACCCAGAACACCCTGACAATGGCAAGGAAAGACCAGGGGTCTATGATCCAGGGCCTCAGGGGTCAACACAGAGGACTGGCACCCATTGAAGAAGGATCCCCATTTCTGGCCAAGCCCAAGTCCCCGGACCCCAGCTCCCCACTCACCAGGCAGCCCCAGACCCAGCAGGACACTGTAGTAGATGACAGGGATGACGCCAGCTACACACGGGGACCTCTCTGGGATCTCTGGCCAGTGGCTTTCAAACTCCTGGCTCAGCCCGCTGCCGTTGGGTGTGGGCAGCAGGGTCACTCGCGGCTGGCCAGCTAGAAGGGGCGGACGGGCAGAGTCAGAGCCTCTGGTCTATTTCTAACCTGGCTGGGCAGCAGCCCCGCCCTGACCTGGGGTCTTTCTAGTCACCCTGCTCTGTGCAGACCCTCTAGTCAGACCCAGCTGAGTGCATTGTCTGTTGCTGTGAGAATTCTTGCCAAGACCACCCTCACCCCCACCCCACCTCACCCCACTCCCTCAGTGGCCCGGCTGCCCCACTGATGGGAAGTCCGTGGCAGCACAGCCATAGAGACCACTGCTCCCCATGGGTCCTCACCCTGCCTAGCAGGGGCTCTGAAACAGGATCATGGGGGCACTTGTGGAGATGCAGGCTCCTGGGCCTCCTCTGGGCGGGCTGAGCCAGAGGGTCTGAAGCGGGGCTGCAGCAGCTGTGCTTGTCATCAGCATCTGGGCGATTCTGACCCAGGTGACGCCGGCCACACACAGGGACCTCTCTGGGAGGCCCACGGTGGAGGCCCCAGGGCTACACAGCTCCACTCAACAGCTGTCCCCCTCTAAGGAGAGGCTGTTGCTAGGGCCCCCTCTTTTCTAAGCTGAAGAGACCCTCTTCAGAGGTGAGCACCACTAAAGCTGGAAGGGCCCAGGTCCACAGAGGGGGAAACTGAGTCCACAGGGGTAAGGTGGCTGGTCTAGGATGAGCACCGTCCACTCTGGCCCCTGTTCCCCTGAAACCACACTGCACGTCTCTTTCAGGTAGAACTCCAGCTTTTCGTTTCCTGCTGCAGCCCAGGGGCTCACTGCTCACTCACTCTTAGCTTCGGCCCCTACTCCACCCTCTAGGTCCCTAACCTGCCTCCGGTTCCCTCCTGCCTTTCCACCTGATTGCCCCCAGCACACCCTACTTCAAGATGCCTTACCTGTCTCTTGTCCCTCAAGCCCCATGCTCTGGGGAGCTGAGTCCTGGGTCACCTGTGGCTTTTCCTGAGGGTCCCCGCAGTCCCCTGTCAGCATCGCCAGCTGCACCTCTCACCCCTTGGCTCTCCAAGTGGTTGCCCCAGGATCCTTCCCGAGTCACTGAGCCTATTAGTGCAGCGGGGTGGGGCGGGGGAAGGAGGAGGAAGGAATCGGTGGGCGGAGGCACCGGGGAAAGAGCTAGGGTAGATGCTGGTGGAGCAAACCAGGGTCCTCTAAGGCGTGCAGGCAGGAAAAGGGGTCGCGCTGGGCAGGGGCTTCAGCTTCAGGAGAGACGAGCTGAGGGTGGCATGAGGTTCACAGGTCTGTCTATGCCTGGGGGAGCAGGAAGTGAGGAGAAGAGGCAGGATGGCAGGATGGGGGTTCTGGGGGGCTGCCTCCTGCCCCGGGGCACTCTGTGAGCTGGCCTGGGCTCAGCTGGGGTCACATCCTGAGGCTGAGGACTTTGGGGACAGGCAGAAGGACTCAGGGTGCTGACTCTGAGCATCCAGACTGGGAAGGAAGAGAGAAGAGCACCTCTGCGAGGAGTTGGGGGACTCGTGCCAGGTAGGAGGGTTGAGGCTGCCACAGACAGGGCTATGATCCCAGGAGGCCCAGGGGACCAGGTGTACAGGGTCAGTCCTGCAGTGACCATGGTGGGGGAGGTGGAGGCTGCCCCCAGGGGCAGGGTGGCAGGCAGTCATGCACAGGGTGGGGCATCCCCTGGGAGCAGCCAGACCAGGCTGCCTGCAGCCGGTGCTGGGAAACCACAGTCCTGCAAGCTGTTGTTTTCCTGGCCCTAGTGAAATGGATCATCCCTCAAGAATATCAATCCCTGGCAAATAAACACCAGCCGGTGCCGGTGAGCACTCAGAAGAGGCCAGAATCTGCAGCTCTGGCTCCCCTGCCCTAGAGGAAGAGTGACTGGAGCAGCCCACAAGCAGGCACCTGGTACATAGATGCCCCATAGACGGCCTCGGGAGGAGAGCTCAGGCCCCCCTGGAATCACCTCCCACGGCCTGTCCTCTGGGAATGCAGCAGAAAATATGGCAGGAAATATAGGGAGCTTCCCCGCTCTGGGAGTTAGATCTCACATCCGAGCCTGGAATCCCCTGCCCCAACACCCCCTCGAATACTCACAGCAGAGGCTCTGCTGCCCTCTGGTGGCCACATCCTGACCCTGCAAGCCTGAAAGTCCCATGGTTTGGCCAGGCACCCTGGGTGGCACAGTGAGACTGGAGAGGGAGCCGCCTGCTCAGGAAAGGTCCTCTGGTGGAGTGCTGGGACCCCAGCCCCAGAAAGTGCAAGTAGCACAGATGACGCCCCAGGCCACCACTTCCTCGCAGCTGGAGGCTAGGGGTGAGAGAAGGCAGGACCTCTCTTCAAGGAGCTGCCATGGGTGAGGGGCAAGGAGGGTCCCCGCCAACATTTACCGAGTGCCTACCCTGTCCCTACACCTTGTTTTTTAAATTTTATTTTATGTATAGATATATAGAGAGTTTGGGGTCTCGCTGTGTTGCCGCGGCTGGTCTGGAACTCCCGGCTTCAAGTGGTCCTTCTGCCTTGGCCTCTCAAAGAGCTGGGATTACGGGTGTGAGTCACCATGCCAAGCCCACTTTGTTTTTTTGAGGGATGTAAACTTGATTGGAAACTTTAAACATTCTTCAGACAGAACACAATGGTTTCAACCAAGGCTGTCACACAGGCTACACACAAAACTAGAGCTCCCTGGCTTCAGAGAGAGGAGAGGGAGAGATGGAGGGGGGGGACTAAGTTTGCTAAAATTATGCCCCATGCACGCAACTTAGAATTCCACCCCATAGAAGGTCTGTTCTGGGAGACGGCTGGGTTCACCTGGCAGAAACTGCTGGAGTCCTTGGATGGTCCTCTTTTTTTTTTTTTTTTGAGACGGAGTCTCGCTCTGTCGCCCAGGCTGGAGTGCAGTGGCGTGATCTCGGCTCACTGCAAGCTTCGCCTCCCAGGTTCACACCATTCTCCCGCCTCAGCCTCTGAGTAGCTGGGACTACAGGCGCCCGCCACCACGCCCGGCTAATTTTTTGTATTTTCAGTAGAGACGGGGTTTCACCGTGTTAGCCAAGATGGTCTCAATCTCCTGACCTCGTGATCCGCCAGCCGCAGCCTCCCAAAGTGCCGGGATTACAGGCGTGAGCCACCACGCCCAGCCCCTTGGATGGTCTTATTCGGAGGTCCCAGCTTCCCCATTTGACCTGTGGAGACCTCAGCCACCTGGAATGGCTGAGCCAAGAATGCTGGCTTTTCTGTGCATGGGACACTATTGATTTGTCTTCCTTCCTCATTATATGCTTCCGTACCCAGGACAGCAGTGATGTGGGGTCCCACTGGATCTTGTGCATCCATGGGCAACATGGGCAACATCAACAGTCTCCCTCTGTCGCCCAGGCTGGAGTGCAATGGCGTGATCTTGGCTCACTGCAACCTCTGCCTCCTGGGTTCCAGCGATTCTCCCGCCTCAGCCTCCCAAGTAGGTGGGATTACAGGTGCCCGCCATTATGCCCGGCTAATTTTTGTATTTTTAGTAGAGATGGGGTTTCACCATGTTAGCCAGGCTGGTCTCGAGCTCCTGACCTCAGGTGATACGCCCACCTGGGCCTCCCAAAGCGCTGGGATCACAGGCATGAGCCACCACGACCGGCCACACCTTGACCTTTTTGGTCTCTGAAGTCTTCAGCTCTGATCAGTCCAGCCAGATCTACCAGGCATGAGCACAAGGGTCTCTCTCTTTCTCTCTCTCTCTTTTTTCCTTCTGCCTCCCCACACTTCAAGACAGGGTCTCACTCCGTCACCCAGGCTGTGGTACAGTGGTGTGATCATAGCTCACTGCAGTCTCGAACTCCCAGGCTCAAGCGATCCTCCTTTCTCAGCCTCCTGAGTAGCTGGGATTATAGGCATGCGCCACCACACCCAGCTAATTTTTGTATTTTTCTGTAGAGACAGTGTTTCACCATGTTGCCCAGGCTGGTCTCGAGCTCCTGGGCTCATGCAATCCACCTGCCTGGGCCTCCCAAAGTGCTGGGATTACAGATGTGAGCCACTGCACGTGGCCAAGGATTCCTTCTTATTTAAGGTTTTTTGTTTGTTTATTGTTTGAGACAGAGTCTCGCTCTGTTGCCCAGGCTAGAGTGCAGGGGTGCAATCTCAGCTCACTGCAACCTCTGCTTCCCACGTTCAAACAATTTTCCTGCCTCCGCCTCCCAAGTAGCTGGGATTACAGTCACCAGCCACCACACCTGGCTGATGATTTGTATTTTTAGCAGAGACAGGATTTCACCATGTTGCCCAGGCTGGGCTTGAACTCCTGACCTCAAGTGATCCACCCGCCTCAGCCTCCCAAAGTGCTGGGATTAAAGATGTGAGCTACCATGCCTGGCCTCATATTTATCTTTATGTGCTCCCCTGAGTACATGGGTCCTGGAACTTAAACCCATGATTTCCTGTCCCCAATCCAAGTGGCCCAGTGACTCAGGGAACCCTAAATCAGGACAGGAGGCACTACAGATGCAAAGGAGGATGCCAGGTAGGGCCAGGCTGCACCTGTAGCCCACCCCTCTGAGGTGTTATCACAGTCCAGTGTCTGATCACCCCCTTTGCAGATTCAGAAACTCTTCATCTGGTCCCAAGTTTGCAAGAGTTTTCTGTTACTTTTATAATACCAGACATTCCTCGTCCAAAGGGATCACTTATCACAACGGGAAAAGCTTTCCTCAAAAGACAGCATGGGCCGGGTGCGGTGGCTCACGCCTGTAATCCCAGCACTTCGGGAGGCCGAGGCGGGTAGATCATGAGGTCAGGAGATCGAGACCATCCTGGCCAACAAGATGAAACATTGTCTGTACTAAAAATACAATTAGCCAGGCGTGGTAGTGGGTACCTGTAGTCCCAGCTACTTGGGAGGCTGAGGCAGGAGAATCGCTTGAACCCTGGAGGCAGAGGTTGCAGTGAGCCGAGATTGCACCACTGTACTCCAGCCTGGCGACAGAGCAAGACTCCATCTCAAAAAAAAAAAAAAAAAAAAAGACAACATGGGGTTGTGGAAAGAAAAGTCAAGTAGCCAGGTGCAGTGGTTCACACTGTGGTCCCAGCTACTTGGAAAGCTGAGGCTGGAGGATTGCTTCAGCCCAGGAATTTGAGGCTGCGGTGAGCTATGAAAGTGCCATCACACTCCAGCCTGGGTGAAAGAGTGAGACCCCATCTCCAACAACAACAAAATCAGAAAAAAGAAAAGTCAAGCAGAACTCAGAACTCGAAAAACAAATCCTGCCTCTGAGGTTCCTTGTCATAAGACCTCAGACACATGGCTGGGCTATAAACACTCCCGTCTGGGGCGGGAAGTAACACTCCTCTCTGGGATGGTGCTGGCCTGTGAACTCATCAGACTTGCCTTCAAGAAATTATGGAGCTCCCAGATCCACAGGGCCAATATATGTGTATATGTATGTGTGTGTGTGTGTGTGTATGTGTGTGTGTATATATGTGTGTGTATATATATGTGTATATACATATGTGTGTGTATATGTGTGTATGTGTATATATGTATATATGTGTGTATATATGCGCGTGTATGTGTATATGTGTATATATGTGTGTGTATATGTGTCTGTATGTGTATATATGTGTATATATGTGTGTATGTGTATATGTGTGTATATATATGTGTGTATATATAAATATGTGTGTGTATATACATGTGTATATATATCTATATATATATATGTGTGTGTATATACATATATATGCAGTGCTGCAGATCCTTCCTCTCAAAGACTTGGCCAAGCACTGTGGCCCATGCCTGTAATCCCAGCACTTTGGGAGGCCCAAGGTGAGAGGATCACCTGAGGCCAGGAGTTCGAGACCAGCCTGGCCAACATGGTGAAACCTTGTCTCTACTAAAAATACAAAAATTAGCTGGGCATAGGAGTGCACACCCGTCCGTAATCCCAGCTACACAGGAGGCTGAGGCAGGAGAATTGCTTGAACCCAAAAGGTGGCGGTTGCAGTGAGTTGAGATGGCGCCACTGCACTCCAGCCTGAGCGACAAAGTGAGGCTCCATCTCAAAAGAAAAATAAAAAAGACTGCTCAGAGCAAACACCCGGCTTCCTCTCTCCTGCCCCAGGACACTCTCCCATACATAAACATGCAGGTACACACACCACACACACATATCCACAAATATGCATGCACACACAACACGCACACACACATAAACATGCACACACACACTGCATACACACGTGTGCATATGCATAACACACAGCACACACACCATGCACATGTATATACACATACAACACACACACATGCATATACACACACAACACACACACACATATAAATATTCACATGCACACACACACTGCATACACGTGTGCATATGCATCTCACACACACACACACACACACACACAGACACTCCAGCAGTGCTAAGAAAATGAGAACAGAGCATGCCTCTATGTGGAAAGCTAATTTCTAAATCATTCGAAGAGGGCCAGGGATAAGGGAGGTTAGAAATAATGGGAGGTGGGGCCTGCCAGAGATGGGGAGTCAGAGGTGGCTCTCCCGGGTCTTCTTGATGATCCAGGGCCTCCCAGCTTCCTTCACACTTGAAATGCCACCAATCTAACTCTAGTAGGTAGAGCTTGTCTTGGGGTGCATGTAACAATTGTTACATGTGGCCGGGGCCCATCTGCTGCTATCAGGCCCCCGCCCGCCTCC
>NC_045449.1:67989261-68002100 GCF_002776525.5 Piliocolobus tephrosceles | reverse complement strand
TAAAACTGGAGTGCTTATTTGTGTGCGTCTTACCTGTCTGATATGTCAGTTTGTGCTTTTATGAGCATAAGAACTTGGCTTGCTTTGTCCACTGCCATATCCCAAGCTCTTAGGAGAATGTTTAGCATATAGTAAGTGCTCAGTAAATATTTGTTAGTGAAGGCACCAAGGGGTTAGATGGACAATTTGTTAGTGAAGGCACCAAGGGGTTAGATGGACAATTTGTTAGTGAAGGCACCAAGGGGTTAGATGGACAATTCTTTAGGAGGTGAGAAGGGTGGGACCACGAGTTTCCTCAACCCTTGCCTGGGGAGCTGGCAGCACGGAAATGAGTTCTGGGCATGTTGTCCCAAACCTGAGCACAACCTCTCCCTGCCTGAATGCACCCCCGTCCAAGAGCATCCTCTTGGGGTTTGCACTGGCATGACCTTCCCACCCAGGATGTGTTTGCGTGTCACAGATGCATCCACGCGCCTCGTGGGCACAAACAGGTGTGCCCACACAGTCTGCCTAGGCCCACCTTGCCCTCTGCTCACACCCACGCATATGTCTCCAGCTGGTCGCTCTCCACCCCCGACTGAGGTCCTGGGCCCGGGCACCCTCTCAGGCTGTGCTGTGTTCCTTCCTGCTGCAGCCCAGAGAGCCGATGTTGGCGGGGAGGCAGCTGGCACCTCCATCAACCACTCCCAGGCGGTGCTCCAGCGCTTGCAGGAGCTACTGCGACAGGGAAACGCCAGTGACGTGGTTCTGCGGGTGCAGGCTGCGGGCACCGACGAGGTCCGGGTCTTCCATGCCCACCGCCTGCTGCTGGGACTGCACAGCGAGCTGTTCCGGGAGCTGCTGAGTAACCAGAGCGAGGCGGTGCTGCAGGAGCCGCGGGACTGCGCTGCGGTCTTCGACAAGTTCATCAGGTGAGACGGGGAAGACTAGGGGGAGGCTTCATCCCTTCCTCAGCCCCTGGCTCCTCCACCTACAGGGTCAGGGAAGCCCAGGCCCTTAGAGGTTATGTCCGTTTCCCTGGACATCACTGGGATGACAGTGACCCCTGCATCCCTTCTTCCACTGTACAGCTGTTTTTACCCATGTCATCTGCACAGTTTGATGTCACTTTCGGTTCCTGGCAACCCCCTCAGAGCTGTTTCCAAACCTGGCCATGGGACAGCTTTTAAAAACTACAGCTTTGGGGCTGGGCATGGTGGCTCATGCCTGTAATCCCAGCAATTTGGGAGGCCAAAGCAGGCAGATCACCTGAGGTCAGGAGTTCAAGACCAGCCTGCCCAACATGGTGAAACCCTGTCTCTACTAAAAATACAGAAAATTAGCTGGGTGTGGTGGCATGCAACTGTAATCCCAGCTATTCGGGAGGCTAAGGCAGGAGAATCGCTTGAACCTGGGAGGCGGAGTTTGGGTTTGCAGTGAGCTGAGATCGTGCCACTAGACTCTAGCCTGGGCGACAGAGCAGGATTCTGTCTCAAAAAAACCAGCCAACCAACCAACCAACCAAACAAACAAACAAAAAAACTACAGTTTCCTGGGTCCCAACCTGGATCATCAGTTTCAGGTCTAGGGTTAGGGCCAGCAATCATTTTTTATGTTATTTTATTTATTTACTTTTTATTTTCCTAAATATTCCATTATAGAGGAATATTTTTTATTTTAAAGCATCTCTATGGTTTTGGTGTTTGGCCAGGTTTGGAACCACAGGGCTAGGGAGTTGAAAAAGTTAGACGGCTCTCTTTACCTCCTGTCTCCTGCCATGGTGCTGCACAGGGAGTGCCATTCACACTAGTGTCTAAGAAAGTAACTCTGTTCTAACGGCTCAGACGAGATGCCTGCAGAATTCCATACATTGCTTCCAAGTTCCAGGCAACAGGAAGGGGGATAAGACAGAAGGGCAAAAAGGGTCTTCCTGTTATCCTGAATCAGTTGCGTTTAACCAGCCTTCCTGCAAATCCCAAACTGTGCCCATTGACCAGCAGTTAGTCACATGGCCATGCCCACTGTCAGGGAGCCTGAGAAATGTGGTCTTTTATTCCCAGAGGCAATCACGCAGGGGAAAAGGGAGAAATGGATGTTGGGGAAGGTGGCTGGCAGTGGCTGTCGCACTCCTATAGGGACAAGTGTGGTGCCGTGTGCCAGTGGGGACTGGCAGGAAGGGTGAGCAGCGGGACAGCAGGAGATGAAGTGAGAGGGAGAGAGACTCAGCACAAGTGATCATCAACAGTAGGAGAGGAAAAAGAAAGGCGAGGTTGCAAAAAAGAAATGGGGGCTCCCACCTGCATTCCCAGGACTTTGGGAGGCCAAGGTGGGAGGACTGCTCAAGTCCGGGAGTTTGAGACCAACCTGGGCAACAGAGAAAGACCCCATCTCAAAACAAAACAAAACAAAACAAAGCTGGAGTGTAGTGGCATGATCGTAGCTCACGGCAGCCTTGAACTCCTGGGCTGAAGCTATTTTCCTGACTCAGACTCCCAAGCAGCTGGGACTACAAGTGTGCACCACCAAGCATGACTAATGTTTTAGCTTTTTTTTTTTTTTTTTTTTTTTGAGATTGGGTCTCGCTATGTTGCCCAAGCTGGTCTTGAACTCCTGGCCTCAAGCAGTCCTCCCATGTTGGCCTTCCAAAGTGCTGAGATTCCAGGTGTGAGCCGCTGGCACCCACCTGGCCTGTAGCAAGATTCTTTATTCTCCTCTGGTTGTCACAATAACCCTGAGGGGTGTATGCCACTCCCCCTTTCCTAGATGATTGTTTAACCTAAGGTTCATTGAAGTTAAGTGACTTGCCCAGACTCATGGCAAGGAGAAGGCAGGCCATGGCTCCCAACCAGACTGTAAACTCCAACGGCAGGAGCCACATCTGTTTTGTTCCAGTCTAGAGCTGCAGGCCTAGTACAGGCACAGTCAAGGCAGGCAATTTCTACAACACCACGGAAACGGAAAGAAGAGCCTGTGAAGCAAGAATGGCCTGGAAGGGTCCTTGAAAGGAAAACATGGGAAACCTCAGGGTGGGGCTTCCACTGTGTTTGCTCCTGAACCGTGAAGCTCCAACTCCAGGCCGGGTCCCCTGTGGACTCAGAAAAAGCTATGCTGGGAGGTGGGTACCGCCCTGACCCCACCCTACCTCTCGGTCTCTCCCGCAGGTACCTGTACTGCGGGGAGCTGACCGTGCTGCTGACCCAGGCCATCCCCCTGCACAGGTTGGCCACCAAGTATGGCGTGACCTCCCTGCAGCGCGGCGTGGCCGACTACATGCGCGCGCACCTGGCGGGAGGCGCGGGTCCGGCGGTGGGCTGGTACCACTACGCGGTGGGCACCGGGGACGAGGCCCTGCGCGAGAGCTGCCTGCAGTTCCTCGCCTGGAACCTGTCGGCCGTGGTGGCCAGCGCCGAATGGGGCGCCGTGAGCCCCGAGCTGCTGTGGCAGCTCCTGCAACGCTCGGACCTGGTGCTGCAGGACGAACTGGAGCTGTTCCAAGCGCTGGAGGCCTGGCTGGGTCGCGCGCGGCCGCCCCCTGCCGTGGCCGAGCGGGCGCTGCGCGCCATCCGCTACCCCATGATCCCACCGGCACAGCTGTTCCAACTGCAGGCGCGCTCGGCCGCCCTGGCGCGCCACGGCCCCGCGGTGGCCGACCTCCTGCTGCAGGCCTACCAGTTCCACGCCGCGTCGCCGCTGCACTACGCCAAGTTCTTCGACGTCAACGGTAGCTCCTTCCTGCCCCGCAACTACCTCGCGCCCGCCTGGGGCGCCCCGTGGGTCATCAACAACCCGGCCCGCGACGACCGCAGCACCAGCTTCCAGACGCAGCTGGGCCCGAGTGGCCACGACGCGGGCCGCCGGGTCACCTGGAACGTGCTCTTCTCGCCGCGCTGGCTGCCCGTCAGTCTGCGGCCCGTTTACGCGGACGCCGCGGGCACAGCGCTGCCCGCCGCGCGCCCGGAGGACGGCCGACCGCGGCTGGTGGTTACGCCGGCCAGCAGCGGCGGCGACGCGGCGGGCGTGAGTTTCCAGAAGACCGTGCTGGTGGGGGCGCGCCAGCAGGGCCGCCTGCTGGTCCGCCACGCCTACAGCTTCCACCAGAGCAGCGAGGAGGCCGGCGACTTCCTGGCGCACGCCGACCTGCAGCGGCGCAACTCGGAGTACCTGGTGGAGAACGCCCTGCACCTGCACCTCATCGTCAAGCCCGTATACCACACCCTTATCCGGACCCCCAAGTAGCCTCGGGGTCGGGGAATAAAGGCCTGGCCTAGGTGCTCCTTGTGGGTCTGGGAAGGGCAAGGCGAGTGTGGAGGTGGCAACAAGCCTGGTACCCTGGATGGCCACGTGCCGGCCACCCTAGGCCTGGGGTGGAGTCCAGGTGAGGCGTGGTAGACAAGATGCCTGGTTTCAAGAGCTGATTTCACAGCTGACTTGAAGGAACATTCTTGGTCCTGAATAAACCGATGCTCAGAGTGGTAAGGGGATGATTGAACCACTCAGTTTCCGGGTGAAAACAACCTGGGGAGGATCCCACAGGCCAGGGGGTTTAGGTGTTTCACTCCCCTTTGTTGAGCTTTTCCCCCCACCCGGACACAGAACTAGGCTAGGTAAAAGCATCCACGTGGTCACAGCAACCCACCTGCCTGGGAGACAGGGAGCACCACATTCCCCTTGCAGGGGAGTCAGGGAGCACCCCATTCCCCTTGCGGGGGAGTCAGGGAGCGCCCCATTCCCCTTGCAGGAGTTTCCTCACTTTGAGGCTGAGGGGCTTAGCTGGGCAGTTTCTGAGCCCTGACCTTGAGGAGCAACCGCCTCATCTGGGTTGTGAGACTTTCTGGCATCTGGGCCGCTCGGAGTCCCTGATCTCTCCTGAGAGGGTGCCTGGGCAGGTGTGAAGACCGGTGGGATAGGACATAATGGATCTTGCCAGCCCTACCCTGGGGAGAGGCCTCAGGATCCACAACAAAACCCCTCTCCCCCAGGTATCTGTAGGTTGGTGTTATACAGTGAGCCAGGGGTAGATGGGGACTGGGGGGAAGGTGAATCTTAGTCATGGCCACCCCACATTCCAGGCAAGGTCAAACTTCCAACACAACCATCAAGACCCCAATGGGATTTTATTGTTAAAAAAGGAAAGGGGAGAAAAGGCCACTGCCAAGTAACAAAACCAGATTCCCTCCCTCACCCACATCCCCAATTGTAATAAGTGAAGTGCCTGTCGGCGCCTCCCCAACCATCCAGGATGCCCGCGCCCCACACGTGGGCCAGGAGCCCCGTCTCACTGCCAACGGCTTTCCTCCATTTCCAAGGCCAAGCCTGGCCTCATGGCTGTGCAGGGTTTTGGCAACAGCATTCTGTCCAGGGCTGGGAGGCCAGGGAGCCCAGCCATCCCGGCCATGTCCCCTGGCCTCACCTCTTTTCCCTGGTGGCACTGAAAGCATGGGAGGGTTGGGCAGACACCCCAGTTCCTGGGTCTCAGGAGCCCCGGCCTGCTGAGATGCTGAGATCCTGAGCTCCTACTTCCTGGTCATCTCCATCTGCCCAGCCTCCACCTCCCATGCCCTGTTAGACCCCATTCAGTCTTGGGTGGCGAGAGAGCCAGTTCCAGGCAGGGCCCCTCAGTTATGCCGGGAGCATCCATCTTTGCCATGGGTGCTTGTGCCGTGGGGCAGGCGGGGCCCACGGGTAGCCCGTCGAGAACCACCAGCTGGGTTGGGGGGAGCAGCCAGGGGTGAGGAGTCCCCCGGGCCTGCAACAGGGAAAGGGGCAGGATTAGTGGTTGCGGAATGCCTCCCCAACTCCTCTCCCATCACCCAGTGGCCTTGAACTCTCTATGGGCACAACGCCAAGATGCCAGTCTCATGAATATTCTGCTAGAACCATGCTTCCAGCAAGGGGCAGCCAGAGGCACAGGAAATGCAATGTGTCTTCTCTGCTGCCCGGCCTGGTGGAGACCTCCCCTCCCCATCCCCTCCTTGCCCATACTGACCTGTGTTCTGGCTTGGAGGGAGTTTGACTTTGGCCAAAGGTAGTGTGACCTTTCCCAGATGCCGGACACCAGGGGCTGGGTGCCTGCACACTGGCATCCTGTGGTCTGAGATGCGCTCCGCCTGATGGGACCCCAGGAGGTGTGTCTTGGGGCGGGAGAGCTGTGATGGTTGAGCAGTGCGGTGAGGATGAGAGCGGCACAGGGATCTGCTACCAGGATCTGTCCCAGCTACTATACCGGGCTGAGGACAGAGACTTTGTGGAGGGTGGTGTCTCCAGGTGTAGGGTAGGCTAGAGGTGTGGGGTAGGCCCTGGAGCCTTTGGAGAAATCCAGCCCTCAGGCCCCCAGCTGCTATGGGAGTGCCTAGACACCCCACCCCTGTGCCTTGCCTCACCCCTTGCCCGGCGACCTCGAAGGATCGGGACCTCCGCTTCCTTCTCTTTGCCTCCAGCGACTCCTCCCTTTTCTTGCCCAGGTTTTTCTTCTGGCCACGCAGCCAGGGCCCAGGGCCGTCCCCATGATGCCCGACTGCCCGAGACGGGGCCTCGCCCGTGCTGCTGGACAGGTTGTCCTCACTGGCAGCGTGCTGCAGCACGGGGCTGGGTGGCCGCTTGCAGGCCAGCGGGCCTGGTGGCCGCGCATCGTCGCCCTCGCTCAGCGAGTGCAGGGACAGGCTGCTGCGCTCTGTCGCAGGTGCCAGCAGGTGTCGCCCCTCGGTGCCCAGGGCCTGCGAGCGCCGCCGGGCGGCCTTCACCGAGATGCACTTGGTGCCAGTCATGATCTCCTTCCTCTCTGCAGCGGGACACAGGGAACCCCCAACCCGAGATCAAGGCCACCTCTTAACACCCTCCTCTGACATGGCAGACGTAGGTAGGAGCCAGACTGCCTGGGTTTCAATCCCAGCACTTTCCAGGGGTTTGCTATGCAAGAAACTTGGGCCCATTTCTGAGCCTCACTTTCATCTGCAAATGCGGGATGGTAAAACTAATGCCATCAGGTTATTTCCAGGATTAATTGAGAAAATGGGCCCAATGTACATTTTCCGGGGGGTAGCCATTGAATTGATATTTGCTATTAGCGTGATTACTGAGTGGAGGCGGCGGCGGGGGGGTGGGGGACACAATTCTCCATGCCACATGTCTCTTTTCTAACTTCCAGTTTTGCCCTGGTCTCTCTAAAAAAGAGACCTTTTTGCCTCAAGGTCTCTCCTTGACGTAGAGAGGACCCTTAAGTGTCCTTGACTGACTAATCCTCAGGGGCAACGGTGCCTCTTCAGAATGTGTAGGACCCAATGCATGGTTGCACTTGGCAGTGAAGAGGGCAGGAAAGGGCTTTGGACTGGGTGATCTGAACAGTTTAGACAAGGCCAGGCGAGGTGGCCAGGGCAGCAGAGGGCACACATACCTTTGTGGGACAAGGGGATCTCCAACAGGATCTCACTGCTGTCGGGGGAAGAGCTGATCCAGCTGCCCAGGCTGTCCTGAGCCGGGGCCTATGAGGTGGAGTGGTTGGGAGGAGGAAATCCTTAAACATAGCAGGGGCCCCATGCCCCACTCAGCAGAGACAGTGGGGCCTCAGGCTGGTGCCGTTTGGGAAAGGCTCCATTCCAACTGCTGCTGTCCACCCCCATGTCCCGCACCCACTGCAGCGGAGCTCGTGGGGCCATCAGGTACTGAGAGCTCACCTCCTGCATCACCAGGCTGCCGAGCTGGATGGGAGGTGGGGTGGGCACAGAGGAGCTTTTTGCCTGCCAGGCCCCAGTACCAGCCTTGAACACGTGGTGGCCTTCACTGAAGTTGGCAGAGGAAGATGAGTGGCTGTAGACCAGGCTATCTCACCGAGGTCCCACCCCCACCCCGGGGAGAAGCTGTTGGTGTGAAAGGAGAGAGAACCCAGGAGTCCTGGCTCCAGACCTGGGCCACCTGCTCCCTCTCATTGCTGCTCCGTGTTCACCATTTAGCCTTAGTCTGGGGTGGCCTCTCTGGGACAGGGCACAGGGTGGGGGCTGGGGCAGGTGGCCCCCCTTCTCACCTCTCTGTGCTGAGGGGAGGGAGAGCACTGTTCTGCAGGCGCTGGGCATCAGAGCTCAGTGTCTTCACACTCTCTGGGTCAGAATCTGGGGTCAGCGAGGTTCCTGCTGGGGTAATTTTGGGCAAGGAGCTGTCCTGGGGAGGAGGGAGCCAGGATGGACAGTTAGAAGATTTGGTCCTGGACCAAATCAGCACAGAGTCACGAAGGCTCACAGGGTGACAAGGGTTGTAAGATGGCCTGGGAGCCCCAGAAGGGCAGTGGGCTGGTGTTTGGGTCCTCAGGGGTAAGCTGTGGTCTGCTAGGCATCCCCGGTGGCACTGCCTGATGCTTGGTCTCCTGGAAGGACACCTGGGGCCATTTGTGATATCTCAGATGGCCAGCCCTGACCCTCAGACCCTGGGTGGGAACAAGTGGTGCCCAGGAGTGCTCAGGGATGAGGGTCTTACTCAGGCTCGACAAGGCTTTGGGTGGGGTAAGAAGGAAAGGGAGTCAACTCCCTGGGGTGCCAGCCAGCCTGGTCCTGTCCCCTCCAGCTGCCTGCAGGCATTGCCTTGGTCATCAGCCCCTCCCTGGGCACATGTGCCCATGTTCAGGCCACCCAGGCGCCCACCCACCTGCAGGGCCCTGGAGGCCACTTGGTCCATGATGGTGGCCCGCTCCAGGCTGCCCTCCTCCAGTTCCCGCAGGTACACTTCGTAGAGTTCTTCCAGGCGCTGCGGGACGGCCAGGTTGTAGTCTGCCGGGGAAGGGGCAGGGCTCAGCGAGTGCCAGCGGCCCCCCCGCGGGTGGCTCAGATGCGCGGGGGCGTGGGCCCTACCGTCGATGATCTGCCGCTGGCCCTGGATAATCTCGTCGCAGAGACTGCGGTGCTGCTCCAGGCGGCG
This sequence comes from Piliocolobus tephrosceles, assembly GCF_002776525.5. Classification (NCBI taxonomy): domain Eukaryota; kingdom Metazoa; phylum Chordata; class Mammalia; order Primates; family Cercopithecidae; genus Piliocolobus; species Piliocolobus tephrosceles. The sequence continues at coordinate 67,993,220 of NC_045449.1, read as the reverse complement.
CACGGCCTCGTGGCGGTGGCGGAGCGCACCGTCGCGGAGCAGCGCGTGCGACTGCATCTCGGTGTTCTCCACCTCGAGCTCATGCACGCGGCACAGCAGGCTGAGCACCTCACGCTGCTCCTCGGAGCCGATGCGCCGGGGCAGCGTCTCCTCCAGGCGCCGGCCCCGCACGCGCAGCTCCCGGCAGCGCTGCTCCAGCGCCAGCTGCAGGAGGCGCAGGTCAGCACCTGGCAGCGGGGAGAGGGGTCCGATCCGCCTGCCCAGCCCGTCCTTGCCCCTCCAGCGCCTGGACTCCAGGCATCTGTCTGGAGCTCCAGGCTGAGGCCAACCCTGAAAGCTAAATCTTGGGCTTTACAATCAGGGACTGCTCCAAGGTGGCCCCTCAGTGTCCACTTTCTTGCCATCCTGACCTCAACCCACCCCTGGAACTAGCTTGGGGGATAGCTACTTAACCCCAGCCCATGTGACCCCCTCAGGGCTCAGGACACCCTACAGCCCCCCTGGTCTGGGTATGCCCCAGAACAGAAGGCAAAGATCTGTTATTGGGAAAACCCTAATTATTATTTTTTTTTTTTTATTTTTTTATTTTTTTGAGACGGAGTCTCGCTCTGTCGCCCGGGCTGGAGTGCAGTGGCCAGATCTCAGCTCACTGCAAGCTCCGCCTCCCGGGTTTACGCCATTCTCCTGCCTCAGCCTCCCAAGTAGCTGGGACTACAGGCGCCCGCCACCTCGCCCGGCTAGTTTTTTGTATTTTTAGTAGAGACGGGGGTTTCACCGTGTTAGCCAGGATGGTCTCGATCTCCTGACCTCGTGATCCACCCGTCTCGGCCTCCCAAAGTGCTGGGATTACAGGCTTGAGCCACCGCGCCCGGCCCTTAATTATTATTATTAGTTTTTCTTTTTGAGACAGGGTCTTGCTCTGTCACCCAGGCTGGAGTGCAGTGGTGCTATCCCAGCTCCCTGCAACCTCTGCCTCCCAGGTTCAAGTGATTCTTATTCCTCTGCCATCCGCCGAGTAGCTGGGATTACAGGCATGAGCCACCACACTGGCCGTTTTTTTTTTTTTTTTTTTTTTTTTTTTTTGTATTTTTAGTAGAGACGGGATTTCCCCATGTTGGCCAGGCTAGTCTTGAACTCCTGGCCTCTCAAGTGATCTGCCTACCTCAGCCTCCCAAAGTGCTGGGATTACAGGTGTGAGCCATGGCGCCCGGCCTGGAAAACCCTCATTATAACATTAGTTACCATTTTTTGAGTCCTTGGTATGTGCCAGGCATTTATGTAATCTTCCCAGCAACCCCATGAGGGCTACACCATGGACTGCTCCCATTTTACAGGTGGGGAATGTGACACGCAGAGAAGTTAAAGAACTTAGCAAAGTCACACAGGATTTGTGGCCTGAGTTCCCAGGTCTCATGGCTACCCCCACCCCGGCCCCTCCGCCTTGCCTCTCAAACCTGCTCACCCTGTCCCCTAAACCCGCTCTCCCTGTCCCCCAAACCCTGGACACCTTCTGCTTGCGCAGCTGCTTCTGCTCGCCCACCAGGGCTGTGATGCTCTCCCGGGCTGCAACCACCTCGGGCGGCTCCAGGATGTCTGGCTGGTCGTCACCTGTGTCTGAGTCCTTCTCACTGTCGTCCTTAGCGTAGCACTCCTTCAGCTGTTCCTCCCGCCATTTGAGGGCCCTGCGGGACTTCTCATGCTTCCAGCTGCCACAGCCCCACCCAGACAGACAGGGCATTCAGGCCATGGGGACAGAGCACAGTGACCAGCCACAACTCATGCTCCTCCATCCTAGGCACAGGGGTGGGGCCTGGAGGGTCCTGGGCGGGGGACTTACCCGGCGATGGTGAGCAGGTGTCGGGAGGTGTCAATCTGCACCTCCATGGCACGGTTCTCCAGTTCCAGCAGGCGCCTCCGCACATCCATCTGCTCCTGGAAGGCGCTGACGAGCTGCTCCCGAAGCTGTCCCATGCCAGCCTGCTCACCCTGCCCGCTGTGCAGCTGGACCTCAGCTGCCGGTGAGGGTGGGTAAGGTAGAGGAGGAGGCAAGTTCAGCTAGGAAAGCCTGGGCCCACCTGGGGCCCTCCCCTCCCTTTCTTCCCAACTCGGTGCTCCCACTTCCTGTCCAACTATTTCCTCCAGAAAGACCCCCTAGATTACTACATCCTCCCACATCCCACTCCCACATTGAATCTTCAAGCTGTTGCCCAAAAGCGATTTCCAGCTCCTTGGTATGAACTGGGCTCCTGCTAACCCTTACAGCACCTCTGTGCCAACAATAAAAAGGGGTGCCCTTAGAAACTTTACTGTCTGTGGCCAGGTGCGGTGGCTCACACTTGTAATCCCAGTGCTTTGGGAGGAGGCCCAGGCGGGCAGATCACCTGAGGTCGGGAGTTTGAGACCAGCCTGGCCAACATGGCGAAACCCTGTCTCTACTAAAATTACAAAAATTACCGAGGCGTGGTGGTGGGCACCTGTAATCTGAGCTACTTGGGGGGCTGAGGTAGGAGAATCACTTGAACCCGGGATTCAGAGGTTGCAGTGAGCCTAGATCATGCTACTGCACTCCACCCTAGGCAACAGAGCGAGACTCTGTCTCAAAAAACAAAAACAAAAAAAAAAACAAAAAAACTTTACTGTCTGCCTCTCTCTTTATATTAGTAATTTTTGTTTTTTAAAAAGAAGCAAACCATCACAGCAAATATGCAGGTCTATAAGGAAACAGAGCCCATTCCGGTGGTGCAGGCATGACCTCGCAGTCCTACGCCACAGACCTTCGTGTGTGCCCTGCACAACTCATTGCTCACGTGCCTCTCCCTTGTGGGATCCCACCTACTCTTCCAAGGTGGGTTGTAAAATGGGGTTGTGATCTCTGGCAACTGTCTGAAGCAGAGATCACAACCCCATTTAACAGGTGAATGCTAGGAGGCTCAGAGCTGGTGAGTGCCTAGCCCAACCACCCAGCCAGAAAGAGCTCGATTCTGAATTTGAACACAACATGGCCTGATCCCAGAGCAACGTGAGGTTGCCTGGAGGGGGCTGCCACTCACACAGACCCACAGGCGCACCTTGGATGTGGCGGATGTCACCCCGATCCTGCTGGCCCCGGGCCTGGCCCCGCCCAGTCTGCTCATCAATCTTGCACTTGAGTCGCTGGATCTCGCCCCGCAGGTCAGCGATGATGCTGGTGTACTGGGCGATGTGGTAGGAGACGTTCAGCAGGTTCTGCTTCACCTGCAAGGAACATGTAGAGAGTGAGGGGATGCAGTCACCCCAGGTGCCAGGCCCTGCCTCTGTGCACTCACCAAGGCCTACCTGCAGGGGCTGCCTTCCTTCCCCCTGCCTCTCCCAGTCTTTCTAGGTGATAGTAATGGCCTCCTTTCCTCCACTTCCGCAACCTCTTGTCACAGTCACTGCTAGAACTCATCAACCTTCAGTAGCTTCCTGAAGGAATGAGGGAACGTCCTCATTCCTCCACCCATTGTTGAAGGGCCATTCCCATCTATCTGTTTTTCTCTGGGCTCACTGTTCCTGCATGAACATCTCGCTCCAGTCGGAGACCTGTCCTGCTCCCCCCATGCCCACCACAGATGCTATCCCCTTCCCGCCTTTGGAACCTGCACCCTTCCTGCTCCTACCCTTCTGGAATGTTTTCTCAGCCTTCAGGGTCCCACTTACAGTCTCCAGAGAGTTCCACTGGACCCCAACAGCCCACCCCCACCTCCTGTTCCTGTCTTGCCCCAGCACCTACCATTGGCATCATTTACCTGCTATTAGTAATATTCTGAACCATCAATGAGCTGTTTCAAGAATGTGTCTCCCGTCCCCCATGGAGGGGTTGGAATAAAACTTAAAGCCCTCAGGACAGCAGCTGGTAAGTGTTAGGTGTTGGGAGAATGTTCCCTGCATGCTATCATACATGTATCCATTCCCACTCCTCTGCACACGAACAGGCAGAA
>NC_045449.1:67948746-67988861 GCF_002776525.5 Piliocolobus tephrosceles | reverse complement strand
CCCAGAAATGGATTTCTAAGTGGACGGCAAGGGTTCTGACATGCTTACAGACAGGTAAGGACACGGACTTGGAAATGGGGCAGATCTAGTTTCCATCCTCAGCGCCATCACTGACCAGCTGGGAAGTCACTTAACTTCCTTAAACCTTGCTGTCCTAATCTGTACATGGGAACAGCAATAACACCACTGTTTTTTGAGGATCAAAGGAGGTAGCATGTGAAAGGGCTGAGAGCAAGGGCTCAGTGAAGCTTGCCTCCTGTGATGACCGTCATGAAGAGATGCTTTGGAAATGCAAAGGTCTAAATGAGCATCTGAAGACGAGGAAGGTAAGAGAAGAGGGGGTGAGGCAGGGGGAGCACAGTCCTGGGACTGGAGGAAGCGGGGATCCTTGGGAGCTCTCAGCTTCCAGGCAGAGGAGCAGGGTTTGGAGGTGCAGGGAAAGTGTACAGGTGACAATCAACTAGGGAATGAGGCCAGTGCAGCAGTGGCTGGTTCCAGAGAGTGGGGTGGGGTGGCAGGGATCAGCCCAGGGGCTCGAATCTCAGCCCAGGAAGCTGTGTCCTGGTGGACAGTCCAGGGGCCCTCACCCTAGTCTTAATGTTCTTGGCCCGGCCGGCGTAGGTCAGGGTGTTCCGGGACTCCTCGAAGGCACTACTCGCAGGACTGATGTGAGCGATCATCACTGTGCGGCTGTTTCCTCCCAGAGAGTCCTGGATGGGAGGTGGCTGTGGTCAGTGGGAACTGCCTCCCTAGGCCTTCCTCCTGCCAGGCTGTTCACGATGCCCTCCCTGGCGAGTGCAGTCTCTCTCTCTCTTTACACTCAAGGGACCCGGCTGCTGAGCGTCATATGGTGTGAGGCTTGGGAGGAAGAAAGCCCTGCTCCAGCAATTACCAGCTGCGTAAACCTAAAAAAGCTCCTTCACCTCTTTAGTTCTTTTTTTTTTGAGACAGGGTGATCTGTCGCCCAGGCTGGAGTGCAGTAGTGCTATCTCGGCTCACTGCAACCTCCACCTCCGAGATCCAAGCAATTCTTGTGCCTCAGCCTCCCGAGTAGCTGGGACTATAGGCGCCTGCCACCACGCCTGGCTTTTTTGGTATTTTTAGTAGAGACGGGGTTTCACCATGGTGGCCAGGCTGGTCTTGAACTCCTGACTTCCGGTGATCCACCTGCCTCGGCCTCCCAAAGTGCTGGGATTCCAGGCGTGAGCCACCACGCCGGGTCTTCCTTGCTTTTTAAGGGTACAGTCCTTTTGCAATTGTCCCCACCTCCCCGGCTTCTAGGTGTAGTCGTGACGGCAGCTGATGGCAATGTTAATTAAGTAAGCAGTGACTCTGATATTAGACCAGGGAGGCCTCTGACTGGATCCTACTTCCAGCACTTACTAGTGTGAGTCCTTAGGAACATTACCTAACTGCGTTGTGCCTCCGTTTGCTCATCTGCAAATATAATCCCTCACACTCATAGAGTTGTTGACAAGATCTAAGGAGCTAATAGAGTGAAGTACTGAATTCAAGAGTCCAGCCAGGAGTGGACGCTCAGTGATGCTGCTATAATTTAAGGCCAAGGACACCCCTGCCAAAGGAGGCCACCCCCAAACAGCAGACCTGTGGGGCCATGAGGCTGACTGCTCACCTGCACCCCCAAATCTAGACGGCTCTGACCCACAGCCCTGGGTGGGGGTATCACGTGCTCCTCTCCCTTCCCATTGCCCAGCCTTTGGTTAGAGTTGCCAGATAAAATATGGGATACCCAGTTCAATTTGAATTTCAGATACACAACTAATCTGTTTTAGTATAAGAATATCCCAAATATTGCATGGGACGTATTTACACTAAAATAAATTTTGCTGTGTATCCTGAAGTTGGAATTTAGCTGGGTGCCCTGTATTTTCATTTGTTCAATCTGGCAGCCTCACCCTCGGTGCCCAGTGCCCAGGCCCAGCTGTGGCTGGTACCTTCAGGAGTCGGGTGAGCTTGCTGTCACGATAGTTGATGTACTTGTTGCTACCCTTGTCGCTCAGAGCGTTGATGCAGTTGCCCAGTGCCAGCAGTGAGCGGTTGATGTGGGCCCCCTCCTTCATGCGCTGCCCACGATTCTGTGTCTGGGGGCGAGCAAAGGGCACAAGTGTGGCCTGATGAGGCTGGGGACTGGGTTTCTCCCCAGCCACCCCATCGATGACCTGGTGATCCTGGGTAATAAACCCCCAAGGACCTTGTGGCCGTCCTCCCACCAAGGCCATTGAGGGCATCGGAGAAGGTTAAGAGACCCGGAGGCCTCTGAACAAGAGTGATGCGCTGACAGCTTCTGAGGAGGGCTGAGATGGCCGGTTCTCCCCAGGGCGGGTGCCGTGGCACAGCCTGACACCCAGTGCCATGGAGGAGATGGGAGCGAGGTTGCTTTCCAGGCAGCTCAGTTGGGAGCCAGCAGGGCCACAGGCACTCCAGTGGGTGCTCCAGGGAGCAAGGAGGGAGGTACATGCACATGCATGCAGAATGTGCATGGTGGCGGAGGGCAGGTTCCTCTCCTTTTCTTGGGCCTGCAGGAGCATGTCAAAGCCGAGGAGGCCCTTCCTGCAGCTCCCTGTAGGAGGTGGCTCTGCCCAGCCTGGTGAAGCCAGGACCAGCTGGCTCCAGTGGCTGAAGGGCACTTTCCTCCCAGGCCTCTCCTCTGTATGCCTTCCAGAAAGCCCCCTAGGCTTTACTGGATGGGAGGGGTGAGTTTCTTGAAACTGCCCTGTTCAGATCCGACCCCACATGTTCAAACACGAAAGACTGTTCATTCTTTCTGGTGCTGTCATTCCCCTTTCATTTGTTCCAGTGCCAGCAATGGTGACATCACCCAGCCTCATTGCTCAGGTGACCATAAAACCCCCAAGATTGCCTGCACACGGGAGCCCAGACCTACACCAGCGGGGCGCTGCCGCCACCAAGGCTGCAGAGCCCAGCAAGCAGGGCTTCGTGGGAGGGGACAAGGATGCTGCCACGAAGCCAAGCTTCATGAGAGGGGACAAAGATGCTGCCAGACATGGGTGACGGGGACCTTCTCCTCTTCGTGATGTGACTGGCTGGGTCCTCTCCCAGGATGTCCCAAGTGCCCCCCAGTCAGGGGATACTTGTGTCTCCTTGCCTCCAACTACTCCTTTGGGCCCATTCATTGTCTTCCCGGATCTCTCTCCTAGGGCAGCCAGTCTCCTTCCCTGGAGAAACCCCCATCCTCCTTCCCCTTCCCACAAGAGCCCCTTGGCTCTTCCTGGGATGCCCTACCCCATCCCCCCACCCTGCTCTTCTGGGACGTTCCTCACTTCCTTAACCCAGGGGTCTCCACTCATCCCCGCCACCTCATTGTGACATCCTCCCCGCTCCAACTCCTAGGAAGCTAAGATGCCAGCGTCCCTGTCCCCACCTCCCAACCTTTCTCCCCTGTACCTGTGGTGCTGGCCTCGCATGGGAGTCACCGTCCCTGCCCTCCGCTCCTCCCTGGGTCAGCCCTCCCTCCTCTGCCCAGCCCAGGTCCCAGCCTCACCTGGGAGGCACGCTCCGAGCCAGCCAGGTCGATCATGAACAGGCGGCCCTGCCGCACCTCCTGCAAGATGTTCTTGACCCGGCTGCGCTGGCGCACGGCCACCTGCAGCACCGCGTGGGAGCGGGAGGATGTCTGGTTGGCGGCCGTGGGCTCCTGGGTCCTCTGTCGGTTCCCCTTCATCAGCAGCTGCATGATCTGGGTGGGAGGGAAGAGAGGCAGCTCTTAGCGACTGCTGGAGATGCTCCAGCACAGAGGAGCCCGAGGGGGCTGGCAGGGAGGGTCCTACTTCTGAGCGGTTGGGAAAGGGCAGGCTGGAATGGGCTGGGCTCCGTGCGCCGAGAGGCCTGGGGTGAGCTCGGCTCTCTGGAGGACAGGGTCTCTGGGTAAATGGAGAGGCAGTGTTGCCTGGTTACCCTCCCAGGGTCAGTGTGGTGGGGGCATTGGGGCAAGTGTGAGTCCCCTCCTTGCTGCCACTCAGGGTTCTGCCTGTCTGTCCCAGCCTCAACTGAGTGGGCAGCAGCTCCCTGGCTTCAGTCCCTGCCCCTCCTGCCCCTCAGGCGGTGAGCTTCCTCTCAGTGGCTCCTGGCTGGCCATACACAACTCACCTCTTTGGCATTGATGGTGGAGACTTCGGTGATGCCGGCCACCTGGATCACCCCCTTGGAGTCCTCCCGCAGCTCCAGGTAGCCCAGGGAGGGGTTCAGCAGGTCCCGGATCATCTCATTGTAGATCTGATGGGACAGTTCGGGGAGGGATGGGTGAAGGGAGTCTAAGGGCAAGAGATCAAGGTCAAGGCCGAGTCGCCTTTCCTTTTGTGCAAGAAAGGGACAAGAGTTCACACTTCCTGAGCCCAGGCTCCTCTCAGAAGAGCCCTGACTAGGAGGAAAGGCCCTTTCTTTCCTACGGGGTCAAGGGCTTCAGCATCCACAGGAAACATCGGGCTGCTGGAGCCATGGTTACAGGAGGCTTCAAAACCAAGGATCACTCCTTTCCAGACAGGGTGGGCACCGGGCAGCGCCCTGAGTGAATCCCCACCCCCTCACTTACTGTGTGACATTGACCTAGCTGCATGGGGACCTGCCCAATGACCAGAAACCCCTTCCCCCACCCGGTGAGGAGCCCTGTTCATTGCTAGGCAACCCCTGTGCTCTTTCTGGGGGCACCCCCACCCCATAAAGCGAGTCTTGCTGGCTGAATCCACACCTTGTTGGCCAGCAGCTGCTGGTGCTCTGCCTCACTGCCTCCTTATGATGTCACCCAGGAGATTATCAGCTCCCGGAGGAGCCATACGAAGTCCAGCCTCCCACCTCTTCTGGACTCTGTGTTTCCCCAGCCCCTGATACCCCATCACTGTCTGGTGATAGTACTCCCACAGGGTGGGCACCAGGAGGCTGTGGCTGGGTGGCAAAGGCCCACAGGTTCCAGCCTGTATGTGTATGTTCAGTTTTCACTGTACCCACACAGACAGAGTCGCTGGAGGCAGCCTGGCGGGGCAGACAGGGTCTGCTCTAAGGAATGGGCCCGTGAGGATGGTGAGGTGGTGAGCGTGGCACAGGGCAGAAGCTGCAGGGTCCGGAGTTTGAATCCCCGCCCCCTCGCTTACTGTGTGACATTGATCTAGTTGCCTAACCTCTCTGATGAGCCTGCAGTGTTTGTAAAGTGGAGCTCACAATAGACATGTGGAAGGCAGCAGTGATGAGCGCCCTGGGAAGCTGCCTAGTGACCAGCCCCAGGGAGGTGGGCCAGCCCCAGATGAGCCTAGGCTGGGGGACTCACCTCCAGGTAGCACATGGAGACCGCATACTCCATGTCGTTGCTGGTCTCCTCGATGGCACGGAAGAGGTCATTGAGGGTCCGAACGTAAATGCCGGGCTCCTGGTCTGTGCCCAGCATGGTGTAGGTCTTCCCACAGCCTGGGGCAGAGCAAGGTGGAGGGTGACCAGGGTGGAGTAGGAGGGAGGCCTTGCTGGGCAGGCACTCCTGGAAACCGGGGTTTGTCCTCAAGGCTGGGCCCTCGCAGACGGCCAGGGAGGTGGTGGGGAGCCGGGAGGATGATGCCCCTGGCTCGGGATGGGGCTTCTAGGGCTGGAGGGCCCTGGGTGAGATGTGGAGCGACCACATCCTTGATTCCTGCCCCAGCTGGGGTCGGACTAGTTGGAGGGTGACGGGGATTACAGGAGCATTGCAGTCCTCGCCCACACAGTCTGGGCGTTCCCCTCACCTGTGGGGCCATAGGCAAAGACGGTGGCATTGTAGCCTGAGATGACGCCTTCGATGAGGCTCTTGGTGGTGGCCTGATACACCATCTCCTGTGAGGAAGGAAGCCTGTCGGGGCCGGGACACAGGCGGGCCACAGCACAGGCACCCACTGGCTCGTCCTGACCTCTGATAGGAGAGGTTTCTGTCCCTGGAGCCCCAGCCCCGAGGTGAGTGGGGGTGGGGGGTGGGGTGGGGGAGGGAATGTCTCTGTTTACACTCACGGTGGAGGACGCCAGGCTGAAAGAGAGCCCAGGACACCTGAGACGCCTCCCTGCACAGCCGCCTCCTGGCCCCCAGCCCTGAGGATGCATCACATCTGTTCCTGGAAGCATCCCGCAGATGGGCAAGATGGGGGTCCCCGAGGAGGGTGTCAGCTTCGCCGAACCCACCCTCTGTCCCTGTCCTCGCACCAGATGGCCTTCAAGCTCCTTTTCCGGCTCGGTAGGAGCCAAGCGAGGTGTCCCGTGTAGGGTGGTGTCTGAGTGCCAACACCAGTGCGTCCGTGCAAGAGGCCAGGTGTGTGGGCCTTGTGTGCATGAGAACCTTCCTGAATGGGGAGGGCTCAAGGAACAGAGGGTGAGCAGGTGGAGTGGAGGCTGAGGTTCAAAGGCAGGGACCCTGGAGGGCCCCTCCTGAGTGGGGCTAAGGGTGGGGAGGGGCTCCTGCATGTCTCCAGCCCAGGCCCTCCCTCACCTGGGTGGCAGTGAAGTCAAAGGCCACGTCGAACAGGTAGGACTTCTCCCGGGAGCGATGTGCCCGCAGGATGTCGTCGGGATCCTCCATTGGGTCCATGAGAACCACCATCTGCAAAGGTCCCCGGAGGGAGGCCTATGGTCACCTGGGATCCCCGGGTCCCCATGAGGTCAACCCTCAGGGATTAACAAAGTTAACCCCTTTGTCTATCAGAGGTAACAAAGCCCGTCTGGGCTCTGACCCTAGCCCAGGACGTGGGCAAGGGATGAGAGGGGCCAGAGGCCGGAGTCCAGGTCCCAGGTCCCACTGGAGGTGGGTCTCAGAGCCACAACCCAAACCTGTCCTCTTCAGCTTTCCCGTGTCGGGTCAGGCTCGCCATCAGCTGGCCTTGGATGCCCAAAAGGGACACCTTCCTGACAACAAGCAATTACCCCTGCAAGGCCGGTGCAGCCCCAGGGGAGCAGAGCACACACAGGTGATGCCCAGGCTACCCTGGGGGCCTGCCCCTCACTGCAACACCACCCCCATGCGGCCTCTGTCAAAGAGGAGCAACAGCAGAATGGAGAGCGTCTGTCAGGGTTCATTTTGTGTCAGGACCTGTTGCAAGTACCCACGCATGCAGTGTCTTTTATTTATGTACTTATTTTTAAGACGGAGTCTCGCTCGTTGTCTAGGCTGGAGTGCAGTGGCGTGATCTCGGCTCACTGCCACCTCCACCTCCTGGGTTCCGCGATTCTCCTGCCACAGCCTCCCAAGTACCTGGGACTACAGGCCCATGCCACCTGTATTTTTAGTAGAGATGGGGTTTCTCCATGTTGGCCAGGCTGGTCTCAAACTCCTGACCTCAAGTGATCCACCTGCCTCGGCCTTCCAAAGTGCTGGGATCATAGGCATGAGCCACCATGCCTGGCCTCACACAGTCTCTTTCAACTCCAGCCATGACCCCAGGCTAAGGCCAGCGATGACTCCCACCTTACAGATGAGGAAATCAGGGTCCAAAGGAGTCCCACCCCCTAGGTCGTCACACATCAGCAAGGGGAGACCCAGGGTGCCAACCAGGCTCTGAGTTCAAAGTCCACTGACTCCTATCCACCTCGCTACAGCCCTGCCTGCCCCGCCTCACCCCTCCAGGGCAGACCCTGGGGCAGGGCAAAGAGTCGCAGGCAGCTGGGTGAGGGGTGAGGTCAGCACGCTGGGCTTGGGGAGCTCTGCTCGCAACTGAGAGGGGTGAGGGAACTGCACCAGTGGCCCTTTGCAGCTTTGAGCCTGAGCTGGGAGTGGAAGGGAGGCAGAGGGGCTTGGGCTGGCAGCCAGGACAGGGCATGGGTGGGCCAATCCCAGCTGGGGCTCCCCTCCCTGCAGGGTAGGAGTGGCAGCACTGTGTGTGTGTGTGTGCAGGTGTGCACACCTCCTGGTATGTGTGTTGAGACACAGAAGGGTCCTGGCCGGGTTCTTCCCCTCCTCCAAAGGTGACTGAGGGACCCATTTTCAACTCTGACCCCGCCTCTGCCCCTGTGCCCTTGGTGTGTGCTGAGCCTTGTCCCGAGCTCTGTGCAGAGATGCAGAGGAAGGACGCTGCATCCTTGCTGGGGGCCCTAGTCTAGGGTAGGGGTGGGGACAGAGTCAATGCCAGACTCGTGGAAATAACGGAAGACATTCAAAGACACATGGGAGGGCTTGAGTTTGGAGGATTTAGGATGACGGGAGCAGGGGCAGCAGAGGAGAATCAGGGCAGGCGCTGAGGCCCTTGTGACCTCTTATTGGCGGTCGGGCCTGGGTGTAACCTGCCTGAGCCTCCATCTCCTCCTCTGTCAGATGGGACAGCAGCGTGATCCACCTGCAGGGCTGGGAAGACTCTGGAACAACGTGTAACGTGCTTGGGCACAGGGCCGGGCATGTGCCGAGAGCTCAACAGTCGTTGTTCAAGGGGCTGTTAAGAGGGCAGGGGTGGAGACTGAGGGTGGCCACCTGCTGCCCGCACCCATGACTCTGCCATCAAGTCGAGGACCACAACCCCACCCTCCCCATGGAGAAGGTCATTGGGATTCCACGGGCCCTGCACCTGCCTGAGGTCCCTTTGGACCATAGTCCCTTTCCTTCTCATGCACCACCCCCAACCACTGCACCATGGAGGTGCCCCCTGAGAAGCAGCTGGAGCCTCTAAATGCTGCTCTGTGCCTGGGGATGCCTGGGCTCCCTGGGGTCCTGGCTTGTGCCAGCCAGGGGAAAACGAGCCACCACTGTGCTCTTCATGAGAAGGGAGGACACTCCCTGGGGCCATGGGTGCTGAACGGAGTGCATGACGGCAGCCTCAGCCAACAAGGGTGTCTCATGGGTCCCGTCCTTCAGTGGGAGGGAAGGGGGCGAGGGAGGTAGGGCATGGGCAGCCTTCATTCCCAGCCCCTTCCTCCCAGCACAGAATCACCATCATCATCGTAACTGAACCCTTCACCTTGAGTCATCACGATGATGATTCTCAGACGGGGAAGTTGAGGCACAAAGTCATGTTGCTAGGAAATCGCGGGGCCAGGACTGGGACCTGGCAGTCTGGGTCCTGGCTGGCACTCCGCCTACCCTCCTAAACCACCTCTCACGCACACACGTCCACCCCTGCTCCCAGGGGGGCCTTGTGGGGTGGGGTAGGTAGGGGAGTTCCCACCCTGTCCTCAGTAGTCCCTGTAATTCCAGGAAGCCCCAACACCCACAGTGCGCGTTAGCCTGACCGAATTCAACCGGGAATAAGATACTGTCGAAGGAGGTAAACTGAGTCCTAACAGCGGGCAGGGCACTGAGGAGGGTGTGCTGTCATAGGGGTGCCCCATGGAAGCAGAGACAGGGGCTATGCTCTCTTCCTGGGTCAGCAGGGGAGCCAGGGCTGGTGACAGTCCCAAAAAGGGCTTGGGAACAGACAAGGCATGAGGGGTGGCCGCTCCGGGGTGAGGAGAGGTGGTGAGGGGGCAGCAGGCAGCAGAGCTGTGAGCACAGCCGGGCTCCGTGGATCCAGGAGGTCCTCGTAGGTCCCTCTGGGTCCACCCAGATCGAGCTCACAGATTTAGGATGCCCGGTCCCAGGAGGATGACAGCCCTGGGGCTCCCACCAGACTCCTGCAGCATTCTACGTGTGCCCTGGGTCAAACCCCCTTCCTTCACCACCTGGACTCCTAGGGTAGGTTCACACCTGTGCTCATTGCATCGAAACTAACCTATCACCGTCAGGTATCCGGCAAGGCCCCTTCTGGGATTCTCAGTGGAGGAGGGGAGAGGGAGGCGGCTTTCCAGGAGGCCGGACCCTGGCAGCCTCATGTGGAAGTCTTTCCCAATCAGATGGGATTCCAGGTCAGCCAGCTACAGGAGAGAGCTCTAGATAGGATGGACCGGGGGGCTTTGTGCGGGGAAAAGAATGAGGCCACTCACTCAGGCTCCCTGCCAGCTGGCCAAAAGCTAGGTGGTCACAGTGAGCCTCTTGCAGGATCTGGACCCTGTCCCAGGCCCCAAAGCTAGCAGCACGAGCCCTGCTCTAGTGTCAGACCCGACTGAAGGTAAAACCTGGCTCCGAGTTCCCCAGTACAGGTTCCTGTGGGACGCAACCAGAACCCAGCCAGCTGCTCCCACTCTTATCTCAAGGCCAGTGGTCCTGTGGACACAGGCAGGACCAGTGGCCTGAGGAGCACCCCCTGGGAGAGGGGCCTTCAGTGCTAGGGAGGGTGAGCGGCATGCACCAATGCCCATCCCACCCGTGACCTTCAGACAACCTCCAGACACTGCCAAGTTCACGGTGTCCTGGGCATTTGGTTCCTTTAGCTAACCAGGCTCCTGTAGTACAGTCAGCACAGCTGCCACGATCCCCGCTTAAAGAGGGCTTTGTCTGGGTTCCATCTGTCTGGGCTCCAACCCCCGCCCCACCCTCAAGAGCATCACCCTATTCCTGTCCCCTCTAGCACACAGTGGAGCCCTTGTGCCCCTCCACCAGGTGAGCTGGAGCTGAGCTGGGGAGGGGTGGGGACAGGTGCTCTGAGCTGCCCGGGAGACCAGCACGGGGTGTTCAGGCCAGGTCAACACACTTGCTGAGCAAGGTTCCAGGGACAGAGTGCAAAGTGAGCCCATGTTTCCTGCCTTCCGACACTCAAGGATCATTTCAATAACCAGGAAAGTGCGGGAGTACAGGGAGGCACCTAATCCCACCCCTAGAGGAAGACTTCCTGGAAGAGGTGGCACTAGCATTGAGTCCTAAAGAATGAGAGATGTGGAATGGAGAGAAAATTTTGGACAATTACATGAGCAAGGCAAAGAAGCGATGGGCAGGCTATGGCACTGGTTCTCCGCTCAGATCACTGGGGTTTCTTGTGAGAAACACAGGGTTGGGAAGAAAGGGCTGCAGCTTCACCTTCCATCCTCCACGCCAGGGATATTCACTGCACAGACCTGAGAACTGATGTGTGCATCCACAGAGGCCAGCACACGAGTACCTCACCCACCCACCCAGGCACCCCCCACCCCCATGAGCACACGCAGTCTCTACTCAGGGAGGCTCCTCTACATCCTCTGAGCCTCCCTCTAAAGACTCCCCTGGTTGGCACACAGCAGATGTCCAAGGGACGTGTGCTGAATAAAGCTGCCATTTATGGGGAGTGGTGATTGTGCCAGGCACGGTGCCAATGGCTTGGCGTGTTTTTTCCCTGACAGCTTAAGAGTGGGCACTTTTGCCAGGCGCGGTGGCTCATGCCTGTAATCCCAGAACTTTGGGAGGCTGAAGTGGGTGTAACACTTGAGGTCAGGAGTTCGAGACCAGCCTGGCCAACATGGCAAAACCCCATCTCTACTAAAAATACAAAAATTAGCCGGGCATGGTGGCACGCTCCTATAGTCCCAGCTACTTGGGAGGCTGAGGCAGGAGATCACTTAAACCTGAGATGCAGAGGTTGCAGTGAGCCAAAATTACGCCACCGCACTCCAGCCTGGGTGACAGAGCGAGACTCTGTCTCAAATAAACAAAAATAAACAAATAAAAAAAGAGAGGACACTCTTATTATTGCTTGCCTGGAGATGAGGAATCGGTTGGGTTAAGTAAATTACCTAAAGCCGTACTGCCAAGTGCAGAGCTGGGCAGATTCAGAGCTGTGGGTCTCAGAACCCAGCCTGCCCACCATGCCTCTCCAAGTGCACGAGTGGACAAACAGTTGCCTGGCTGGGGGGGAACACCCGCTTGTCACAGGTGGAACTGTGCCCCTCCCCCCCCCCCCAGATTTCATGTTGTGAAATCCTAATGCCCAGTGCCTTAGAATGTGACCTTATTTGGAAATGGGGTTGTTGCACGTGTAATCAGTTGAGGAAGGATGAGGTCATATTGGAGCAGGGTGGGCCCTTTATCCACTATGACGAGCGTCGTTATAAAAAGGGGAAATTTGGGCATAGATCTGCATAGAGGGAAGCCACTAGGAAGAGACACAGGGAGAAGATGCTCATCTAAAGCCAAGGGGAGCCAGGCACGGTGGCTTACGCCTATAATCCCATAACTCTGGGACGCCGAGGTGCGTGGATCACCTGAGGTCAGGAGTTCAAGAGCAGCCTGGCCAACATGACAAAATCCCATCTCTACTAAAAGTACAAGAATTAGCTGGGCGTGGTGGCGGGCGCCTGTAGTCCCAGCTACTTGGGAGGCTGAGGCATGAGAATCGCTTGAACCCAGGAGGCAGGGGTTGCAGTGAGCTGAGATCACGCCACTGCACTCCAGCCTGGGCCAGGGAGTGAGACTGTGTTCCATAAATAAATAAATAAATAAATAAATATAAAGCCAAGGAGAGAGGCCTGGAGAAAACCATTCCCTGCTGCCGTACGGGCTGTGGACTTCCGCCTCCAGAACTGTGAGACAGTAGGTGGCTGTTGTTGAAGCCACCCAGTGTGTGGCACTTTGCTACAGCAGCTTGCAAACTAATACGACATCCAAGGCAGGCCCACCTGCCATAGGGAGCTGAGGGTTGACACACCCCAGGTGGGGCTTCGGCCAGCCCCTCCCCCAGCCTGAAGCAGGTGGGCTGAGCGTGGGCATCTCTCCCGGGGAATGCATTCTCATGCTGGCTGCACACTGGGCACCTGTCTCTGGGAGGTTTCAATGGGAACTTTGCTCACATGGGAGGCGGGCAGCTTCATGCCAGAGCTCTGCCCCTCCAAGCCCATCTGCCGCTGCAGCTCCAGGCTTCCAACTCAGCAGAGGCGCTGGCTTGAGACTCCACCTCCATGGCCTCCTCTCCCAGCCCTGCTCTTAGTTCAATGTAGATTTTGACCTTTCCAGAGTTCCAGATGGTGTCGGAGTCTTTGAGCCTGGAAACTCAAGATCCTGTAGGGAAGTGGGGGCCTCAGGCCAGGGAGAGGAGGTCTCATCCATAAGCTGCGTCCCCATCAGGGTACCAGGCTCATCCCAAGCATCTCCTAGGTGAGAAATACTTTGCACATAGCATGTCACACTATTAAGCTGCAGCTGCATTTATCAGCTTTGCAGTTTTAACAGGATTCTTTCTGGCCCTCAAATGGCTGAGCACGGACCAGGCTTTCTCAGGCTTGGCACTGTTGACATTTTGGGCTGGATCATTCTTTGCTGTGGGGGCAGTTCTGTGCATTGTAGAATGTTGAGCAGCATCCCTGGCCGCTACCCACTAGATGCCAGTCACACCCTTCCCCCTGGTTGTGACACTGCCAAGTGTTCCTGGGGGCAAAATCGCCCTGGTTGAGAACCACTGACTTAGATCATTCCTCCTGCAGCCTCCAAGGCTAATGGCAAAAATCTCTGAGGGAGGGGGTGCCACAAATGAGGTTCTGTTTGACATTGCTGTGTGACTTTTAGGAAGCTCCAACGCTTCTCTGGGCCTCAAGTTTTTCCCGGTTAGAAGTCAGGAGGACCAACAGGGCTGTAGCCTTGAGAGAAGAAATCATATTATATCAACACCCCCATCCTACTCAGGAAGCCTCAGCAGAGAATCTGGCTCTGGCTTTATCTGCAGCCCAAGTGGCCAGGCCACAGCCCCTTCATTCTTACAGGTAAAAACAAATCATAACAAAACCTGATTCTAGGTGGACAGCACCCTTTTAAGGCTGTTTCTGGTTTTTGCTTTTTGTTTTGTTTTTGTTATTGTGTTTTTAAAGGAGAATTTGTTGCTGGTCATGTTTCTAGTTGTAAACATACCATCCTGGGAGTCCTCAATTAAGGCAACGTTGATCCCAGGAAGGATGTCCCTGGGGCCTGTCAGCCTTCAGGCTGGATGGAGAAGGCCAAAGTTGACCCTGCTGAGCTCATAAAGCTTAGCTTTATGCCCAGCTGGCTGCTTAGGACACAGCCACGCCTGGAATCCCAGCTACTTGGGAGGCTGAGGCATGAGAATCGCTTGAACCCAGGAGGCAGGGGTTGCAGTGAGCTGAGATCACGCCACTGCACTCCAGCCTGGGCCAGGGAGTGAGACTGTGGTCCTGGTCAGATCCCCACCTTGTTATAGGATTCTGAGACCTGGAGGCTTAGGATGGGGAGCATGTATAACCGAGAATATACTAGGGCTGTGTCTCTCAAAGGGTCTACAGATACCTTCCCCAGAGTCACCCAGGGAGCTTATAAAATGCAGATTCTCAGGCACTTCCCACACGCACAGAGTCAGAATCTGGGGGGAAATGGGCCCATAAATCTGCATGTTAACAAGCACCCTTCCGTGTACCCATCCAGACGCTGAGTGGAAGGATCCTTGCAACCTAGAGGATTGAGAACAACCCACAGGCCCATCAACTGATGAAAAGATAAACAAAACACAGTGAATCCACACCTCGGACGTTATTCAGCAAAAGGAGTGAAGTTCAGGTGACTGGATACAGTGGCTCACACCTGCAATCCCAGCACTTTGGGAGGCCAAGGCAGGAGAATTGCTTGAGCCCAGGGGTTTGAGACCAGCCTGGGCAAGATGGCCAGACCCCATCTTTAGTAAAAATTAAAAATCGACTGGGCATTGTGGCATGTGCCTATAGTCTCAGCTACTCAGGAGGCTGAGGTGGGAGGATTCTTTGAGCCCAGGAATTCAAGGTGGCAGTGACAAAGTGAGACCCCCATCTCTTAAAAAAAGAAAAAAAAAAAAAAGGGAATGAAGTTCTGGTAGGAGCTATAATGTGAATGAACTTGAACTTCAACATTAGGACCAGTCGGGCACAGTGGCTCACGCCTGTAATCCCAGCACTTTGGGAGGCCAAGGCGGGTGGATTACTTGAAGTCAGGAGTTTGAGACCAGCCTGGCCAACATGATGAAACCCATCTCTACTAAAAATACAAAATTGGCCAGACATGGTGGCACACACCTGTAATCCCAGCTACTTGGGAGGCTGAGACAGAAGACTCACTAGCACCCGGGAGGCAGAGGTTGCAGTGAGCCGAGATAGTGCCACTGCACTCCAGCCTGGGGGACAGAGCAAGACTGTGTATCAAAAAAAAAAAAAAAAACAAAATTAGGACCACATACTACATGATTCCATTCACATTAAATGCCCAGAATGGGCAATATGGAGATGGACAGTACTTTAGTGGCTGCCTGGGGCTGGGAGGGGCTGGGGACACAGCGGGGTGGCTAAGCGGGGAGAGGTAAAGAATCCCAACCCCCTCCCCCAGCTCAGCTCTTGGGGCAACAGGGCCAAGAAGCGTCCAGATGGTCGGTGTGCAGGGGGTTTCCCACCTCGCTGCCCCCAGGCAGGCAGGTGGGCTGAAGACAGCTGCTCCCACAGCACTCCCAGGCTCGGGCTGGTATCTGTCACCTTATACTTTATTTATCTTTCCCAACAGCCTCCCAGTTGCGTGGCTGCAGCACCCCGCTTATATTATCTCCTTTAATCCTCTCGACAGCTCTCAGGGTGGGTGGGGCAGGTTTCCTGTTCTCCTGTCTTCTGATGAGGAAGCAGAGGCCCAGGGAGAGTTTCAAGCTGCCCACCAGTATGCGGCCAGGACGACATGGCAGGGCTGAGAAAGCCTGGGTGCTCTGGTTCCCGGTCCCGGGCTGTGTAGCCCCGTTCTCGGGAGCCCAGGGCTCCTCTTGCCTCCATTTCTCCTTTCCATCCCAGGAGTCGCACCGTCTGGCCCGATGTCCCCCGGTGGCCCTTCTGCCTTCACTCCTCTTTCCCTTCCCACTCTCACTCTGCCCTCCTGGCCGAGGCCCCACCGTTGGGTCTGGTGGGAGCCCTTACCTGGCTCCACAGCACCTCGGGAGTGGAGGGGGATGGCAGTTGGACTTCCAGCAGATAAATGCTAATGATGGGATTATACACATGGTCAGTTGACTTAAATCCTGCAGACAAACACAGCCTGGGAGAGCTGGGAGGAGGGCCCACGGGCTGCAGGCTTTGGGAGGGATGGGGGCCGGAGGAGCTGGCTGTTTGGTCTGTAGTTTTTTCCCCCCCCTGGAATGCTGGGGCCCCACCAGCCTCTCAGGTTGTCCCTGGCGCCTCTCGGGCCCCAGAGGTAAATTAAACCAGGCCCACCTGGTGCTTCCCCACTTCCTGTGTTTACGCATTAGGGTCTGATCTCACCCCAGGAGCTACTAAGACATGGAGCTCCTACCATACTTCCAGGAACACACACACACACACACACACACACACACACACACACACACTGAGGTGTCCATTTGGAAACCGTCCTGAGCGCTCTGACACAGGAAGAGGGAGCAGGAAGGCTCAAGGGCCAGGTTTTGTTTACCTCTGGGACCCGAAACCATCCCATATTTCAGCCCTTGAGATACATTCACATTTATTAACCCCTATGTAGACATGTGCCAGGCACTGTGTTATGCACTGTGCCTACGTTAACCACAGGGACCCTCTAAAGCAGGCATTGTGACTACTAATGGAATTGAATGGGGCCCTGGAATCACAGGCCTTCCAAGGCACCTGGACTATCCCCATTAAAAATCCGAACCAGCTGGGCGAGGTGGTGCATGCCTATAATCCCAATAGTTTAGGAGGCCGAGGCGGGTGGATCACTTGAGGTCAGGAGTTCGAGACCAGCCCGGTCACCATAGTGAAACCCCGTCTCAACTAAAATTAGAAAAAATAGCTGGGCATGGTGGCACGCGCCTGTAATCCCAGCTACATGGGAGGCTGAGGCAGGAGAATTGCTTGAACCTGGGAGGCAGAGGTTGCAGTGAGCCAAGATCATACCACTGCACTCCAGCCTAGGTGACAGAGTGAGACTCCATCTCAAGAAAAAAGAAAAAAAAAAAAAAAAATCCAAACCCGAACTCCAGCTTCCCCAGAATCCAAGCACCCTGGGCTCCTATTCCAGGGGACCCTCCGTCTGTGGGAATGTCCCCTTCTGCCAAGCCTCATTGCCACAATCTCCCTCATTTGAAGTGTCCCCAGAAGAACAACAATGCCTAGACTAAAGCAGGCTGTCCTAGGACCCCTCATGGTGGCCCAGCCCAGTGGGTTCCTGCATCCCCAGTCTACCTCTCCCCACTCAGGATACACATGTCCTGGCTCAGCTCCCAAATACACCCACTTGCCCTTGGGGCCTCCAGGCCTTAGGAGGAATGACAGAGCTTCCACTGGCCAGCTGGCCCCATCAGTGAAGCTGATGAGGACTGGACCCCCGAGCCTCCCTGTGGGCCAGGGCTGTGGGCGAGCTACAGAGCCACTGGAGTCGGATGAAGGTTGGGAGGTGGGGGGACTGGTCAGGTCGGGGTCAAGGGTAAGGGGGGTCCATGTCCATTTGTTATTAGGAGGGTCCCAGCCTGGTAGTTACGACTGCTCCTAAAGTGCAGTCCTCCATTAGAAGGGCTGGGCTGGGTCCCTGGTGCAAGCCAATCTTTGAACCCACTGGGGACAGAAGGAGCTTAGGGCCAGAAGCCCACAGGAAGTTTGCATGGAGAGCCCTCCTCAGTATCAACCCAGACAAGACTCTCTGCACCTCCAGCTGACAAAGGAGCAGCCCTGTTAGAACCGCCTAGCTCGGAGGCCTTCTCGGAGGTGGAGGCGTATCTTGGCTGGATTACGCCAGATCCAGAGAGGGAGCCCCTCCCGCTCCACACACAGGGATAGAAAGGAACCAGTGTTTGCCATGTGTGGGCACACAATGGGCTGTCCCCTTGACAGGGAGCGTTTCCATCAGCACCAGTTAATATTTATCAGCCCCCACGCAGGCTAGGAGCCAGGAGTAGCAGAAAGAGTCAGCATTGTCCCAACCCCAAGGACCTGATGTCTTCAGGACAAGTTGGACAAACAGAGCGGCTTTGCCTGGAAGGAGGTTTCTCTTCCTGAACTCTATGGCTCCTCTCCTGGGCCAATCCAGCAGCCCTGGGGAATTTCAGTCTCTAACAGATGTTGATAAATGACATCTATGAAACGTCCTACGTGCCAAGCACTGGGTAAGCAACTGCATACATTAGCCTACAAAGACCCTCTAAAGAAAGCATCATGACATCTATCTCCACTTACACATGAGGCAACTGAAGCTCCTGGAAGCAACCCGCGACCCCCCCCCGCCCCCCCCAAGTCTGCACAGCTGGCAAACGGCAGAACTCCTCAAACTACTGTTTATGTGCATTCATTCTGCTCCAGCTGAGCCCGACCCATTTAGACAGGGTCTTCCCAGTCATCCCCTGCTTTCCCCAAGGTCTTTGAGGAAGCCCACCCTTTTCCAAGAAGGAATATGGGAAAAGAAATGAGGACGCGCTACCCATGGCTCTGCTGTGCCCACAGTTCCACCATCACTGCTGAAGAAAGAGGCTTGAGTGAGCCCCTCACCCTTGGGAGCCCAGAGGCAAGCAGGCATTGGAAGTGTGCCATCCGCCTCTCGTTTGCTTATCCTGGGCACGGGGCTTCATGAGTCCAGCCCGTGGGACCTGAGCCCAGGCGCCTCAGGTGCTCCCGCGTGCCTTTCTCTGCATTGTGCCGTGCCACCCAACTTCTCTGAGCCATTAACACAGCCTACCACCACGATGCTCCTACCTGGGCACCAAGCCCGCCCCTGTTGCCCCCACCACTGTGCCTGTGTGCATCCCAGCACGAGTCCTCAACTGCCTACCCAAACAAACATCCTGGCCATGGTCTACAGGGTATGTGGTTTGGCCCAGCCCATTTACACCTCTTGCCCCTTTCCCTCCTCCTTGAGCCACACTGGCCTTTTCTCAGCTACCCAATTGCATCCCAGTCCCTCTCACCACAGGCCCTTTGCACATGCAAGCCCCTCAG
Organism: Piliocolobus tephrosceles; assembly: GCF_002776525.5. Lineage (NCBI taxonomy): Eukaryota > Metazoa > Chordata > Mammalia > Primates > Cercopithecidae > Piliocolobus > Piliocolobus tephrosceles. Next base: position 67,970,183 of record NC_045449.1, on the reverse strand, counting down.
GTCAACATTTCTCCGTTCATGCACACTACTAATGACCTCTTCTTCACCCTTTATGTTTTCAGCTCAAGCACAGTTTCTCTTTCTTTTTCTTTTTTTTTTTTTGAGACAGAGTCCCACTCTGTCGCCCAGGTTGGAGTGCAATGACGTGATATCAGCTCACTGCAACCTCCACCTCCTGAGTTTAAGCGATTATCCTGCCTCAGCTTCCCGAGTAGCTGGGACTACAGGCACGTGCCACCACGCCCAGCTAATTTTTTGTATTTTTAGTAGGGACTGGGTTTCACCATGTTGGTCAGGATGGTCTTGATCTCCTGACCTTGTGATCCAGCCTCCTCGGCCTCCCAAAGTGTCAAGCACAGTTTCTTAAGGAAGCCCTCCCTGACCTCCAGGTTTACGTGTTATCCCCTCTTACCTACTCTCATGCCACTAAGCATTTCTTTGCAGCCCTTGTTAGCTGCAAACTCATGTTTGTTTGTGATGCAATTCTTTGATGAATGCCTCATCTCTCCACACTAGACTTAAGGTAATGGAGACAGAACAGGGTCTTTTCTGTTCACCACAGTTTCCCAGTTTCTAGCACAGTAGCCAGCATGCTGCTGGTACTTGATAAACACTTATTGCCTTGTGTGCCCGCCTTCCTCATCCTGGTGACATGAGGACAAAGACTGCAAACAGACAGCCAAGGATTTTGCCACATGTGAACACCCTAGAGGCGAGTTTTAGCTCTCAACCATATATGTGCTCTGTGGGTAATAGGCATATTAGGGTGGGAAAGTCAAGCAATGGGCATATGAATGGTAAAGGATCAGGGCCCACCCAGGCTAGGGAAGCTCCCAGTTGTCCTTGGATCAATCTAGGAAGGCTTCCTGGAAGAAGGGCCCCCAGCTTCCTAGGTGGTGTCATCAATAGCACAGCCAAGAGTTCAGTGAGTAGAGGAAGGATGGTGCTGCAAGCCACAGGGGACCTTTCTGCCCTCACCAGGTGAGTTGAGCCATCTGAGCAGACCTCTGTACTGTAGCTCCTGCTGCAGGCCCCTGCATACCTGCTCATCCACTTTATGGGCGATGAGGGTAGCTCCTTCCTCCAGCTCTGCCACGCTGATGGGCCGGACCCGAAGTGCCACCTGAGAAGGAAAACCAAGCCCCTGGGATTAGAGGGAGAGGACTATGCTGGCCTTAGAGAGACCCCAGGCAAGAGCCCCTGGCTTCTCTAGCATTCAGCCATCTCAGGCCGCCTTTGTCCTAAGGAAAACTCTGCCTAGGTCAGAGGACAGCAAGTCCACAGAGTGTTGGACTGTGTCTGAGTGGATGAGTCTCCCCAGGAGCCCTGGCCTCCGGGAGAGCCCCGGGGGAGAGAGCTGTCTGCTCCTCCAGCCTGCCTCAGCCTCATGCCCAAATAAAACACTCGTAGCTCCCATGGGCTTGAACTTGGGGCACCGGCACTGGAGCAGCCTGTCTGTGTTTCTGTGAATGATGTGCTGCAGGGGTAGGTGCAGGCACGGCTCTGGGATGAGGCCTGGTAGGTGCGATGGAGCAGGGAACATCCCCCATCATCCTAACAGCCTGTGACCACATTCCTACGCCGAGGAGAGTGTCACCTAGAGCCCCCACCTCTGTCTATCCTCCAGCCAGTGCGAAATGGGTCTCATCCTGTGCATGAAGCTCCCTAAAGAACTGGGTAGAGTGGGAACATGTGTTCTGCTGATCAAAGGGAAACAGTTGCTAGGTGTGGGTGTAGAATGAACGGCCCTCTGGCTGAGTGAAGACTCCTTCAGGCCTGGCGTGATGGTTCATGCCTGTAATCCCAGCACTTTGGGAGGCCGAGGCGGACAGATCCTGAGGTCAGGAGTTCAAGACCAGCCTGGCCAACATGGCAAAACCCAGTCTTTACTAAAAATACGAAAATTAGCTGGGCATGGTGGTGCATGCCCGTTATCCCAGCTGCTCAGGAGGCTGAGGCAGGAGAATCACTTGAACCCGGGGGGCGGAGGTTGCAGTGAGCTGAGATCGCACCACTTCACTCCAGCCTGGGTGAGAAAGTGAAACTCTGTCTCAAAAAAAAAAAAAAAGTCACTTTCAGAGGGACCTACACTGCCTGACGGGGTCATCTTTATTGGCCTCTTCAGCCAAATCCCACTGGCAGGAGGGGAAAACCCTTGGTCCCTGCTCCCAGGGACACACAACACACGCCAAGGCCAACCATTTTCAAAGAGACACATTCTAAACAGCCAGAGAGGATGTCCTAGAGCCCAGGGCTTGCTTGGGGGCTGGAGCCGAGGCTCCTCTTTGGAGAAGCAAGCCCACACTTGAGAGATAGGGGACTCTGGGGACAACATTATCCTCCAGTTACCTTACTGTCCACCTTCTGGTGACGAGGGCCCTTCTCCAGATCTCAAAAATTCGGGGATGAGGAAGGGGCTTGCTGAGAGAGACACCTACCCACCCACAGTCAGTGGTGGCCTCAAGGTCACTGAATCATCCCCCTTGTTGCTCTGGCCTGGGCACCACTGATGATCAGGAATTCGACCTTCCCCTCCACAGCCCCCACTCTCACCTCCCCATCTGTCCCAGGCCACCGGGCTCTGTGGGGCCATCGTAGCTGCATCTAGCACTTCTCTGAAAGTGCTACATCTGTGTTGCAGCCCAAGAACCAGGCACTCCGGGCCCCATCCTGATACCAGGGGCCCTTGTCTTCCTACTGGTGATGCCCAGATTCGTTTAAACTCCTGACCTCACCAGGGCTAGGGTAGCCTCTGCTTAACCCGGAACCCCCCACCTTCCTTCTGGGGGCAGTTAGGTCAAGCCCTCCCTGCGCCTGGCGCTTCTGAATGAGAGAGCAGAGATTCATCTGCACACGCTTTGGGGGCGGGATCCCCCAATGGGAGGGTGGAAAGGTGGGGGTGGGGTTGAAGTTGGGGTAATTTTCAAGCTCAGGAAAGTCTAAAAAGGCCACAGTGCCTTCTTGACACCCAACCGGCCCGGCAGGACTTGGGGAAAGTTGCTCTGAAGAGTCCCGGCCCTAGCCGTTGCCTACCCTCTCAGTGGGGTGGCGGCGAGGGGACAGGACTCTCTGTCTGCTGGAGGCCGACTGAAGTAGACCACGGAGCGGGGCGGGGAGGAGGGTCTGAAAGGGTCTCACCATAAGTTGCTGGTCCTTGGAGTCCCCGCTGTCCTTCATGCTTGCAGCAGATGGAGGGGCTCAGGCCGCGCCACCAGGCATGGCCCAGCCGCACCCCCACCGCCGCCGGGTCGCGTCCGCCCGCTGCTCGCCGCCCGCTGCTCGCTGCCCGCAGCCTCGCCCGCTGCCTGACAACCCGAAACCAACAACGCGCCAGCGGCCAAGGACGCTGACCGGAGGCGGGGCGGGGGGAGGGCCCGGACGGCGCCGCCCCGCCCCCGGCGCCCGCCCCTCCCCGCGCTGAGGGCGAGAGTTGGCCGCCTCCGCCCGGGAGGCCCCCGAGCCTGCGCCGCTGCTCGACGATGTGCGCCCGGCTGTGCGGCCCTACGGCCCCCGGTGTGTCCGTGCGTCCGCCTGGCGCCTCTGCGTCGGTTCGCTAACTCCTGCGCGCCCGCCAGCGCCCCTCGGCTCGTGGCGCGACCCCGTGCCACTGCCCTTTAGGGCGCGCCCCGCCTGCCACGCTGCCCCTTGGGGCACACGCATCTGCCGCCCGCCCGTCTGCCTGTCTCTGGGGTCTCCAGGGCGGCGGCTGGCAGCCTCAGGTTTCCATGCGCGCCGCGTGCATCGCCACAGGTGCCTCTGGTGTGGATGTCTGCACCCACTGCGCATTGGCATAGGTGGTAAAAAGTTGTCCCTGTGCTCAGGCCACCGCCCAGTGGTATGGAGCGAGCACCTCTATTACCTAGGGCGTGCTACAGAAGAGCCTGACTCAGTGCACCCCACTAGCAAACAAGTCTCTACCCCTGAACCCAGAATCTAGGTCACGATGACTGGGTCCGTGTGCCCTGCTGGCTCCCTGCCTGCTGCTGGAAGAGCCACAATACTGTGCAAGAAAGTCTAGGTCTGACGCTACCGCCTCCATTCTTGGCGACAATAACAACGGTTGCACTCCCAGGGAACACAGGGTAAGGGTCCCTGTCCTCAGGAGGCCCTGGGAAAACAGGATTTGTGTCCCAGCTCTGCCTCCAACTCGCCCAGCCACCTGGAGCTGATTTTTCCTGCCTCCCTGGGGCCTCCGTTTCCTGGAGGATGTTGGAGCACCTCCCGATTCTGATGTCCATCCTCTGTGTCCTCTGCCGCCACCGAAGCTGAGGCCGGCAGCCCCAAGACTGGGAGAGGAAGCCACGATGGGGTTCACTTTCCAGGGAAGGGGCTGGGAAAGGAAGCACTCGTGTCCCCAGGGCTGCCTCAGACTGCCTGGGGCCCCTCAGAGGCAGAGGGTGATGCCAGCCTGTGCCCTGGGACTGGCTTCCCCGGCTGCCCCTGAGGAGCCTGTGTTGGGAATGGTTATTAATAAACAGCAGCAAGAAGCAGTCGTCAGCCTTGGCTTTAATAAATAGATAAACCAGGTAAAGCTTGGTGGAAACCAAACTTTCCTGCAGAGGATCCCAGATTTTGTCCTGTTCTTTGGCCTAGGCTGCCCCTCAGGCCGGACAGTTTGCAAATGGACATGCTGTGACAAGAAGAGGGTCGGGTTTTTTGCTTTTGTGTTTTTAAGACAGTGGTTCACTCTGTCACCCAGGCTGGAGTGCAGAGGCACAATGGCACGATCACGGATGGCTCAGTCATGGACGGCTCACTGCAGCCTCGATCCCTCAGGCTCAAGTGATCCTCCTGCCTCAGCCTCACAAGTAGTTGAGACTACAGGTGCACACCACCTTGCCTGGCTAACTTTTTATATTTTGTAGAGACAGGGATCTCACTGTGCTGTCCAGGCTGATTTTGAACTCCTGGACTCAAGCAATCCTCCAATCTCAGCTCTCAAAAGAGAATCAGGTAAGTTTTAGGGGTGTGTTGTGCTTGCATTTTGGACTCCTGAAAAGAACCTATTTGGATCAGCCAAAGAGGCCCCTGGTCAATTGAGCTATCGCTATTTTCCTTTTTCTTTTCTATTCCTCCACATGCATCAATCCCATCCAGAATGGCCCATTGTGATTTTTGGTTTTGATTTTTGGTTTTGTGGGTGGTTTTGTGTGTGTGTGTGTGTGTGTGTGTGTGTGTTTGACAAGATCTTTCTCTCTCTCTCTCTTTTTTATCTTCTGCCTTCCCAACCCTCAAGACAAGGTCTCACTCTGTAGCCCAGGCTGGAGTGCAGTGGTGCAGTCACAGCTCACTGTAGCCTTAACCTCCTGGGCTCAAGCGATTCTCCTAACTCAGCCTTCACAGTAGCTGGGACGACAGGTGCATGCCATCATGCCTGGCTCATTTTTTTTTTTCTAAATTGTTGTAGAGGCGGGGTCTTGAACTCCTGAGCTCAAGCGATCCTCCTGCCTCAGCCTCCCAAAGTGCTGGGATTACAAATGTGAGCCACCGCGCTGGGCCTATAGCAATTGATGGGTAAAAAAATAAGCTTCTTGACTGGGTGCAGTGGCTCATGCCTGTAATCCCAGCAGTTTGGGAGGCCAAGGTGGGCAGATCACAGGAGTTCAAGACCAGCCTGTCCAAATGGTCAAACCCCATCTCTACTAAAAATACAAAAATTAGCCAGGCGTGGTGGCAGGCACCTGTAATCCCACCTACTTGGGAAGCCAAGGCAGGAGAATCACTTGAGCCCCGGTGACAGAGGTTGCGGTGAGCTGAGATTGTGCCATTGTACTCCAGTCTGGGTGTCAGAGTGAGACTCCACCTCAAGAATAAATAAATAAATAAGAAGCTTCTAAGCAACAAATCCCCACCCATCTTACATAAAGACTCATCACAGTCAGCTATGTTCTCAAACAGTGTCCTCTGCTTGACTTCTGGGTTTCGTCAATTAAACCACTATCCCCTTTGTACCCACCCCTTTAAGGCACTTGTTACTGCCTCTTTTTTCTCATCTTCTACATTCAACTCCTGAAGGTTCTACATCTGCAAATGTTTCTTCTCTTCATCGTCTCTTGCCAAGCCCTGGGCTCCAGTTTTTACCCCCTTTCACCTGGACAATGTCATGGCCTCTTGCTGTACCCTGGCCCCACCGTTTTTTTTTTGTTTGTTTGTGTTTGTATTTTTTGTTTTTTTGAGACGGAGTCTGGCTCTCACTCAGGCTGGGGTGCAGTAACGCAATCTTGGTGCACTGTAACCTCCGCCTCCCGGATTCAAGCGATTCTCCTGCCTCAGCCTCCTGAGTAGCTGGGATTACAGGTGCCCACCACCGTGCCCGACTCATTTTTGCATTTTCAGTAGAGACGAGGTTTCGCCATGTTGGCCACAATGGTCTCGAACTCCTGACCTCAGGTGATCCACCCACCTCGGCCTTCGAAAGTGCTGGGATTACAGGTGTGAGCCACTGTGCCTGGCCCCAGCCCCACTTTTGAAAGGGGAAGAGATCTGACAGGCAGAGACATCCTGTGTTCTCTAACACAGAAGTAAAGGCAGACACCCTACTCTCCACAACCTTCTTTTCAGCCTCCTGCCCGGCTTCATTTAAACTCATTCTGCTCTGTGGGCTTGGCCTTCCCCTCACCTTCACTGCTTGCTTATTATTCCAAATACATACTAGAGCCAGGGCCTACACTGGGACCTTTGCTCATGCCAGTCCTCCAACCTGGTATACCCTTTCCAGCTTACTTCTGTCAAATTTCTCTTCATCCTCTATATCAGACCCCTCCTCTCCTAGTCCACGGAACTCTCATTATGCCCTTACAGAGCAGGAATCAAAGTAAGCCTTGCTCGGGCAGAGACCTAGGCACTTGGTGTATGCTCAGTCCATGTGCTCTGCATCCTGGTCCTGCCCTGGAACCCGTTCCTGTCCCTCCTCTCCACTCCCATCACTGCTGCCTGCAGCCTGGGACTTCACAGTTTCTCAACTGGATTACCATGCACACTGCCTGGTCTCTTGCCCTGGTTTCTTTGCCTCCAGTTTGGCTCCATTCCCTCACTGCTGTAGGACAGATGGGTGTCGTGACCTTACCTGAAATCCTGCCTGCCATGGTGTCCCATTGCTTTCTGTTTGGGGTGGCCCTTTAGCCTGTAGTTGCAGCCTTCCCTGCTTCTTCTTGGCTCATCCACTTCTACCACTCTTGCTCTGGCCATGCTCAACCACATGTAGTCCTCTGCATGAGCAGCTTTTCTCTCCTCCCTGGGCTTTGTTCCTGCTGCTCTGTCCTGGAAGTCTGTTTCCACTTATCTATCTGGCTAACTCCTTCTTCCAAGCTCAATTTACGTGTCACTTCCCCTTTCCTTGGGGGAACTGCTTCTTCTCTAGTCCTTGTCATTCTGGTGGAGCCCATCACAGCATCCTGTTCCACTCCCAGCCATGGCAGAAGGCATGCAACCCAGGCTTGGCCGTGGTCATAATGATTGGTTCAAGGGGATGGGCTATGACCCACATTAGGCCAATCAGAGCCTTTCCCTGGAATTTTGTTATACTGGGAGGGAGGAGCTCTCTCCTGCCTTTGGGATTACTGGCTGAGATGACTAAGAGGGGGGGGGGGGGGGGGGTCATATCTAATTCCACCCCTTATCCAGTGAAAGCAGCTTCACTAAAGCAGAAGTGCATAAAACTGAGGCAAAGAAAGAAGCTGTGCAGAGAGATACCAAATGATAACATCTGAGTTGCTGGATGCAGCCACACCTGAAGCTGTTAGCCCTGGTCTTCCAAGTTTCTTGAGCCAGTAAATATTCTTTCTTGGCTTTAGCTAGCGTGGGTCTCTGAAACATGTGACCAGGAGTCCTGACAAATACAGGGGTGACAGCCTGAATCCCACTGGATTAGGTCTCTCTCTCTCTCCCCCCCACTCTTCCTCTCTGTGTCCTCTGTCTTGCTTTGTCACTCAGGCTGTAGTGCAGTGGTGTGATCTCAGCTCACTGCAACCTCTGCCTCCCAGGTTCAGGCAATTCTTATGCCTCTGCCACCCAAGGAGCTGCAATTACAGGAAGGCACCACCGTGCTGGCTAACATTTGTATTTTTAATAGAGATGGGGTTTCGTCATGTTGTCCAGGCTGGTCTCAAACTCCTGAACTCAAGAGATCCACCCGCCTCAGCCTCCCAAAGTGTTGGAATTATAGGCATGAGCCACGGCACTCGGCCCAGGTCCTTTTTTCTATATACTTCTCTGTAACAGCACTCACCACTGGAGATCACAACCATCAGTCCATTTGTCTCAGCTGAGGGGCTGGCTCTGTCGCCCAGGCTGGTATGCAGTGGCACTGTCCTGGCTGACTACCACCTCTGCCGCCTGGGTTCAAGTGATTCTCATATCCCAGCTAATTACAGGCATGCGCCACCATGCCCAGCTAATTTTTTCTATTGTTAGTGGGACAGGGTTTCACTGTGTTGGCCAGGCTGCTCTCAAACTCCTGGCCTCAAGTGATCTGCCTGCCTCAGCCTCCCAACGTACTAGGATTACAGACATGAGCCACCCGCCTCCGGCCAAGCTGGCTCTTAACTTGGTATTTCCAGTACAGTGTCTAGTGAGAGTTTAGTCAATGAATGACAGAAAATCTACTCGAGCGAACCTGCCCACACACAGCAATAGCGTTTGATTTAGACCCGCATGCAAACATTTAAGATCCTTGCAAACAGCTGACATCGCATCAAAAAAGGGATTTAAGTCAGATGTGATGGCTCATGCTTATAATCCCAACACTTTGGGAGGCCGAGGCAGAAAGATCTTTTGAGCTCAGAGTTTGAGACTAGCCTGGGCAGCATGGGGAGGCCGCCCCTGTTCCCACCACCATGCTGTCTCTAAAAATAATGAATGAATGAATGAATGAATGAATGAATGAATAAGCCAGGCATGATGGCGCACAACTCTAGTCCCAGCTACTTGGGAGGCTGAGGTGGGAGGATCACTTGAGCTCAGGAGGTTGAGGCTGCAAGTCAATTATGATTGTGCCGCTGCACTCCAGCCTGGGCAACAGAGCGAGACCGTGAAAAAAAAAAAAAGAAAAGATAGAAAGGAAGGAAGGAAAGGAAGGAAGGAAGGAAGGAAGGAAGGAAGGAAGGAAGGAAGGAAGGAGAGAAAGAAAGAAAAGAAAGAAAGAAAAAGAATAGAGAGAAAGACAGCCTCAGCTTTACCTCAGCCCAGGAAACTAAGGTTTAGCATGCACCTGCAGTCTGCCGGTAGTCACGTTAGGTGCTGAATCTGTGTTGTCACAGTTAATCTTCACTAGAATCTCATGTTTACCTGTGAGGGTCCTAAGGCTCAGGGATGTTGAGAAACTGCTGTTCGTGGTCAAACCACATACGTCGAAGGTTACTAAAAACTTACTTGGGCTCAGGCTTTTGTGAGCTCATTGAAATCTTCATTGACTTGCCTGAAGTGAGTCCTCCAATGGGCAAAACCTCTCTGGCTTAATAAAAAAGCTATTGCTGCCAAAGCAAGTGTAGATGGCATTGGTGACCATCTCCAAGTAGCCATGATATTTGCTTTCTTCTTCTTCTTTTTTTTGAGACGGAGTCTTGCTCTGTCACCCAGGCTGGAGTGCAGTGGTGCAATCTCAGCTCACTGCAACCTCCGCCTTCCAGGTTCAAGCGATTCTCCTGCCTCAGCCTCCCGAGTATCTGGGATTAAAGGCATGTGCCATCATGGCCAGCTAATTTTTGTATTTTCAGTATAGACAGGGTTTCACCATATTGGCCAGGTTGGTCTCAAACTCCTGACCTCAGGTGATCCGCCCACCGCAGCTTCCCAAAGTGTTAGGATTATAGTCGTGAGCCACTGTGCCCAGCCTGATATTTTCAATCGGAGATATATGACGTTCTCTATCTCCCCCCGAACCCACCTGCAGTTGGAAGCCACTGGTTTTGATAAGCCCTGAGCACTTTCTAAAGCCCGTTGGCCCTCTAGAGCTCTGGGGCAGCCTGGGCAAAGTCCCACCTCCTCGTGTTCTGGGCATGGCTACTCACAGGCTTGGCTCCTGGAGCTACGACGCGGGAGGTGAAATGGAAGAGAGTTATTGGGAAAATAAAGCATGGACTGAGGACTTTTCTCTGAAACCCCAGCATCTTCTTCCAAAGTTGGGGTGCAGATGCTGAAAGGACCCCAATAAACAAATTCACAAGTCATTCTAGTAGCTCCTGTACTAACCTAGAACTTGCCACCGGCCATGAGGGCTGTCCCAGGTGGTCGTCAGATGCTTCTAAGTGAGGGAGGTGATAGACATTTATTGAGCACTTCGTTTGAATCCAGTGGCTCATGTGTTATTTCATTTACTCGTCCAAATATTCCTGAAGGTAGATAGCAGAGGTGCAGAGAGGTAAGTAATTCCGTGACCATCACTCCACTCCAAGCTGCCATCTCTTTTGCCTGACACCACAGTGTGCTCCCAACCAGCCCTCAGGTTCCTCCCTTCAGGCCTTCCTCCACCAGCAAATGCTTCATCAAACCACACCCCTGCTTCTCAGTGATCTTTGGAGCATGGTTAAAATCCTTGACATCAAGCCCTGCCCCAGCGGACTCTTGCTGTCCCTGGCTGGTTCCAGGCTCTAGCCTTTACTCACTTCAGCCACACTGATGACTCCCTGTTGGTCAAACAGAGCAGCACCGGCTTCTTTCCTCCTTCCGGAGTTGTGTGTGCAGCTGCCGTGTCTGGGGTGCTCCTCCACACAGATGTGCACGTCATCACACATGCACACAGATGTGCTCGCATGTATACACACATCTCTGCCTCATGCTTGTTCTTAAGGTCTCAGCTGATTGTCCCTTTCTCAGGGAGGCCTCCTGGCCAGCTCCTTCTTCTCTAGAGTCTAGGTTAGTTCTTCCTGTTATCTCTCTCACGGCACCCTGTACTCATGCTTAACATGTACTTTGCACAACTGTCGTTCTGTAGGTATCTGCCTATCTATCAGCTTTCCCTGCCTCCCACTGGTATACAGGCTCTGGGAGGCGGGGCCTGAGTCTGGAGTGTAGGCAACATTACCCAGACGGCAAGCTCCCGAGCTGGCTTCAGACTTCCTGCCTGGAAACGCCGTGAAAACACTGCCTCTATCTACACTTGCCACCAGTGCTGCAGGCTCCCCCAGGACCTCAGCACACAGAGAGGCTGCCCGGGGGTCTCTGGATGCTGACCCTGGTAGGCCATCAGTAGTCACTTAAAAACATTTTTAATAGGCGGAGTACGGCGGCTCACGCCTGTAATCCCTGCACTTTGGGAGGCCGAGGCGGGTGGATCACTTGAGGTTAGAAGTTTGAGACCAGCCCGGCCAACATGGTGAAACCCTGTCTCTACTAATAATACAAAATTAGCCAGGCGTGGTGGCGGGCACCTGCAGTTCCAGCTACTTGAGAGGCTGAGGCGGGAGAATTGCTTGAACCTGGGAGGCGGAGGTTGCAGTGAGCTGAGATAGTGCCATTGCACTGCAGCCTGAACAACAAGAGGGAAACTGTCGCAAAAAAATGTATATATTTATATTATAATATTTTATATATAATAATATATCTGTATAATATGTATGATATGTATAATAATAATATACATGTATATGATAAAGATGAGGTCTCCTTAGTTTGCCCAGGCTGGTCTTGAACTCCTGGGCTCAAGTGATCCTCCTTCCTTGGCCTCCCAAAGTACTGAGGTCACATGTGTGAGCCACTGCGTCAGGCCAGCAGTCACCTTTGCCTCCTACAGATTCCTGGTGAGGCCAGCATGGGAGGTCAGTGAAGGTCCTCGTGCGGGTTGGCAGCGTTGACACCGCACCCACTGAGCTCGTGCTGCCCTTTGCCGTGTGCCATCTGCGGGGCTCTCTTCTCCGCTTCTATAGCCGCTCCTCAAATGCCTCTTCAAATGTTGTGCTTGCCCGGTGGCATTCTCTGCACCCACGAGGGACCTGCTGACTCCAGCAGGCGGCCTCCTTTTGCAGGCACAAACCAAGGACCAAAATTCCAGTTCAGCGAAAGAAGGTCCTACTCTGCGTTCGAGCTCATGGTGCCAGTCTCTTACAGGGGCCTTCAGTGTGCTCAGGTTAGCGTGTGCAGAGCCCGTACTTTCTCTTGGGACACTCCACTTGGGTTGATTTTTCTCTAAATTGGGCCTCTCCACCATGACTCCACTGTCTAAAATGCAGGATGCTGAACAGGGTCCCTGTCTCTACCCACTCAGTGCCAGGAGCACTCCCCTCACCAGTTGTCCCCAGACACTGACAGATGTCCTGTTGGGGGCAAAATCTTCCTCAGTAGAGAATCGCTGCTCTAAGTAGGGCGCTCCTGAGGACAGCCCTGGGGCTCTGTGTGTCCCCGCGCAATGAGGGGCCTGCTGGCCCCTCGTGGCCCCCTCTGTCTGATGCTGGAATGACAGGAAGCGGAAATGGCCCAGCCCACTACTCTTACCAGGGTCCTGGGAGTGCAGTGTGCATGGTGTAAGCTGTAGGGCTGGGACTCTGGGCTGAGGTCTGAGCTCTGCCACCCACTCCCATTAGACTCAGCAAGTTACCCCCTGTCTCTGTCTCGCCTGCCACATCCATAATGTGCGGATTGAAGATAGTGAGATCACTCCTGGGCCGCTTGTGAAGAACAAGCACTCAGTGTAACCTGAGATTGTTTTTATCAAGGTTAACCACAGTCGACAACTCAATTTTTCTCTTTGGGTATGAGAGGCAGCTGGCCGTCGGTCCCTTCTCAAGGAGATTATTTTATTTTTTTATTTTTGAGATGGAGCTTCGCTCTTATAGCCCAGGCTGGAGTGCAATGGCGTGACCTCAGCTCACTGCAGCCTCTGCCTCCCAGGTTCAAGCGATCTTCTGCCTCAGCCTCCCGAGTAGCTGGGACTACAGGCGTGCGCCATTAAGCCTGGCTAATTTTTTTTCGTATTTTTAGTAGAGATGGGGTTTCATCATTTTGGCCAAGCTAGTCTTGAACTTCTGACCTCAGGATCCACTCGCCTCAGCCTCCCAAAGTCCTGGGATTACAGGCGTGAGCCACCACGCCCGGCCATTTTATTTTATTTTCAAGACAAGGCCTTGCTCCGTTGCCCAGGCTGGAGAGCAGTGGTGCAATCGTAGCTCACTGTAGTCTCGAGCTCCTGGGCTCAAGTGATCTTCCCACCTCAGCCTCCTGAGTAGCTGAAATTACAGGGGTGCGCCACCACACCAGGCTAATTTTTGTATTTTTTATAGAGATGGGGTTTCCCCATGTTGCCCACGCTGGTTTCGAACTCCTGGGCTTAAGTGATCCTCCCACTTTGGCCTCCCAAAGTACTGGGATTACAGGTGTGAGCCACTGCACCCAGCCAAGGAGATTCTTAACGTGGGCATTTTTCTTTCTTTTTCTAAATTAGAGATGGGGGTCTCACTATGCTGTCCAAGCTGGTCTCGAGTGATCCTCCTTGACTCCTGGGCTCAAGTGATCCTCCTGTCTTGGCCTCCCAAAGTGCTCAGGTTACAGGCGTGAGCCACGACACCTGACCAACACGGGCATTTTTCAAGGGCACTTTGGGTCCCTGCCAAGGTCACCTGCCATCCTGCCATCAGGATGATGATGGTCAGGGCATTGTCCCTCATGCAAGGCTGGCACTGAGGTGCCCTCTTGACCTCCTGATGTCTCTGGTAATGGTCAATGACTGCTCTGTTGAGCTGTGGTTTCAGGGCACCCCCAGGGCAGCCCACTTCCCACCCTGGAGTCCCCGAGAGGCCTGCGCAGCCTCTGGCCCACAGTTGATGACTGTGGGCAGGGTCAGGAGTGAGCTGCCCGGGCTCCCGTTCCTGCTGTGCCCCGTCACAAGTTCTGAGACTTGGGCATGTCCCTGTACCTCTCCTGGAGCCTCCTGTATAGCGTAAAGATGATAGGAGCACACAGTTCCAGGGATGTCGTGAATGAATTACGCAAGTTAATGTCAAAGGCTCTGGGTGCGGGATGCATCACACATACTAACTCATGGCATTGTTATGATTCATTTAATTTTACAAGAATTAGGATAACAGAACGCATTCAGTGGCAGCAGAATAGCCAAGCTCGTCCCGCCTGTCCCCTGCCACACACTTGGAGGCTCCTGTCGTGGCAATGTGTCCAGATGGTCAGGGAACTGCCTGGAAAGGCATTTTCAAAGTGGACAGACTTTCTGTTCCTGATCTGTAGGTGGACGAGGAGGGTCGATCATGGAGGAGAAACCCTTCCCCGCTCCCGAGGGTCTTCCTGAGGCCCTGCCATGGCCATGCAAGTCTGGTTGAGGGTCTGCAGGATTACAAACAAAAATGATTGCTGGGGAGCCTATGAGAAGCTGAATCCCAGGCAACATCCAGGGCCAGGACTAAGGCGGCCTCGGCCTTGGGGTGGGCTCAGGACGGCTGAGACAAGGGGGCAGCCAGCTCCGGGACAAGCCCTGCCCCTTCCCTCCCTCCAAGGGGTGGCTCAGGACTCAGTGCCCAGTGAGTCAGTGGGGGCTGCTAGTGATTTGTAGGGGTGGGAGTCAGGGCCCGATGCTCCCCACCCACCACCCAGTGCTGCTTTAAGGGGGAGCTCAGCCCCCCACTTGTGAGAGCAGGGCAATACCAAGAGGTGGGAAAGGAAGGCATTAGGGACAGCGCTGTAGTCGAAGGCTGATTTCTAGGCTAAGTCTTCTTCCACTTCTTTACTCTTTCCTTCCCCCGCTGCTTCCTCTCCATCCTCCACTGCCTGGTCTTCCTCTAGACTTGGTTGCTGCTGCAGGGGAAAGACAGCACAGAAGTGTTGGTGTTGGTGGGGGGCAGGCCTTCCCCACTCCCCTGGGATGTGAACCCCACGAGGCCCAAAGCAGCCAAATGGCTGAAGCCTGGGTCGCTGAGCACTCTGGAACCTGTGGTGCCAGCTCTGTGGCTGGCGAGGGTCCAGCCGGTGCAGAAGATGGGCAGAGCTGGGAGAATCTGGTAGACTTGTGTACACGCCTGGCTTCTGCCATGTGCAGACTGGGAGGTCTTGGGCTAGCTCCTCCAAGTCTCCTTGGCTCCCTCATCCATAGAGAGGACAGGACACCTTGCAGGACTGTGGCCAGGATTAGAAATAGTGGGCATGGGCCGGGCGCGGTGGCTCAAGCCTGTAATCCCAGCACTTTGGGAGGCCGAGACGGGCGGATCACGAGGTCAGGAGATCGAGACCATCCTGGCTAACACGGTGAAACCCCGTCTCTACTAAAAATACAAAAACTAGCCGGGCGAGGTGGCGGGCGCCTGTAGTCCCAGCTACTCCGGAGGCTGAGGCAGGAGAATGGCATAAACCTGGGAGGCAGAGCTTGCAGTGAGCTGAGATCCGGCCACTGCACCCCAGTCCGGGCGACAGAGCGAGACTCCGCCTCAAAATAAAAAAAAAAAAAAAAAAAAGAAATAGTGGGCATAAGGACCCAGCCTATGTAAAATGGCTTCAGTATCACATGGCACTTTGTGACCACCAGTGTTTTGGGCCAGCTGCAGACGAAGAGAGAGACAGGAAGTCTGTGGCAGGCAGGAGGAGGAAGGGGCCAAGTTCTATGAACCTGAACCCCTTCCAAGGCTCAACTTCTTCATGTAGAATGTTCAAGCCATGGTGAGACGCACCTTTTGGGATTTATGTCACCAAGCATGGTGCCTGCCAGCCACCATTGCATTGTAAAAGGTGGCCAGTGTCATCTTTGCTTTCCACAGGGCTGTACAGGCCAGGAGTGGTGAGTGGGAGGAGCCCTGGACAAGGCATCAGAATCCAGGATTCTAGTTTTGCCTCCACCAGAAGTGGAGGGAGCTCTCTGCCCCACCTGTATTACCCAGTGTGAGAAGAAAACATCTCATAACCAAGTACCCTCAAATGCAAAATGCACCTGTGGAAATCACAACTTTAGAGCAAGGGGGAGGGAGGCAGAAGAGGAAAGAAGTCACAAGGTGGAACCAATTATCTTCTCTGTGTGCTCATGTGCCATCCTTCGCTCTGTCCACTCTACCAGGGACCAAGAACTTGCCATACAGCTCTTCTTGCGAGCAGGCGTCATGGGTGAGTGCTCTGTGCAGATACACTGGACCCTGTCTCAGCAGGGCCCACACTTGGTTTAATGCTCTATTGTCACCATTTTAAAATTCTTAGTACTTTTTAAACGAGGGCCCTCACATTTTCATTTTGCAGTGCCCCCAATCCCCAAGTCTGCAGCCAGTCTTGCCTATAAGGATAAATCCTGGCATATACCCACTGTTTCTTTTCCTTTCCACACTGCTCTTTAGTTCTTTCATACCTTGGCATCTTATCTGTGGGTCCCAAAGGAGGTGACCCAGACAGACAATGTCTTTTCTTCCTCTCTCTACTGGTACAAAAGAGAGCCTGAAAGGTGACCAGACACCATCTTTATAGCAACATCTCCTCATTTTCCAGATGGAAATGAAGGAAGCAAGAAGTGAAGTGACCAGCTCAGGTGATACAGCTAGAAAGTGCTTTAGAGCTGGGGCCGTGGGCAGATGAGCTGACCACAGGTCACACTCCTGACACCAAATCTGGGTAAGCCAGCATGACGTGCACACCGCTCATGTCACAGCCCTTCCCTCCAGAGGTCTCAAGGTCCATTCCTCTCTGACAGCTCACTTACCTCTAGGACCCTTGTTCAGTCACTCAACACACGTTCCCTCGTTCAGTCACTCAACACGCATGTTCAAGATATGCCCTCTCTGGGAGGAGGGAGGATACCAGGAGGCATGGAGTATGGTTCCTGCCTGTTAGGAACCTGAAGTCTGTTTGGAGACTTAATATTCTTTGGAAGGAAGGGAATGATTCTTCCCATTCGCCAGGTGAATAAATTAAGGTCCAGCAGGTAAGGCTACTTGCTCGAGGTCACCCAGGAAGTCAGCAAGCAGAAGCAGAACCCAAGTGCCATGTCTCCCGCCCAGTCCCCAACCCACCCAACCCCTGTCCAGGCCCTTACAGGCATTGGCATCAGCTTTATGGCGTCTGCCTCCTTCTTCTTCAGCTCTGCGAAGATGATGTTGAAGAACTCCTCCTCAGCCTTGCTGACCAGCGCCTCCAGGTCTATGGCCAGATCCTCGTCCGTCTGCTCCTCGTCCCTGCCCTCCGCCTTGCCCTTCTCCTTCAGCCGCATCTCCCGGTGCCTGGCCTCCAGGATCTTCTCTCGCCGGGTCTCACGCTCAAACATCTGCGTACACAGGGACAGAGAGAGCTGGGTGGGGAGAGGGCGGGACGGCAAGCGACTCCAGTGCAGGGGCCAGGTGGGGCTTCTGCTGAGCTCTCCTCGCTCTCCTGTACTGTACTGTACTGTAGTCCTGTACTGTAGAGGTCTGTACCCAGGGCTGGTGTCAAGGAAGGAGGGCTGAATATTGGGGTTGGAAGGCTGCAGCAGGGATGCTGAGTTACTCAATGCCAAGGAGCGTGGAGTTGCAGGACCACAGACGGAAGAGCGCCCTTTGGGGCTATGAAATACGGCAGCCTTGGCCCAACAAGGACCAGCTCAATAGTGAGATCCCAGTCTCAGGCAGAGCCAGGAGGCTCTCCCAGCCTCAGCACAGGGGTTTTCCTTTTTTGTTTTGTTTTGTTTTGTTTTTGGGAGGGAGTTTCACTCTTGTTGCCCATGCTGGAGTACAATGGCGCGATCTCGGCTCACTGCAACCTCCGCCTCCTGGGTTCAAGCAATTCTCCTGCATCAGCCTCCAGAGTAGCTGGGATTACAGGCATGCGTCACCACACCCGGCTAATTTTGTATTTTCAGTAGAGACGGGGTTTCTCCATGTTGGTCAGGCTGGTCTCAAACTCCCGACCTCAGGTGATCCTCCCACCTCGGCCTCCCAAAGTGCCGGGATTACAGGCGTGAGCCACTGTACCTGGCCCTAGCACTAGGGGTTTTCAATTCCACAGTGTTCCCCATGGTTCTGGGGAGTTGCCTACAGGGCTGCTCACTGGGGAAGGGATGTAGGAATGGATCTCAGTCCCCCTCTTCAAGCTCCCTTCCATCTGGCTTCTCTGTTGGCATTCTACTAAGCCTTCAGGCCAGGCGCAGTGGCTCACACCTATAATCCCAGCAGTTTGGGAGGCTGAGGTGGGAAGATTGCTTGAGCCCTGGAGTTTGAGAACAGCCCGGGCAACATAGGGAGACCCTGTCTCTACAAAAATTAAAAAATGAGCCAGGCATGGTGGTACATGCCTGTGGTCCCAGCTACTAGGTAGGCTGAGGTGAGAGGACCAATTCAGCCTGGGGGGTGAAGGCTTGAGTGGGCCATGATTGTAACACTGCACTCCAGCCTGGGCAACAAAGCAAGACCCTGTCTCAAAATAAAATAAAATAAAATAAATAGATACAATAAAAAATAAATAATATAAAATAATTAGGTCAGCCACCGTGGCTCATGCCAGCAATTTTGGAGGCCAAGGTGGTCAGATCATCTTGAGGCCAGGAGTTCCAGAACAGCCTGGCCAACATGGTGAGACCCTGTCTCTACTAAAAATACAAAAATTAGCTGGGCGTGGTGGTGTGCACCTGTGATCCCAGCTACTCAGGAGGCAGAGGCAGAGGAAACACTTGAACCTGAGAAACAGAGATTGCAGTGAGCCGAGATCTCACCATTGCACTATAGCCTAGGCAACAGAGCATGACTTCGTCTCAAAAATAAATAAATAAAAATAATTAAATTAAATTAAAATACAGTATAATACAATAAAATACTAAGCCTTCATTTGAAAGGTTCTACCAAAAAAAAAAAAAAAAAAAAAAAGTGATCTGAAACTAGACAAACTGACCAAGTCAAACCTCTTTGATTTACAGGTAAAAAACTGAATCCTAAAGAGTGAAGTGACTTACTGAAGCCCACTTACCTGCCCAGCAGTTGAGCAAGGGCAAATGGACACGCCAACACCTATTTATGGAGCCCGTGTCAGCACATCGCACTGCCTCCCCAGAAATGTGCACGCATGTCCTAGGGGATGGGAGGGAGGGACCATCTATTTTTCTGACTAGCCTGCTTTGCGGTGGGGCCAGGTCAGGACGTGCTGGAGGGGTTCTCCCCAGGCATGAGGTGCTTACGGAAGAGGCTACGTTCTTCTCATTCCTCTGGAGGGTAGAGAGCCCAGGCGAGACCTCCAGCAGGGTGGTTGTCCCCAGCTGGGAGCCGCAGGCGATGAGACATCCATTGTCCTGCACCCGGAGGCAGAAGAGGGCCTCGTCACACACCTGTGGAAGGGGCCAGGCAGACCCAAGTAGAGGAGAGAGAAGCAAAGTTACATGTGTCTGATTAATTGGCCCCTGGGGAGGCTCAGCCACTTGGCTCTGTTCAAACACCCTCAGGGACGCCTCTGCCCCACAGGATGAAGTTCAAACTCAGAGACTGGCTGTCAAGGTCCCTGGCTTCCCTGCCTCATCTCCCGCCCCACCCCTTCACTTCTGCCTTACAGTCACCCTGTGGTTCCCCAACGCCCCCACCCTTCCATGGCCCCAGCCAACAGGGCTCAGCTCTGGCCACCCTGACATGAAGGGGAAGATCCAGCAGCCAACCTCCAGGGGCTCTGAAGGAATCAGCCTGTGGGCAGGAGACGCCAGGTACCTGCTTTTGTTTCTTTTTAAATTTCCCGCAGGTGGTTTTGTTGTGCCACCAGGGTGCCAAGTCCCCCAGGCCCCTTAACCTTTGTAGGAGCACGCACTCCAAAGCAATCTCTGCAGTCAGCCTGCACACGCCTCCCCCACAGAGGCCCAAATGTACCTGGCCACACACTGCACACGTGCTCACAGTACCCCACACTCACACCCATGCCGGGGCCTGGCTCCCTGAGGACCTGGTTGCACGGGGAGGGATATGCGCGTGACCTTCAGGCTGAGGGCGGGGTCGCACTGCTTGAACACAAAGTCCCAGATGTCCAGGGTTCCGTCCATCTTGGTGGTAAAGAAAACGGCCGGCCTCACGGGGCTCCACGCGGCATCAGTGAGGTAAGCCATGTGGTACCTGTGGGAGGTAGCCCACATCATGGTTGGAGGGACAGAGGCTTCTGAGCCACAGCTCGGCTCATTTGGTCCCTTCTGGGCTCCAGGGTATCAGAGTCTTGCTAGGCAGGAAGTTCTTCCTTGTGTCTGACTTCTAGCTGTGCTGACCTCACTCACCCACAGCTCACAGGTTGCCTTTTTTTTGAGACAGAGTCTTGCTCTGTTGCTCAGGCTGGAGTGCAGTGGTGCGATCTCGGCTCACTGCAACCTCCGCCTCCTGGGTTCAAGCAATTCTCCTGCCTCAGCCTCCTGAGTAACTGGGATTACAGGTGCCTGTCACCACACCCAGCTAATTTTTTTATTTTTAGGAGAGATGGGGTTTCACCATGTTGGCCACACTGGTCTCGAACTCCTGACCTCAGGTGTCTGACAGGCTGCTCTTTAAAGGGTTCTGGGCTGGTCACGTGCAGTGGCTCATGCCTGTAATCCCGGCACTTTGAGAGGCCAAGGCAGGAAGATCTCTTGAGCCAGGATTTTGAGACCAGCCTGGGCAACACGGCAAGACCCTGTCTCTACAAAAAATAAAAAAATTAGCTGGGTGTGGTGGCGAGCACCTGTGGTCCCAGCTCCTCAGGAGGCTAAAATCGGAGAATCGCTTGAGCCCAGGAAGTCGCGGCTGCAGTGAGCCATGCTTGTGCCACTGTACTCCAGCCTGGGCAACAGAGTGCGACCCCGTCTCAAATAAAATAAATAAAGGGCTCTGAGCACAGCCCTTCCCTCGGGCTGGCCGCTGGCATTTCTCTGCTGCTAACTCCAGGCTGCAGGCACGTGTTGCTGTACCTGGTCCCAGCCCTGGGACTCACGGATGGGAGTCAGAGGAACGACATGCCCAGAAAAGCTGCTGCTACTGAGATGAGGAGAGTGCCGTTTCCTACTTTGTTTCATGTGGATTCTCAAGAATTTCTTCAGTAAAAATGGAACATTTTTTTAAAAAGAGATACACACACGTGCACACACAGTGGAGTCTTCAGATTTTCACCCAGACCTCTTCTCCCTTCCTGCATTGCAGTATAGTCGTAGCTGGGCCCCTGGTGGGCAAGGCAGAGACTACATTTCCCAGTCACCTTTGCAACTGAGTGTGTTGACCGGTAGGCCACAGTGGGAGAAATGATCAAGACAAAAGAAAGGATCTGGGCTGGGGGCGGTGGCTCATGCCTGTAATCCCAGGACTTTGGGAGGTTGAGGACGGTGGATCACCTGAGGTCAGGAGTTCGAGATCGGCCTGGCCAACATGGTGGAACCCCACTTCTACTGAAAATACAAAAATTATCCAGGGGTGGTGGTGGGGGCCTGTAATCCCAGATACTCAGGGGGCTGAGGCAGGAGAATTGCTTGAACCCGGGAGGTGAAGGTTGCAGTGAGCCAAGATCGTGCCACTGCTCTCCAGCCTGGGCAACAAAGAGACTTCACTTAAAAAAAAAAAAAGGCCAGACGCGGT
>NC_045449.1:67903044-67933746 GCF_002776525.5 Piliocolobus tephrosceles | reverse complement strand
AAAAAAAAAAAAAAAAAAAAAAATTGACCAGGTGCGGTGGCATGCACCAGCCACTGGGGAGGCTGAGGCAGGAGGATCTCTTGAACCCAGGAGGCGAGGGTTGCAGTGAGCTGAGATCACATCACCGCAGTCCAGCCTGGGTGACAGAGCGAGATTCTGTCTCAAAAAAAAAAAAAAAAGAAAAAAAAAAAAGGTTGGGCGCGGTGGCTCATGCCTGTAATCCCAGCACTTTGGGAGGCAGAGGCAGGCGTAACACGAGGTCAGGGGTTTAGACCATACTGGCTAACACAGTGAAACCCCGTCTCTACTAAAAAAAATACAAAAAATTAGCTTGGCATGGTGGCGGGCACCTGTAGTCCCAGCTATAAAGAAGGCTGAGGTAGGAGAATGGCATGAACCCAGGAGGTGGAGCTTGCAGTGAGCCAAGATCGGGCCACTGCACTCCAGCCTGGGCGACACAGCAAGACTCCATCTCAAGGAAAAAAAAAAAATCAGTTTTCCAGGTGTGCCATCAGCAAAATCCGTGAAGTAAGGACCTCCAAAAATTATCTCCTCCATAATAGCAGTGAGAAAACTGGCAAAAATGGTCAGAATCAACTTTTTCAGAACTCTGGAAATTAGCCAGAGGCTTAGGGCAGTCAGGAGAATGTTTATTCAAGAAAAACAGTAGAATCTTGGTAAAAACAGTGGCATTTTCACTTGCCCTAGTTAAGATTGCACACACTGCAGTTCCGTGGTGGCCTTGAAAATTCACATCCTGCACTCCTGATGAAAAACAGCAGCCTGGCGCCACAAGAGGGAGCAGAATGGGGCTGGAGCTCCTTTCAAGTCTCATGCCCAAAGAACTGTCATTGTCTGAGTGTCTGGTGGTTCCCTGATAAGGCTCCTCTTGCAAGGTTGGCTGTAATTGACTTGGTTCAGCCTTTGCCTGGTGTGAAAAGTCTTTTCATCAGGGTGTAATTGCAGGCAACTGACTAACTTTGCAGCTTCCTGAGGCAGTGGATAACAGGTGGGACAAGGAATAGACCGATGAAAAAGCTTAAAAGGAAAAGCTGGGCCGGGTACAGTGGCTCACGCCTGTACTTTGGAAGGCCGAGGCAGGACTGCTTGAGGCCAGGAGTTCACAACCTACCTGTTCAACATAGCAAGACCCTGTCCCAATTTTTCTCTCTCTCTCTCTCTCCCTCCCTCCCTCTCTCTCTCTCTCTCTCTGTCTTTAGAGGCAAGATCTCACTATGCTGCCCAGGCTAGTTTCAAACTCCTGAACTCAGGCGATCCTCCTGCCTCAGCCTCCCAAAGTGTTAGGATTACAGACGTGAGCCACTGTGCTCAGCCTCTATTAACTTTAAACAACAAAAGTAGATAAATAAAAGGAAAAGCTGAAGCGTGATGTGTCCATGGGGCTTTGAAAAGATCTGATGTATTCCTAGGCGTCTAGAAAGTCACAAGCATGGATAGTGCTGGGTACACGCCCAGGGCTGTGTCATGCTCAAGAAAGCTGATAAATCCCTAAACTCTCATCTCTGGCTGACCTCATCTCTGCACAGACACTAAGGCAGAGTTGACAACTGCCTGGCTGGGTGTGAAGGCATGCTCACACATGCACACAGAGCCCCTTGGCAGAGAAAGGGAGATTTTTTGGTGACAAATGCTTAAGGAAATCTTTGTCCAATCATTAACTAATCACTAAGCTAAGCAGAGACTGTAAGTGGTCACACGTGACAGAGAATACAGACTTTCCAGAACTAGCTAAGAAAATTCATTAATGAAACAAAGAACAACTACAACAAACAGCAACAGCACAAACTCTGGGAGGTATGTCAATCTGATTTGCAAAGTTGCCACATTAAATCATACAAAAAGTATAGTTTTTAATAAAAAAAGTTATAAGACATGCCAAGAAATACAAATGTGTGGCCCAAACACAGGAATAAAAAAGCAATAAATAGAGACTGTCCCCAAGAAGCCCAGATGTTGGACTAACTAGACAAAGGCCTCACATCAGCTGTGCTAAACATGTTCAAAGAAGGAAGTCACATTGAAAGAACTAAAGAAAAGCCTGAGATGATATCTCACCAAATAAAAATTACAAATAGACAAAAATTATTATCATTATTATTTTTGAAGACAGAGTTTCGCTTTGTTGCCCAGCCTGGAGTGCAGGGGCACAATCTTAGCTTACTGCAACCTCCGCCTCCTGGGTTCAAGCAATTCTCTTGCCTCAGCCTCCCAAGTAGCTGAGATTGCAGGCACACTCCACCACACCTGGCTGATTTTTTTGTTGTTGTTGTTGTATTTTACTAGAGACAGGGTTTGACCATGCTGCCCACGCTGGTCTTGAACTCCTGAGTTCAGGTAATCCTCCCACCTCAGCCTCCCGAAGTGCTAGGATTACAGGCATGAGCTACCACATCCGAACAAGACAGAAATTATTTTTAAAAGAAAGAACAAAATAGAAATTCTGGAGTCATTAACCAAAATAAAAATATAGTAGAGAAGCTACAGGATGGCGTATTTGAGCAGGCAGAAGAATCACTGAATGTGAAGATGGACCAATTGAGATTATGTAGTCTGAGGACGAGAAACAAAAGAGAACAAAGAAAAACAGAGTCTAAAGACCTATGGGACACCATCAAGCATGCCAACATACACATAATGGAAGTCACAGAAGGAGAGGAGAGAAAGGGTAGGAAAGAATATTTGAATAAATAATGGTTGTAAATATTCCATATTTGATTTTTTTTTTTTTTTTTTGAGACAGAGTCTTGCTCTGTTGCCCAGGCTGGAGTGCAGTGGCGTGATCTCGGCTCACTGCAAGCTCCGCCTCCCAGGTTCATGCCATTCTCCTGCCTCAGCCTCCCGAGTAGCTGGGACTACAGGTGCCCACCACCACACCCAGCTAATTTCTTGTACTTTTAGTAGAGATGGGGTTTCACCAGGTTAGCCAGGATGGTCTCGATCTCCTGGCCTCGTGATCTGCCTGCCTCGGCCTCCCAAAGTGCTGGGACTACAGGCATGATCCACCGTGCCCAGCCATATTTGATTTGTTTAAAAAAAAATCTACACATCCAAGAAACTCAATGAATTCCAAGTGGAATAAACTCAAAGATATCCATACCTAGAAACATCATAATCAAAGCTGAAGCCAGAGACTCTTGAAAGCAGCAAGAGAAAAATGACTCATAACATACATGGGATCATCAATAAGATCAACAGCTGAAGTTGGGTGCAGTGGCTCACGCCTGAAATCCCAGCACCTTAGGAGGCCAAGGTGGGAGAATTGCTTGAGGCCAGGAGTTCGAGACCAGCCTGGGCAACATAGCAAGACCCCATCTCTACAAAAATTAAAAAATAAAAAAGTAGTTGGGTGTGGTGATGTGCACCTGTCATCCCAGCTACTTGGGAGGCTGAGGTGGGAGGATTGCTTGAGCCCAGGGGTTTGAGGCTGCAGTGAGCTATGATCATGGCACTGCACTCCAGCTTGGGTGACAGAGTGAGACCTTGTCTCTAAAAAAAGAAAAGAAAAAAAAGAAACGATAAGGGAATTAAAATGGTACACTAGAAAATATGTAACACAAAAGAAGGCAGTTATGGAGAAAGAACAAAAAGATTTAAGACATACAGAAAAAAAAAGCAAAATGGCGGATGTAAACTTTATCAGTAATTAAATTAATGTAAATAGATTAAACTCTCCACTTAAAACCAGAGATTGACAGAATAGATTAAAAGGAAAAAAACCATGATCCAGGCTGGGCACGGTGGTGCATGCCTGTCATCTCAGCACTTTGGGAGGCTGAGGTGGGCACATCGCTTGAGGCCAGGAATTTGAGATCAACCTGGCCAACATGGTAAAACCTCATCTCAAAAGCACAAAAACTAGCTAGGCGTGGTGGCCGGCACCTGTAATCCCAGCTACTAGGGAGGCTGAGGCAGGAGAATCACTTGAACCCAGGAGGCGGAGGTTGCAGTGAGCTGAGATCACGCCACTGCACTCCAGCCTGGGTGACAGAGTGAGATTCTGTCTCAAAAAACAAACAAACAAACAAACAATCTATGATTCACCTGTATGCCAGCTACATGTAATCTACAAGAGACATACTTTATTTATTTATTTACTTTTTAATTTTTTGAGATGTAGTCTCGCTCTGTTGCCCAGGCTGGAGTTCAGTGGCATGATCTCGACTCACTGCAATCTCAGCTTCCCAGGTTCAAGCGATTCTCATGCCTTAGCCTCCCAAGTAGCTGGGATTACAGGTACATGTCACCGCACCTGGCCACAAGAGACATACTTTAGATTCAAAGAGGCAAACAGGTTAAAAGTAAAAGGATGGGGAAAGATATACCATGTAAACGGTAACCAAACAGAGCTGGAGTGCCTGTCTCAAAGACAGACAGACTTTGAGATGAAAAATGCTACTAGAGACAAATAAAGACATTATATACTGATAAAAGGGTTAATTCACTAGGAAAACTTAAGAATTATAAACATGTGCATGTACTTAATAACACAGCCTTAACATACAGGAAGCAAAACCTGACAAAATTGAAGGAGAAATAGACAAGTCAACAATAATAATGGCAGACGTCAGTATCCTACCTTCAATAATGGACATAGCTACTAGGTGAAAGATCAACAAGGGAATAGAAGTCTTGACCAGCACTATAGACAAGACCTCCTGGACATCTATAGAAAACTCCACTGGACAATAAGCAGAATATAGTCTTCTCAAGTGCTCATGGAACATTCTCCAGGATAGACAATATGCTAGGCCATAGAACAAGTCTCAATGAATTTTAAAAGATTGAAATCAGGCCAGGCGTGGTGGTTCATCCCAGCACTTTGGGAGGCCAGCCGAGGTGGGCGGATCGCTTGAGCCCAGGAGTTTAAGACCAGCGCGGGCAGCATGATGAAACCTTGTGACTACAAAAACTACAAAAATTAGCCCAGCATGGTGGCACACGCCTGTAGTCCCAGCTACTCGGGAGGCTGAGGTTAAAGGATGGCTTGGGCCCAGGAGGTCGAGGCTGCAATGAGGCGTGATTGCACCACTGCACTCCATCCTGGGCAACAGAGTAAAACTCCGTCTAAAAAAAAAAAAAAAAAAGAAAAGAAAATGATTATCAGGCAATATTGTGAACAATTATATGTCAACAAACTAGACAACTTGATGAAATGGAAAAGTTCCTAGAAAGACAGAAACTACCAAAACCAAGTAAAGAAGAAACAGAAAATGTGAAGAGGATCTATAACAAGTAAAGGGACGGAATCGTAACTTTTAAGCTTCCAATAAAGAAAAGCCAGAGACCAGATGGCTTCACTGATGAGTTCTACCAAACATTTCGAGAATTAATACCAGCCAGGCATGGTGGCTCACACTGGTAACCCCAGCACTTTGGAAGGCCAAAGAGGGAGGATCACTTGAGGTCAGGAATTTGAGAACAGTCTGGCCAACACGGTGAAACGCTAACTCTATTGAAAAAAGACAAAAATTAGCCAGGCGTGGTGACATGAGACTAATCCCAGCTACTTGGGAGGCTGAGGCAGGAGAGTCACTTGAATCGGAGAGGTAGAGGCTGCAGTGAGCCGAGATCGCGCCCCTGCACTCCAGCCTGGGTGACAGAGCTAGACTCCATCTCAAAAAAAAAAGAAAAGAAAAGAAAAAGAATTAATACCAATTCTTCACAAACTTCCAGAAGGGAACACTTCCCAGCTCATTATACAAGGCCAGTATGATCCATATCCGTTAGTATGTAAGTTTCCCAGGCTGCCTCTCCCAAAATGAGGCTCCCCAATGCTCTCATCATCCCTTTATGGCAGCCCCTAGTCAAATATTGTCTGATTTTACTCGAACTATAGTTTTTAAAAACTGTTTATTTTGAGCTAATTTTAGACTTACAGTAGTAACAGGAGACACTGCTGAGGTGTCAGCTGAACCTGCCTCACCCGTGTCTGCAATTGGTCAGCTATGGGAGGTCCCCACCCCACTTAGTCTTCTATGGCCAAATCCAGGCTTCCACGTGGGCTCTGCTCTACAGCAGCAGGATTGGCTCTAAGAGCCTGGGTCCCGGCCAGGCGCAGTGGCTCACACCTGTAATCCCAGCACTATGGGAGGCCCAGGTGGGTGAATCAACTGAGGTCAGGAGTGTGAGACCAGCCTGGCTAACGTGGTGAAACCCCGTCTCTACTAAAAATAACAAAAAAATTAGTCAGGCGTGGTGGTAGGCACCTGTAATCTCAGTGACTCGGGAGGCTGAGGCAGGAGAATCATTTGAACCCAGGAGGCGGAGGTTGCAGTGAGCCGAAATTGCACCACTGCACTCCAGCCTGGGCAACAGGAGTGAAATTCCATCTTAAAAACAAAAAACAAAAAAAACAAAAAAAGCCCGGGTCCCTCCTTACCTATCTGTCCATTGTAGCAGCCACCCAGGAGCACGTGGGAATCTTTGGGGTTGAACTCCAAGGTAACAAGTGGAGATGATGGCTTCAGAGCAAGTTCAGGCTTGTTGGGGTTTTCTATAAAGCAGAAAAAAAAATATCCCATCAGGCTTGGAGAGAAAAGGACAGGATCAGCAAGTTTCACCCCTTCTATGGGTGGGTAGCGGGGACATGGTGGCGGGGGTGGGGAGCCTGGCAGCCCCTCCAGTCTTTCCCCAGGCTGCACCCCCTGGTCCACCTTGGCCAGAATCTGGCATTCTTGACCTAGGGGCTTTGCTGATGGTTTTTATTTTTGGTGAACAGGACTGGGGTGTGCCTATGTGTGTGATAATTATATTTCTAGTCCAATTCCCAGGTTTGGTGTCAAACGAGGTTTTGACACTAAGGTTTTTACGTAAAGTCAACTCTCTGCCAGTTTCTTCAAACCAGGTCTCTGGACTGCAGATAATGACGGAGTCCACCCCATGGGGCTGCTGCCAGAACTCACTGAGCTGCTGGGGTGTCGGGCGTTAGCTCTGTGCCTGGCACCTACACGTTTATTTTAATAATGCTGCCAATGAAGGGAAGCTGGAGAGCGTGAAGCCATCACCAGCCTCTCCCTGCCCGCGTCTTGCCAGCCCTTCTGTAGACAATGGTTTGTGCTAATAAAGGGACACGCTGCTCCTGCAGGCCGTGAATTAAAGGCAAGTGTGAGGACAGACGGCACGAAGCCCAAAGTTCCATTCCACTGCCCTGAGTCCCTTCTCAGTCTGCTGGGCACTCTTTCCATACACTCTTTTTTCTTGTTGTCATTGAGACAGAGTCTTGCTCTGTCTGTCACCCAGGATGGAGTGCAGCGGCATGATCTCGGCTCACTGCAACCTCTGACTCCTGGGTTCAAGCGATTCTCCTGCCTCAGTCTCCCAAGTAGCTGGGATTACAGGCACCCACCACCAAGCACAGCTAATTTTTGTAATTTTAGTAGAGATGGGGTTTCATCATATTAGCCAGGCTGGTCTTGAACTCCTGACCTCAGGTGATCCGCCTGCCTTGGCCTCCCAAAGTGCTGGAATTACAGGCATGGGCCACCGCGCCCAGCCTGATATGCTCTTTAGGAGCTAAGAATTGAGATCCCGTGGGGTCAGGTCTTCATGCCTCGAACTCAGAATATGGAATTGGAGGGGGTTTCTGGCTTCTGATTTGACTCTGCTTAGCTCTGCCTGAAACCAGACAAGGGAGGAAGGAGAAGAGTGGCTTCCTCCTCGACTGCGGGCCCCTCCCTTGAGGTACCAACCCCGTGAGTGTCCTTGACCTCCTCCCCCTCCCTCCCACTCCTCGGCTTGTGCTGGTCCCAGCCCTCAGTCCTCCCAGGACCCCGCTGCTTCTCACCCAGGTCCCAGATGTATGAATCACTGCTCATGCCCACAGGCGCCCGCTGAAAATCCAAGCAGGAGTATGCCACTGCCAACTTCCTGTTGCCATCGGGGTGCCAGGAGAGGTGCGTGGCAGCCCTCTTGATTTCCTGGGGGTCCCTGCAGGGGAGAGGGAAGAGAGCAAAAGGCGGAATGTGAGGCTCCCCAATTTCTCCTTTTTTTTTTTTTTGTCAGATGGAGTCTTGCTCTGTCCCCCAGGCAGTGGCATAATCTCGGCTCACCGCAACCTCTGCCTCCTGGGTTCAAGCGATTTTCCCGCCTCAGCCTCCCGAGTAGCTGGGATTACAGGTGCATACCACTACGCCCGGCTAATTTTTGTATTTTTATTAGAGACGGGGTTTCACCGTGTTTCCTAGGCTGGTCTCAAACTCCTGACCTCAGATGATCCACCCACCTCGGCCTCCCAAAGTGCTAAGATTATAGGCGTGAGCCACCACGTCCGGCCCCTTGAATGATTTCCAACGCATCATCCTGCTCAGTTGGTCCATATATGAGGTCAGAGCCCAGCAGCGCTAGAGGGCAACAGGAAGGGCAGCCTCTGTCCCGCTGTGCCCTCTCCTGCACACCCCTTGCTGACAGCCATTGGCCCTGCTTGCACACCATGAGTCAGCCCTGCCTCAGAAGAGTTCTTTCTTGCTGTGCTGAGACTGGGCTAGGTCCTTCCCAGGCCCCTAAGTCAGCTGTGGTAGTGAAATTCCCCAGAGTTGGGATCTGAGGCAAGTCATTTCCAAAACACCTTTCACTCCTCTAGTCCTGCATCTGCCAGACCCGAGGTCTGACCCCTGCCCCAGGTCCAGAGGCTTCCCCTCCACATTCCCCCGGCACCTCCCACTGCTCTATTCCAGCCTCCTGCTCATCTCCACTCATCTGATTGGACAGCCTTGCTTTTTTCTTCATGGTCAAAACTGAGGCCACAGAGCACGGTCCTTCTCACTTCCACCCACTTTCTGCAACTCCTTACACAGTCTTCAAGGCCGAGGAGTCCTTCTTCCCCAGTCCTCTCCCCATCCCTGTTCCCAAGCTCTCCTTCCTATCAACTTCTTTTGTGCACCCTACAAAGGTGCTCTGGGATGGGTATTCAATTCCTGGGGCTGCTGCAATGAGGTCCCACAAACTGGGTGGCTTCAAACAACAGAAATTGATTCTCTCACAGTTCCGGACGCCAGAAGTCCAAAATCACAGATATTCTCCTCACATCAAGCATGTAAACATACATATACACATATATACACACATACACGTATGCATACATTTATACACATATAGAGATGCTCCTTGACTAATGATGTTGGCTACATCTGATAAACCCATAGTAAGTTGGAAATACCAGGAGCTGAAAATGCATTGAATACACCTCACCGACCTAGCATCACATCTTAGTCGAGCCTACGTGCTCAGAACACTTATATTAGCCTAGAGCTGGGCAAAATCACCTAACACAAAGCTTGTTTTATAACATAAAGGTGAACAGCTCATGTAATTTTCTGAATACTGTACTGACGGCAAAAACCAGAATGGTTGTACGGGTACCTGAAGTACGGTTTCTACTGGATTTGTATTGCTTCTGCACCCTTGCAAAGTCAAAAAATGGTTTAAGTTGGGGACTGCCACAAAAAGTGGCACTCTGCACACCCTGTTCTGCACCGGCTTTGTTTCCATACTGAATCCTGGAAATGACTCCATATCAGCACATAAGAAGTTGCACTGCTCTTTTTTTTTTTGAGAGAGAGTCTCCCTCCATTGCCCAGGCTGGAGTGCAGGGGTGCGATCTCCGCTCACTGCAAGCTCCGCCTCCCGGGTTCAAGTGATTCTCCTGCCTCAGCATCCCGAGTAGCTGGGATTACAGGCGTGTGCCACCACACCCAGTTAATTTTCGTATTTTTAGTTGAGATGGGGTTTCGCCATGTTGGCCAGGCTGGTCTCAAACTGACCTCAGGTGATGTGCCCCCAAAGTGCTGAGATTACAAGCATGAGCCACCACGCCCAGACTGCCCCGCTCATTTTCCCAGCTGCATAGCATTCCGTCATGTGAGTGTAGCAGAACTGCTAGAACCAGTTCCCTATAAATGGAGTTAGCTTGTTCTAGTCTTTGGCTGGTACACATCCTCTGCAGTGAATATCCACACCTATGGTGATTTCACACACATACACACACACACACACACACACACACCCGTGGGATGAATCCCTCATGTCAAATTGCTATCCTCTGGGGTTATTCACGGATATACTCGCATGAGTGCAGGCCACAGCGGGGGCCTGTTGGCCCACAGTGCCGCTAGCTGCTCACGCTTGGTACTTGCACTTACTCTACACTGCAAGAACACGCCCCACTTGTACACAGAGTGGCAATTTCACTTTCTCTGGAGTCTGTACTCCCTCTCCATCAACCAGACCCGCCCCCAGAGCAGGGCCACTTCTCTGCTGGGCGCCTTATCACCGTGTGGCTTATCAAGCCCAGAGCACAGAGAGTGCTGCACCCAGGGCACGCAGCAACTGGCAAGGAGTTGCCTTTGGGGGCGCCCATGCATGGGGGTGACCGAGGGTGGCCAGACACCTGCCTGGCTATGGTGCTACCTGAAAACATTGATGGTTTTAGCTGAAGGGGCCTCCTCCATCACTTCCACGGCCTCCTCGTCGTTGAAATACTCTTCATAGATGTCAATGGCGTTGTTCTGCTTGATGCAGTGCTCCATGATCTAGGGGGGACACGTCGGAAGTTCTTAGTGGTAAGGGGAGGTCCTTTCAGATTGCCCAGGCCTGCAATGGAGTCTGGGAGGGACAGGTCATAGCCTTTTCCCATCCACTTAACCATGTGCTTTCAATGGGGGAATTTTCAATTGGTTCTTCGGGGTAAAATAATATTACTTTTTATGTACAAAGCATAGAAATACACGCAGCGCATGAACAGATATACCGTATGTCTATGGCATTAACATTTGATGGGCCGGGTGCGGTGGCTCACGCCTGTAATCCCAGCACTTTTGGATCACTTGAGGCCAGGAGTTTGAGACCAGCCTGGCCAACATGGTGAAACCCCACCTCTACCAAAAATACAAAAGCAAATTAGCCAGGCATAGTGGCAGGCGCCTGTAATCCCAGCTACTTGGGAGGCTGCGGCAGGAGAATTGCTTGAACCCGGGAGGTGGAGATTGCAGTGAGCCAAGATCACGCCACTGCACTCCAGCCTGGGTGACAGAACGAGACTCTGTCTCAATAACAACAACAGCAACAAACATTTTATGGAGGTAGGAGGCCATTAGAAAAAACACGAGGGGCAATAATGAAAAAAAGGTTGAAGAACACCATGCTAGCCAAACAAAATTATTATTATTATTATTATTTTGAGACAGTGTCTTGCTCTGCCGCCCAGGTTAGAGTGCAGGGGTGCGATCTGGGCTCACTGCAGCTTCTGTCTCTCAGGTTCAAGCAGTTCTCCTGCCTCGGCCTCCCGAGTAGCTGGGACTACAGGCATGCGCCACCACACTTGGCTAATCTTTGTATTTTTAGTAGAGATGGGGTTTTGCTATATTGGCTCAAACTCCTGAGCTCGAGTGATCTGCCTGCCTCGGCCTCCCAAAGTGCTGGGATTACAGGTGTGAGCCACCAAGCCCAGCCCAAACAAAATTATTAATCACTCACCATATATATATATATGTGTGTGTGTGTATAAAATAATATATATATTTAATCACTCACCATATATGTGTGTGTGTGTGTACATATATGTGTGTATATATATGGCACTCATCTCCTTCTTCCTGTCCTTGCAGACAGCTGGTTCCTCCACCCAGAATGCCCTCCCCTTTACCCCTTTATTGTAAATGTCCACCAAAGGACAACCAAGCCCTGCCACTTCTTCCTGATCCCCTCAGCAGGAGATTGACCCTGCCTCCTCATGGAGTAAAAGGACAAGTCACCCTTCTCTTTCAGCATTTCTTTCTTTTTGTGTTATCTGGTGATGTCTCTGTATTTGTCTTCGACCTCCAATGGACTGCAAACTCTTTGGGACAGGACGCATAAGAGATTCTTTTTCTTTTAATTTAAATTTAAAATTTCTTTTTCCTTAAAACAATTTTTTTTTTTGCACTGGCAATTAGGTAGAACAATTACGTGAGATTCATTTTGCAGCCTCTACTGTGCCTGGCAGAAGCTTGAAGCTCAGTCTGAATTTGTCAAATGAATGAATGATCCCTATTGGCTGCTGGCTGGGGCACCTTGGGGGTCACCTTTGCCCAAGGTCAGCCTCCTCCTAATGCCTGGTCAGCCCTTGTACCTGCCTGCCTTCCCTGTTGGTCTGCGATTGGGACCTCTGCCTGCTCCCAGACAGAAGGCTCCTTGAGGCAGCAGCTGGTCCCCTACCCCAGCATCCACACGAGCCTCACAGGGAGGGCCAGGCACAGCTGGGGCACTGCCCCCCTCGGGGAGCTGCAGTGCTAGATGGGGCTTTCGCAGCTGGGGTGGGGAGGAAGCCTTACAGAGCCGAGCTGCATGATGGCGTTCACGTAGTTCTCATCTTTCTCCACCTTCTTCCGGAAACGGATGGTCTGCTCCAGCTCCAGGGGGTTCACGTCCTTGGGCCAGCCCCCCTCGACATGGTTAACTCCCCGGGTCTCCATCTCAAACCGCTCCGTGTTGGCCTAAACAGAGAGCCGCAGGAGGAAAGATGTCACCCTGGTATACTCCTAAACCCTTGGCCGCTTCTGCAATCCAGGTCCCATGTGGGCTCCCAGGGCTGGATGCTGAGGCCCTGGCCAAAGCCACAGTATTTTCAGATGCAGGTGAGGAAATTCCTGGTGCTCAGGTGGGCACAGGTAGCTGCAACAGCGCAACCCTGTGGAGCTAAGCAGCTTTGCAACTGGTAGCTGTGGTCATGAAAATCCAGTTTTGACGTTATCTGAATTCTAATGGACTGGAGAAGCCTGTCCATCTGCTCTGTGAGAATCCAAAGAAAAGGCGAATAATTGGCCAGGCGCGGTGGCTCACTCCTGTAATCCCAATCCCAGCACTTTGGGAGGCCGAGGCAAGCAGATCACGAGGTCAGGAGATCAAGACCATTCTGGCTAACATGGTGAAACCCCGTCTCTACTAAAAATACAAAACATTAGCCGGGCATGGTTGTGGGCACCTGTAGTCTAGCTACTCGGGAGGCTGAGGCAGGAGAATCGCTTGAACCCGGGAAGCAGAGGTTGCAGTGAGCCGAGATCATACCACTGCACTCCAGCCTGGGTGACAGAGCAAAACTCCGTATCCAAAAAAAAAAAAAAGAAAAGAAAAGAAAAGAAAAAGTGAATAGTCTTTCTTCACTCTATCATTAACAATGCCACTCTATCACTGACAACGTCAGTGTCACAGAAATTGAACATTAAAACTCCGAGTTTGGATTTGCTTTGCCTGTCCTTCGTAGCAGGGAGGACAGTTTTACACGTGGGTCTCGCCACTTTCCCTTTTTTCCTTTTTTCTTGTTTTTTTTTTTTTTAAAGAGAGGGTCTCTCACTCTGTTGCCCAGGCTGGAGTGCAGTGGCATGATCTCGACGCACTATAGCTTTTTTTTTTTTTTTGAAACAGAGTTTCACTCTTGTTGCCCAGGCTGGCGTGCAATGGCGCAATCTCGGCTCACTGCAACCTTCGCCTCCCAGATTCAAGTGATTCTCCTGCTTCAGCCTCCTCAGTAGCTGGGATTACAGGTGCTCGCCATCATAGCCAGCTAATTTTTGTATTTTTAGTAGAGACGGGGTTTCACCATGTTGGCCAGGCTGGTCTCGAACTCCTGACCTCAGGTGATCCACTGGCTTCAGCCTCTGGAAGTGCTGGGATTACAGGCATGAGCCACTGCACCTGGCCAGTACAGCTTTGACTTCTCAGGCTGAAGGGATCCTCCTGCCTCAGCCTCCCAAGTAGCTGGGACTACAGGCGTGTACCACTACATGTGGCTAATTTTTGTTTTTGTTTTTCTTCTGTAGAGACAGTGTTTCACCATGTTGCCCAGGCTGGTCTCAAACTCCTGAGCTGAAGTGATCCTCCTGCCTCTGCCTTCTTTTCACTTTATTTTTAAAAATTATTTATTTATTTATTTTTAGAGACAGGGTCTTGCTCTGTTGCCCAAGCTGGAGTGCAGTGGTGTGATCACAGCTCACTGCTGCTGTGAACTCCAGGGCTTAAGCAATCCTCCCGCCTCCACCTCCCAAGTAACTGGGACCACAGGTGCGAGCCACCACAACTGGCTAATTAAAAAAAAAAAAATGTGTAGAAATGAAATCTCACTATGTTGCCCAGGTTGGTCTCAAACTCGTGGCCTCAAGCATCCTTTCACCTTGGTCTCCCAAAGTACTGGGATTACAGCACGCCCAGCCCTTCCTATTTTTAAGAAATTGTGGCAAAATACACATAACATAAAATGTACCACATAACCATTTTAAAGGGTACACTGCAGCAGTGTTATCATACCCAGTGCTGTGCAACCATCAACCCCGCCTAGTTCCAAAACTCTTACATCACCCAGAATGGAAACCCCATCCTCATGAAGTCAGTCCCACCTCCCTTGCATTTTTAAGCCAGCTTTCACAAAGGCAAAAGTCTGGATCAGCACCGTAGGAAAGGTTAAAAAAAAAAAAAAAGTCTGGAAAAGGCAGAGCTGCTGCAAACGACAGGAGGGCCCCCCAGGGTGTGGCCCACATGGCGGCCATTCTGCTTATTGGCTACACCACGGCCACAGGCCTTCTCATCCCCGAGACAGCAGCTGGTCCTGGGAGAGAAGCACCTACTTCATCTGAACTGTGAGTCACTGAAACCACCCACACCCACCTGACTGTTGGACGTGTTTTGGCCAAATCAAGTGATTTGGTTATCGTTTTATCTCAGCAGTTGTCGACCTAATTAGGGTGAATCACTTAGTCCATAGAGACAGGGAACTCTCTGGCCTCTGAACACATGACCACAACCCTCCAGGTAAGTTCTCTTATCATGGAGGCCCCTCTGGCCGGAACTTTCTGTGGGACACTTCCCTTTTCTCAAGCTGGGTAGTTGCCTGTAGATATGGATCTCTGCTCCCTCAGAATATCTCTCCCAGGCTGGGCACAGCGGCTCATGCCTGTATTCCCAGCACTTTGGGAGGCCAAGGCGGGAGGACTACTTGGGCCCAGGAGCTTGAGACCAGCCTGGGCAACATGGCAAAACCTCGTCTCTACAAGAATTACAAAAATGAGCCAGGCATGGTGGTGCACACCTGTCGTCCCAGCTTCCAGGGAGGCTGAGGTGGGAGGATCTATTGAATTCGGGAGGCGGAGGTTGCAGTGAGTCGAGATTGTGCCACTGCACTCCTGGAAGACAGAGTGAGACCCTGTTTAAAAATATATATATATCTCCCAGCTACACCAAATATCCAAAACAACTCTGGTAAGTGTCTTCCAGGTGAAACAAAGGCTCTTGGGAGAGGGAACATTGTGATTTGCCCTCCCCTGGCTCGAGGAAGGCTGGTGCTGGGTCTTCTTCTGATCCTGGGCACTGCGTGGAACTCAGGGGGGGCCTCTAGCCTCACTTCCAGCTTCTGTACTTGGTTCACTCTAACTGGCTTTCAGGTGGACAAGGACCCCCAGAACCACTCACCTGCCCCGGCTGGCCGCCCTGCCTGGCCACACGTCACAGGCCGGGGCCCGTCACAGGCCGGGACTTGGTGAGTCCCTTGGGGCAGGGACTCACCTCGTGTTCCGACATGCTGACCGAACACTGGATGCCGGTGTCCACTGGATTCCGCTCCACGAACTGCTCGGCCAGCTCAGGGTTGGGCATGATGTCGATGTTCAGCTCGGCCTGGCGGTCAGAGAAATTGCACTGCTTCCCGAACTCGCTGCGCTTCTTGACGTACACGTACACAATCTCCATGGTGCCGGCTGCTGGGCGGAAGAGGGAGGGTGTGGGGTGAAGGACCACACCGGCCCCTTTCCCATCTCCACAGGTCCCGCCAGGACAGCTCCAGGTTCTCAATCTGGTTGGGGCAGGAAGCAAGGGGTGGTAGGGAGATCCTAGGAATTTGTCCAGAAGCTGCATCTGCATTTAAAAAATTCCCGAGTGCCGACTATATGCTAAGCATTACCCTATTTAGCTCGTGCAATTGTTCTTTGAGGAAGGCAATAAAAATCATCATTTCGGCCAGGCAAGGTGGCTCACGAGTATAATCCCAGAACGTTGGGAGGCCAAGGCAGGTGGATCACCTGAGGTCAGGAGTTCAAGATCAGCCTGGCCAACATGGTGAAACCCCATCTCTACAAAAATACAAAAATTAGCCGGGCATGGTGGCTCACACCTGTAATCCCAGCTACTCAGGAAGCTGAGGTGGGAGAATCACTTGAACCTGGGAGAAGGTTGCAGTGAGCTGAGATCATGCCATTGCACTCCAGCCTGGGTGACAGGGCAAGACTCTGTCTCAAAAAAAAAAAAAAAAAATTGCTGCAGCTGGCCTGAGCTGATTCCAAAACTCTTACCCACCAAATGATACAGTTTTTGTCTTTTGTTTTTAGGTTTTTTTCTTTCTTTTTTTTTTTTTTTTAGACAAAGGCTCGTTCTATCACCCAGGCTGGAGGGCAGTGGTGTGCTCACAGCTCACTGCAGCCTCAACCCTTGGGCTCAAGTGATCCTCCCACCTCAGCCTCCCAAGTAGCTGGGACCACAGGTGTGCAGCACCATACCTGGCTAAGTTTTGTATTGTTCTGTAGAGATGGGGTCTCGCCATTTTGCCCAGACTGGTCTTGAACTTCCGGGCTCAAGTGATCCATCTGCCTCAGCCTCCCAAAGTGCTGGGATTATAGGTATGAGCCTCAGCCTCCCAAAGTGCTGGGATTATAGGTATGAGCCACTGCACCCGGCACAATACAGTTTTCACTGACAGGCAGGAGGAAATATTGATGGTGATGATGTTGGACTACACTCCCTGCCATGCTGGGCATGAAACACACAGGACAGATTTGAGACCTCTGGGCCTCTTCTTGAACCCTTCCTCCCCAACCTGATGGCCCAACTCCCCACCCAATTGTCCAAAAGGCTCATTGGTTGCCAGACTCTGGCCTCCACCACTCTCTGGGCGCTACCCTGGAAATCTCTTCCCTCCAACCAGGACAGAGCTGAGAGTCGACCCCAGACAGAGAGAAAGCCAGGGGCTTCCCCAACAGGCGGGACACGGAGGCCTTTGGGAAAGCCTCTGACATGTGCTACTGGCCGTGGGGCACAGCAGGGAATTGGGAAGTGGGCTGGGCTGGGCCCTGCCTTCAAGTTCTGGGCCTGCCGTCACCAGCTGCGTGACCAGGGCAGGGCCACTTAGTCCGTCCGCGACCTGACACACCCACAGGATGCTGAGAAGCGAAATGAAAGTGCTCCAGTGGCGTCAGAGGTGGGGTTCACAGGCCATGCAAGGAAGGGTTTCTCACTGATGCCGATTAGAAGTTGTAAAAATGCAATGGGCTGGGCCATTTCCACACATTGCCCTTGACCTTTCTGGCTCCCTCATGACATCACTAGACCCCACTGGGTCTCAAGGCTTGCTCAGTGAGTTCAATGGCTGGCCCTTTGACCTGTGTGCCTGTCACATCACACCATGGAGTTAGCCAGAGATGTCCCATCTGCTGGCCACCTGGGCTTTCAGAAATTGTGCCTTTGATAGCAAGTTCCCAGGGGCTCAGATTGTGGGTCCGTGCAAGGCTCCTGGGGTTGCACAGAGCCCTAGGACAAAAGATGTGGATGAGTGGCTGCTGCTGGTGTGGGGAAGATAAACTGAAGGAGAGCTTGCCTTGGTAGATTTACAACCAAAGGCCTTTCGACGCCCAGGAGATTAGGTGAGCAGGCCAGGCATTGTGGCTCACGCCTATAATCCCAGAATTTTGGGTGGCCGAGGCCGGTGGATCACTTGAGGTCAGGAGTTCAAGACCAACCTGGCCAACATGGCAAAAACTTATCTCTACTGAAAATACAAAAATTAGCCAGGCGTGGTGGCATGTGCCTGTAATCCCAGCTACTCAGGAGGCTGAGGTAGGAGAATCACTTAAACCCGGGAGGTGGATGTTGCAGTGAGCCGAGATTATGCCACTGCACTCCAGCCTGGATGACAGAGTGAGACTCCATCTCAAAAAAAGATTAGGTGAGCAGGTTTGCCTGTGAGCAGGTTTTGCTATTTTTTTTTAAGTTTTAAATTTTTATGGTTACATAGTAAGTGTATATATTTATGGGACACATGAGAGGTTTTGCTATAGGCACGCAATATACAATATACAATCATGGGAAACAGGGTATCCAGCCACGCCTGCAAGCATTTATCCTTTGTGTTACAAACAATCCAATTATACTCTTTCAGTTATTTTTTTTTTTTTTTGAGGCGGCGTCTCGCTCTGTCGCCTGGACTGGAGTGCAGTGGCCTGATCTCAGCTCACTGCAAGCTCCGCCTCCCGGGTTTACGCCATTCTCCTGCCTCAGCCTCCCGAGTAGCTGGTACTACAGGCACCTGCCACCTCGCCCGGCTAGTTTTTTTTTTTTTTTTGTATTTTCAGTAGAGATGGGGTTTCACTGTGTTAGCCAGGATGGTCTCGATCTCCTGACCTCGTGATCCGCCCGTCTCGGCCTCCCAAAGTGCTGGGATTACAGGCTTGAGCCACCGCGCCCGGCACTCTTTCAGTTATTTTTAAATGTACAAATTATTTTAACTATAGTCACCCTGTTCTGCTATCAAATACTAGATATTAGTAGTCACATCATGGAGAACGGGGTATCCGTCCCCTCAAGAATTTATCCTTTGTTAGTTTTTTTTTCTTTTTCTTTTTCTTTTTTCTTTTTTGAGATGGAGTCTTGCTCTGTCACCCAGGCTGGACTGCATGGTGCAATCTTGGCTCACTGCAAGCTCCACCTCCCGGGTTCATGCCATTCTCCTGCCTTAGCCTCCCGAGTAGCTGGGACTACAGGCACCTGCCACCAAGCCCCACTAATTTTTTGTATTTTAGTAGAGATGGGGTTTCACCGTGTTAGCCAGGATAGTCTCAATCTCCTGACCTCAGTCTCAATCTCCTGACCTCGTGATCCGCCCGCCTCAGCCTCCCAAAGTGTTGGGATTACAGTCGTGAGTCACCCCGCCCGGCCTATTAGTTATTTTTAAATGTACAATTAAATTATTACTGACTGTAGTCACCTTTTTGTCCTATCAAATAGTAGGTCTTATTTATTCTTTCTTTTCTTTTCTTTCTTTCTTTCTTTCTTTTTTTTTTGAGACGGAATCTCATTTTGTTACCCAGGCTGGAGTGCAGTGGTGCAATCTCTGCTCACTGCAACCTCTGCCTCCTGGGTTCAAGCGGTTCTCCTGCTTCAGCCTCCCGAGTAGCTGGGATTACAGGTGTGCGCCAGCACGCCCGGCCAACAATGTTAACAAAAAGAGAAGCCGCAGACTTGGAGAAAATATTTGCAAATTATTTATCTGATAAAGAACTTGCATCCAGAATATGGAAAGACTGACCAGGTTCCCAGCACTATGAACAACAGTTTCCAGGCATGCTTCCTGCATGCCCAGCACCACTCCCAAAAGAGTGATCACAATTCTCATTAAAATTTCTTTTTATGAGACAGTGTCTTGCTCTGTCACCCAGGCTGGAGTACAGTGGCATGAACATGCTTGCTGCAGCCTCGACCTCCCAGGTTCGAGCAATCCTCCCACCTCAGCCTTCTGAGTAACTGGGACCACAGGCAGACACTACCACATTGGACTAATTTTTTTTTTTTTTTTTTTGGTAGAGGTGAGGGTCTCACTGCATTGCCCAGGCTTGTCTCAAACTCCTGGGCTCAAGTGATCCTCCTGCCTCAACCTCCCAAAGTGCTGGGATTACAGGCACGAGCCCATTTTCAAGATGAAGAAACTGAGGCCTGGAGAGATGAAGTATTAATACAGCCTCTAAGGTCACAGTTCTTCAGTTCAGGCAGAACCACCAGGCATGTCTGGCTCTAAAGCAGTGATCGTTAGTCCTGACTGCACATTTAGAAACACCTGGAGGGCTTTATGAAATCACAATGCTGAGTTTGAACCCCAGAAAAACTACATCAGAATCTCTCATCAGTATTTTTTTTTTCTTTTTAATTCTCCAGGCAATTCCATGTGTAGCCAAGTTTGAGGACCACTGATTTAAAGTGAGGGACTTAATCTCTCAACCAGCATTTCTCAAACCTGGGATCTTCCTTAAAAATATACAGACTCCCAGGCCTCTCTCTTGCAAATGCTGAACTAGATGCCTGGGGCAGGGTCTAGCATCGTGTTTTTCACAGTCACCCTAGATGAACATGATTACCAGACCTGTGTCTAACCTACCTTCTCCCGCCTCCAGGGCTACAAAGAACCAGACCAGTGGGCCCTGGCCGCTGGCCCCTGAGAGGCAGGGCAGGAGCTGTGCGCCCCTAGAAGCATGTGCCAGGGGAAACTTGGACCCTGGAGGAGTGGGGTAGCAGGTGGGGAGAAGGAGGGTAGGAAGGTTAACCCTTTGCATCCATATACATTGTTCCTTGAAGACAGTACCACTCCCATCCGACTTCTAGCCCTGGAGCAACTCAACCTCAACCAGACTGTCGCAGAAAGTGGTTTTTGGTTTTTTGTTTGTTTGTTTTTGAGATGGAGTCTCGCTCTGTTGTCCAGACTGAAGTGCAGTGGCCTGATCTAGGCTCACTGCAACCTCCGTCTGCCGGGTTCAAGCAATTCTCCTGCCTCAGCCTCCCATAGCTTGAATTATAGGTGCATACCACAATTCCTGGCTAATTTTTGTATTTGTAGTAGAGACAGGGTTTCACCATGTTGACCAGGCTGGTCTCAAACTCCTGACCTCAAGTGGTCCACCCGCCTCAGCCTCACAAAGTGCTGGGATTGCAGGATTGCAGGCGTGAGCTACCGCGCCCAGCCTTGTTTTCTTCCCTTTCTTGTAGTTTGGAAATTCTCTTTCCTGGGTGGAAGCAATGGCTTAGAGGGCACAGGGTGGGATGAGAAGCCCAGATTGTAGCGGGGGTGCCCCAATGTGTTTATCCCACGTGGACAAGCTAAGGCCTTGTGAAAAAGCCTGGGAATCCCGTGGCATCCTCCCCTTTGCCAACGCAGTGTGAAGCACCTGTGCCTCCCACATGGGGCTGCAGAACTCAGGCGATTAGGGCTGCCTGTCTCTGTCTTTTCAAAGACAATTGCTGCAAGCCAGCTGGCTCCTAGGGGACACAAGGAGGCTGAAGAGAATGACGAAACTCCAGGAAGACAGAAATAGCCTCTTCAGCCCGGATCAGACTTTTAACAGCTTTGCTTTCCTTCTTGGTGCTTCCCAAGGCCAAGTCCCGAGTGAGAACAGAAGCATTGTCTTGTGTCTGGAGGCAGACAGAGGGGACATTTAAAGACTGGCCCGGTGACGGGAAGACAACTCATTCAAGGACCCAGAGCAAGCTCTTTCTCATAAGCTAGCAGGGTACGCAGATGAATAGCGAGGTCGGCAGAGGGCGTCTCAGGAGGTCTCCCCCAGCCTCTTGTGAGACAAATGCTAGAGGGTGGGCTTCCCCAAGCAAGGCCTGAGTAGGGGTGTCTGCACGGGGGGACAGAGCGGGGACGGGAGCAGTGTCACTGCCCTCTGGGAGTTTTGGGGGAAGATCCTCCCCCCATGGGAACCTAGAGTCCCGGAGGCGTGCAGAGCACCACCGTGCGTCTCAAACACAGGAACACGCAGAATCAGGGACGCTGTGGTCCCAACATCAAAGATTCAGGCGTCTCCCGCATCCCCAGGGAGGCAGTCAGATGGGAACCTTCGCTAACTATGAAAACAAAACTTGTCTTGTGCAGTGAGAATGAGCAAAGTAATTCCTGGAGAGAACCTCCAGTGGCTTAAGGGAAAGTGTGTTTTCCAAGCTGGGAGGGAGGCCAAGGGAGGGATGGGGAGGAGGAGTGTCAGCGTGGGAGACTGGGAAGGAGGCAAGCTGGAAGGTCAGCCCTCCGCATTGAACTCCCTAGTGGAATAAGGAGATGAGAACATTTTCCTCTTCTTCTTGGTCCCTGACACAGCCCCTACTGGGTTCCCACGACCGGTGGGCCTGCATGGCACCTGGCAGCAGAGGGCTTCCTTCCCTCTTTCTTTGTTGTTGTTTTTGAGACAGTCTTGCTCTGTCACCCAGGCTGGAGTGCAATGGTGTGATCTTGGCTCACTCCAACCTCTGCCTCCCAAGTTCAAGTGATTCTTGTGCCTCAGTCTCCCGAGTAGCTGAGATTACTGGTGAGTGCCATCACACCCGGCTAATTTTTTTTTTTTGAGATGGAGTCTCACTCTGTCACCCAGGCTGGAGTGCAGTGGCCTGATCTCAGCTCACTACAACCTCCACCTCCCAGGTTCAAGCAATTCTCCTGCCTCCACCTGCCGCGTAGCTGGGACTATAGGCGTAAGCCACTGCACATGGCCAGAATTTTTGTATTTTTAGTAGAGATGGGGTTTCACCATGTTGGTCAGGCTGGTCTCAAACTCCTGACCTCAAGTGATCCATCTGCCTGGGCCTCTCAAAGCACTGGGATTACAGGCGTGAAAACCGCACCCAGCTTTCCTTCCTTTTCTTATGGCCTTGTGCACTTTCTGGAATTCCAGGGTCCTGAGGGACTCACTGTACCCTCAAAAGAGGCAGACCTCCCTAGAAGGCCCCCATTTGTTTTCTCCCAGGGTAACACTAAGCATGGCTGAGCACCCCAAGGAAGGTGAAGGTTGAGGGCAGGACGAGGTGGGAAGAGGTCCCCAGAATTGGAGAGCGATGGGGGTCAGTGTCTACCCGCCCTCACCTCTACCTTGTGGTCTCCTTGACGGAAAGACTGGGGTCTTTTATTTACTCCAGTCCCCACGGCCTGGCACACAGAAGGGGCCCAAGACTCCTGTCACCTTGTGCGTTAGTGACTGTGATACCAGCGCCTACCAGGCTTCTCTCTACAGCTCTCTCCCCTGTTCCTTCTCTGCTGACCGTGACAGACAAGCAAAGGATTTGAAACCAAGGATTCGAGAGGAAAACACGTAGGGTCTGAAAGCCGGGAGAAGACGCACTTCTGTGGTCCAAGAGAATGTG
Source organism: Piliocolobus tephrosceles (assembly GCF_002776525.5). Taxonomy (NCBI): domain Eukaryota; kingdom Metazoa; phylum Chordata; class Mammalia; order Primates; family Cercopithecidae; genus Piliocolobus; species Piliocolobus tephrosceles. The sequence continues at coordinate 67,910,820 of NC_045449.1, read as the reverse complement.
GTAAACCTTGACCTTGAACAGAAAGGAGGAACCGCACACGCTCCGGAGGAACTCCCCGACTGTGTGACCTCGATCACATGAGAACGCCAGCTCCAAGGTTGAGGAAGAAATGAAAGAAAGCACTTAAAACACCTGCCACCTAGCAGGTGTGCGATACTGTTAATTTAAGTCCCGCTATCCTGAGCAGAAAGCTCTCCTCTTAAAGGGCCCATCTTCCCATCACCCTAGCCCAAGGCTGTTTTTTCCCCATCCATTCAGCTGTAAATCCTTCAGAGGTCTCCAGTCCACTCCAGGACATGGACTGTATCAGGACCTGGGCGGGTAGGAGGGTATGAGGCAGGGTGTTCAGAGGCTGCAGGGTCCTGCGACTTGGGGCGGATCCAGGGCAGCGAGGATTAAGGGGACAGAGAGCACTAGGAGCGCTAGTCCTGACAGCCACCATCCGGCAGAGCTATCCCAGAAGGAAGCCCCCCAAGAGGAATTTTTGACACTCTTGGTGATTATTACCCTCGAAGTCTCCCCCTGTCACTCTCCACTCTAGTCTTTAGCCTCCGGCGTCCTCCTGGCGCCCGCCCCTTACCCTGGGTCCGCTCCTCCTGCTTCTGGGTCTCTGGGAAAGCGCCCAATCCACGGTCCCGGCTCCAGTGCTCCTCAAACGGCGGCGTTTACCGGTTGCTTGGCAACCCGGCCTGGCTCTGGCCGCGCGGGGCAACGCGGAAGGACCCCGGAGCACGTGACTCCCGTTCTGCCACGTCGGAAGCGCAGCACGTCCGTCTTCTTTTTGGAGGTCTCCGGAGTTAGGAGGAGAATTAACCAATAAGTTGGTAACATACCAGTAATGATCATCAACATTTGTAGGGGCGTTGCCAAGGCGCTTATCCAAACCTACGTTTGTATGCATTTGCATCGAGCAAGGTACCCAGAAAATGCAAGTAAGAATAGTCAGTGCTTGGGAAACCCTGGTCCCTGGGTGGTTATGGCGGGCTCTGCTTACGATCTTGGCCGAGGGTGTTGTCGTGCCTTCCTTCAGTTTCCGCATCCATTCAGTGCGAAGTGTAACCCCATCCTCCCCTCTGCTACCATCCTTCCTGCACTTTTTGTAACACACCTTCCTGCACCACCAGAATGGAAACTCCTTGGGAGTAGAAGCTGGGGATTTTTACAGCTTAGCTGGGTGGTTGGCACGAAATGTACTGTGTTCATTGAATGAATGGATGAATGAATGAATGAATGAAATGCGTCATGTTTCTCAGGGAGTTAAGGCAATTGAGATCATGTAAATTAAAACAAGGGAATTTGGGGCTAGAAAAAAATGAATTTGAATCCCAGTTTGGCTACCTACTAATCTCATGACCCCGGGCAAATTCCTTTCCTTTTCTAAGACTCAGCTATCCTCATCTGCAAAGTGGCAGGACAGTGGCGGTGCTTATTAGATAATGGGGAGGATTAAGTGAGAGACAACACAGGGGCGTGTCCAGCCCGGTCCAGAGCTACTGGTGCCTGAATGAAGGCAGCTCCGGGAATGAGGTTATCCGGAGTTCAGACGCTGACATTGGAAATTTGGACTGGGACAGAAGAGGAGTGCGTCATCCAAGAAGTGGGATTGGGGTTGGAACTGGGCCTTGAAAAATGGTTATGAGTTGCAGGGAAGAGGAGTGGGGAGGGCGTTCCAGATTGGGGGAGGGCATGGCGTGAGCAAGGAAGGAAGGGGCAGCCGTCATGGAAGAAAGGCATTTTGCGAGGATGGTGGGTGGATCAGTCTGGCTGGGGTTGAGAGTCCCTGCAGGGGAAAAATGAGAGAGGAATTTGCAAAGGTCAGCGGGGGCCAGTCTGTGGGGGGTCCCAAGAGAGGCAGGCTGAGGGGCCCAGACAGCTTTCCATGGGAAGCCCTCAGCGGGTTTGGGATCTGTGAAAGAACAGGCAGGAAGCAAACATTTCTCTCCCACTTCCCAACTTCTCCATAAATGTGTTGTCACCACTACCCATCTGCCTTTAGTGGGGCAGGTACAAGGAAATTCCCAATGAGACAGCACCTTGCGAGGCCACACTCAGGAAAGACAAGCCCCTAAATGACTGCTGCCACCAACCTCTCCTGATCCATTCTGGCTCCCACCAGTTTCTCGGGACAAAGAACTCTTACGGGTGGGTGCTGAGGGTCCTGACGGGGGCTGGGTGGAGGAGCTCCTAAAAGCCCCACTGAAATGACTTTGTGTGGTCAGAGGTGAATCGGACCCAAAGTCTCCAAGAGTAGGAAACGATCCACTCCATGATGAGGCAGTGGCTGGCTGGGGTTGCAGTCCTAATGCAATCCTTTCCACTCCACCTCCAGCCCTGGGGAGTCGAGGGCTTTCTGAAGACCCATTATTTTGTGGGTGGGAAAATGGGTTAGAAGGGGAAATAGGAAAAGTTGAATGGAAACTGCAGCCACCTTTACCGTATTATCCAACAATTTACTATAGGCTCCCCACCCCCACCCTCACCCAGAAGGCTGCAGGCCGCTGACCACAGAGGGCAGCTCTGTTCACTGGCCAAACAGTCACCCCTTGGCAGGCCTGCCTCGGCATGAGGTCATATAATTAGGAGTATTCACAAGGACCTGGTTTGAAAACAATTGCAGTGTCTCTCAGATCTTCACCCAATCACAGCATAATTGGCAACAGAAATTCTTTGCTGAGAGCCACCCCTGGCCCTGGCCATCCCCAGGCACTGCCACAACCCATTGCGCTGCTGTGTCCCCCTTTAGTCCCACCAATCTCTCCTGATCCGTTCTGGCTCCCATCAGTTCCTCGGTGTGTGTGGTGAACTACACATAAAATGTTACCATCTTAACCATTTTTTAGTGTATAGTTCAGTGGTATTAAGTTCATTCACATTGTTTTTGGTCTCGCTCTGTCATCCAGGCTGGGGTACAGTGGTATAGTCATGGCTCACTGCAGGCTCGACCTCCAGGACTCAAGAGAGCCTCCCTCCTCAGCCTCCCACGTAGCTGGCAACACAGCTGCACATATCCATGCTCGGCTAACTTTTTTTCATTTTTTGTAGCCACAGTTAAGAGGCAGGACTTGATTCTGGAGGCAGGGCTCAGACACCAGACCAGACTGAGGACTAGCTAAAACAAGAAACAGGCAGAAGCAGCTCTCCATAAGACACATACACCAGTGTGCCATGTCAGTTTACCATTGCCATGGCAAACCCGGAAGTTATCCATTCCTTCCATGGCAATGACCCAATGACCTGAAACTTACCACCCTTTTTCTAGAAATGTCTGCATGATCCACCTCTTAATTTGCATGTAATTAAAAATGGGCATAAATATGACTGCAAAACTGCTTCTGAGCTGCTAGTCTCTGCACACTGCCTACGGGTAGCCCTGCTCTGCAGGAGCAGTCATGAGCTGTAGCACTGTCACCTCAGTCAAGCAGTTTTCCTGTACCACCGGCTCACCCTTGAATTCTTTCCTGGGCAAAGCCAAGAACCCTCCTGGGCCAAGCCTCAAGTTGGGCCTTGCCTGCCCTGCATCATCCCTATGTTGCCCAAGCTGATCTCCAACTCCTAGGCTCAAGCGATCCTCCTGCCTTGGCCTCCCAAGGTGTTGGGATTACAGGTGTGAGCCACTGCACCTAGCCTATGTTTTACCTTTCTTTTCTTTTCTTTTCTTTTTTTTTTTTTGAGACACGGTCTCCCTCTGTCACCCAGGCTAGAGTGCAGTGGTGCAATCTCACCTCACTGCAACTTCCGCCCCACCCCAGCTCAAGTGATCCTTTCACCTCAGCCCCCCGAGTAGCTGGGACCACAGGTGTACATCACCACACCTGGCTATTTTTTTGTACTTTTTGTAGAGACAGGGTCTTGCCATGTTGCTCAGGCTGGTCTCAAACTCCTGAGCTCAAGCGATTCGCCCACCTTGGCCTCCCAAAGTGCTGGTATTACAGGTGTGAGCCACCACACCCAGCCCTACGCTACTTTCTTTCTTTTTTTTTTTTTTTTTGAGACGGAGTCTTGCTCTGTTGCCCGGGCTGTAGTGCAGTGGCCGGATCTCAGCTCACTGCAAGCTCCACCTCCCGGGTTTACGCCATTCTCCTGCCTCAGCCTCCCAAGTAGCTGGGACTACAGGTGCCCGCCACCTCGCCCGGCTAGTTTTTGTATTTTTAGTAGAGACGGGGTTTCACCGTGTTAGCCAGGATGGTCTCGATCTCCTGACCTCGTGATCTGCCCGTCTCGGCCTCCCAAAGTGCTGGGATTACAGGCTTGAGCCACCGCGCCTGGCCCCTACGCTACTTTCTTGAAGGCAGAGTATGTACATAAATTATTTGGAATCCTGCATGAGAGATTCGTTAGTCACTTTTTTAGACTTAACTTTGCTTGGCTCATAATGTGCAATACAATAACATTTGGTAGGAACCATCTGCTCTTCCCACCAATGCTGAAAACAAGCTGCACGTGGTTTGCCGGAGTGAGGTGCAGGCAGCACGTTCTGCCGGCTCGCTGCTGTGGCACCCCTTCCCAAAGCATCTGCCTGCCTCACCAACTTCCTTCCAGGACTGCGAGTGCCTAGAAAGTGGAGACCTCATTCTATTCATCTTCATAGTCACAGTTCTTGTGGGAGGGCCTGGTTTGTAAAAGCTTCCCAGGATGGAATTCATCACATCAGTGGCAAGCCCATCAAGCCCTCACGTTGCTAGCAGTTAAGTAACACTAGTTGCACTTTTGCTAACGCAGACCAAATCTCTCTCTGCCATTCTGCCACCCCAGGGCAAGTCTTCCTTGTATTCTTGTTTTTTTGTTTTGTTTTGTTTTGAGACGGAGTTTTGCTCTTTTGCCCAGGCTGGGGAGTGCAGTGGCATGAACTCGGCTCACTGCAACCTCCACCTCCCTGGTTCAAGTGATTGTCCTGCCTCAGCCTCCCGAGTAACTGGGATTACAGGCATGCGCCACCACGCCTGGCTAATTTTTGTACTTTTAGTAGAGATGGGGTTTCACCATGTTGGCCAGGCTGGTATTGAACTCCTGACCTCAGGTGATCCACCCACCTTGGCCTCCCAAAGTGCTGGATTACAAGCATGAGCCATCGTTCCCAAACTCCCTTGCATTCTTTCTGGAACTGTAGTCCTAGGGTCAGTCCTGCTGAGCCCTCCTCAAGGCCCCTTGCCCTCTCTTTTTCTAAAACTCTGAGCAATATTTGACTAACCAGAGGCAGCTGTACTTGCCAAGGGATGTGCTCCACTCATGCAGGTGTGACTTTTCTTGGGCAATAGGGGGCACCAGAATGAAAAAAAGTCATTCATAATCCATGTCCAAAGAAAGCAAAATAGGAGAGTGGAAGACAGAGCAGGAGCCATAACTGAGTGCACTTCTGGGGTCAACTGGAAAAGGAGACTTTGGAAACGTTTTTTTTTTTTTGAGACGGAGTCTCGCTCTGTCCTCCAGGTTGGAGTGCAGTGGTGCGACCTTGGCTTCCTACAACCTTCATCTCCACACTTCAAGCAATTCTCATGCCTCAGCCTCCTACTGAGCTGGAACTACAGATGCCCGCCATCATGCTCAGCTTATTTTTGTATTTTTAGTAAAGATGGGGTTTCACCATGTTGGCCAGGCTGGTCTCGAATTTCTGGCCTCCAGTGATTCACCTGCCTTGGCCTCCCAAAGTGCTGGGATTACAGGTTTGAGCCACCACACCCGACCCCCGCCTTTTTTTTTTTTTTTTTAATATTTTATTTATTTTTTGAGACAGAGTCTCACTCTGTCCCTCAGGCTGGAGTGCAGTGGTGCAATCACTGCAGCCTCGACCTCCTAGCTCAATTGATCCTCCCACCTCAGCCTCCCAAGTAGCCAGGACCACAGGTGCATGCCACCCTGCTCAGCTAATTTTTGTATCTTTAGTAGAGACAGGGTTTCACCATCTTTTCCGGGCTGGTTCCGAATTCCTGGGCTCAAGTGATCCTCCTTCTCTGGACCCCCAAAATGCTAGGATTATAGGCATGAGCCACCGCGCCTGGCCAGAAGCTCTTTTAAGGCATTTTGGGAAGACCCCACATCCTTGTAAGCCCTGGGTGACTAGCACCTTCTGCTTCTCTGACAAGGCACCTCTATCCTGCCTGAAAAGCCCCCACTGCACAGCACATCTGCCGGGAACGGTGGAGATGAGAATGCTGGAGAGGGATGGGGCAACTGCCAGGAATCGCAGGGGAGGTGGAATGAGATTGCTCTCCTCCCACTCTGGCTGAGACCTGGGAGACTGTGGAGTCAGGGTGTGGGGCTCTGGGTCACCACAGGGCATCCAGAGTTTGAGGGAGTCCTGGAAGAGGCTGTGCCAGGCTGTCAACCACAAACTTCAAACATTTCTCCCTGGTCAGCTTTTCTTTCCCTCCTCCACAGGAGGACGAACCTCTCCCTTGAGAGCCAGGCAAAGGCTAAGACCTTTCGCCCAGTCGCTTGTGCTCTCTAGCCCTAGTTCTACCTGGGGTGGTTTGTTGGTGTGGACCACCCCATGCCCCTCTGTGAGGCCTCCCCTCATCACTTCCTCTATGCCAGCTCTCCGGTTTCCCTCCTGCTTCTTTGTTCTTTCTCAGCTCTTTCTTCTGCCTGCTCCTTATTTTTTTTTTTTTTTTTTTTTTTGGGATGGCGTCTGGCTCTGTCGCCCAGGCTGGAGTGCAGTGGCATGATCTTGGCTCACTGCAACCTCAACCTCCCAAGTTCAAGTGATTCTCAAGCCTCAGTCTGCTAAGTAGCTGGGACTACAGGCAAGTGCCACCACGCCTGGCTCATTTTTGTATTTTTTTTAGTAGAGATGGGGTTTCGCCATGTTGGCCCGGCTGGTCTCAAATTTCACCACGTTGGCCCAGCTGGCCTCAGCCTCCCAAAGTGCTGGGATTATAGGCTCAGCCACCACACCCAGCCTGCTTCTCAATTGTTGGGGTCCCAAACTGGACTCTGCCCACTCTTTCTGGGCTCCTCCACTCTCTCCTTAGCATTAGTGACGGTATCTATGTGTTGTCTCCCAGATCCAGGCCTCATCAGTCCAGACTGAGTTGCCTGCCTGACTGATGTTGCCCTCTGATGTTACAAAAACCCTCTCAAACCTATCAGCAATGAGGTCCGCTTCTCCCCATTAGCTCCTCCCCAGTGTTTGATGGGTTACTAGCACCCGTTTGTCTACCTGATCACCTAGGACTTAACAGCTCTTGATGGGTTCCTATGAAACAGGGTGACAGACTTGTGTACAACTACCATGACCATGGGCACTGGCTTGCATTCACCTGTTCAAAGACAAACATGAGCGCTGCTTCACGCGCATGAGCCTCAGGAAGGCATTTGCATTGTGCTTTCAGAAAGTACCCATCAAATCGACAAATCGTTGGCAGGTGGGAAGAATGTTTTTTCTTGTTTTTTGAGATGGAGTCTTACTCAGTCGCCCAGGTTGGAGTGCAGTGGCGGACCTTCGTGGTGAGTGTTACAGCTCTTAAAGATGGCATGGACCCAAAGAGTGAGCAGCAGCAAGATTTATTGTGCAGAGAGAAAGAACAAAGCTTCCACGGTGTGGAAGGGGATCTGAGTGAGTTGCCACTGTTGGGTGGGGGGTGGCCAGCTTTTATTCCCTTATTTGTCCCCTCCCACGTTCCATTTTTGTCCTATCAGAGTGCCTTTTTTTCAATCCTCCCTGTGATTGGCTTTTAGACTTCTGCTGATTGGTGCATTTTACAGAGCGCTGATTGGTACATTTTACAATCCTCTTGCTAGCTACAGAGCGCTGATTGGTGCATTTTTACAGAGCACTGA
>NC_045449.1:67876191-67903034 GCF_002776525.5 Piliocolobus tephrosceles | reverse complement strand
CTTGCTAGCTACAGAGCGCTGATTGGTGCATTTTTACAGAGCACTGATTGGCGCATTTTACAATCCCCTTGCTAGCTACAGAACACTGATTGGTATGTTTTACAATCCTAGCTACAGAGTGCTAACTGGCGCATTTTACAATCCTCCTGTAAGACAGAAAAGTTCTCCAAGTCCCCACTCGACCCAGGCAGTCCAGCTGGCTTCACCTCTTACTGCCACCATGCCCAGCTAATCTTTGTATTTTCAGTAGAGATGGGGTTTCACCATGTTGGCCAGGGTGGTCTTGAACTCTTGACATTAGGTGATCCACCCGCCTCAGCCTCCCAAAAAGCTGGGGTTACAAGCGTGAGCCACTGCGCCCAGTCAGAGTGTTTTTTCTCAATGGGATTCTGGTGCTGACATAGTCTGTGCTCTTCTCTGTACTCCTGCATTGGTGGTTGAAAGTAGAACACATTTTTGTTGTTGTTGTTCTGTCAGACCAGCTACTTTTGGGTGATGGGTATGTGGGGAAACCACTGGCTTCCAGGGCATGAGCCCATTGCTTTATTTCTTTTATTTTTATTTTTTGAGATAGGGCCCTTGCTCTGTCACCAGGCCGGAGTGCAGTGGCATGATCACAGCTCACTGTAGACCTGCCAGGGCTCAGGCGATCCTCTCACCTCAGCCTCCCGCATAGCTGGGACCACACACAGGTGCACACCACTAAGTCTGGGTAATTTTTGTATTTTTTTTTTTTTTTTTTTTTTGTAGAGACGAGTTCTCACTATGTTGCCCAGGCTGGTCTCGGCTTCCCAAAGTGCTGGGATTATAGATATGAGCCACTGTGCCTGGCCCAAAAGTGGAGCGAAGTTTTAAAGAATGACAAGAAGATGTCCAAGATAAAGCATGAGGTAGAAAAAGCAATTGCAGAACAATATGTATAGTGTGACTATATTTCTGCACACACATTAGGACAAAACATGGAGAATGTGAACCAAACTGGTCCTGGTATTTTGCTCTGGGTTGATGGATTATAGGGGATTTTCACTTTCTCACACATTTTTGTCAAGTTTGAAATGTTTGTACCACATACATTCTTTTGTAATCAGGAAAGACGATGACGGGCTGGGTATGGTGGCTCATGCCTGTAATCTGAGCATTTTGCGAGGCTGAGGCAGACAGATGGCTTGAGTCCAGGAATTCAAGACCCAGCCGAGGCAACATGGTGAAACCGCATCTCTACAAAACAAACAAACAAACAAACAAACAAACAAAAAACCCAAAAATTAGCCGGGCGTGGTGGTGTGCCTGTAGTCCTGGCTACTGGGGAGGCTGAGATGGGAGTGTGGCTTGAGCCCAGGAAGTGGAGGCTGCAGTGAGCCGAGAACGCACCACTGCACTCCAGCTTGGGCGACAGAGCAAGACCCTGTGAAGAAAGAAAAGAAAAAAGAAAAAAAGGAGAGAAGAGGAGGGAAAGAAAAGGAAGGAAGGAAGGAAGAAAAGCAAGAAAAAAAGAAAGGAAGAAAGACGATGACAATTAAAACAGACAAGCCGAAACAGGAGGCCCAAGATTCCAGGAGTTTAACCAAATGTCCAGATGAGACCCTGAATTTGTATGTAAAGCAAGTCAGTGTTGATAACGTTCCTTGTCTTCCTTGCTAATTTGTAAATTACATGAAGTCAAGGACCCTGATTGCCTTAGATACTTCTGTAGTCCTGGAATTTAGACAACGTGGTGTTGTGCTTAGCCAGGGGCCAGCAAACTGTAAACTACTGGAAAACAGAATAAATATTTTAGGTTTTTTGGGCCAAGAGGTAAAATGAAAGATATCATGTAAGTACTTACTTTTTAAATGTTTATTTTATTTTAAGACGGGGCCCTGCTCTGTTGCCCAGGATGGTCTTGAACTCCAGGACTCAAGCAATCCTCCTGCCTCAGCCTCCCAAAGTGTTGGGAATACAGGTGTAAGTCACCATACCTGTCATAGGTACCTATATGACAAGAAAGGAAACCAATTTCCACAGATTTATTTATTTATTTGTTTGTTTGTTTATTTATTTATTTATTTTGAGACGGAGTCTTGCTCTGTTGCCCAGGCTGGAGTGCAGTGGTGTGGTCTCAGCTTACTGCAACCTCCGCCTCCTGGGTTCAAGCGATTGTCCTGCCTCAGTTTCCCGAATAGCTGGGATTACAGGCAGCCATTACTATGCCTGGATAATTTTTGAATTTTTAGTAGAGTCAGGGTTTCACCATATTGGCCAGGCTGGTCTTGAACTCCTGACCTCAACTGATCCATCTGCCTCGGTCTCCCAAAGTGCTGAGATTACAGGTGTGAGCCACAGCACCTGGCCGATTTCCACAGTTTTTTAATTGATGAAAGAAAAATGTTATAATAATTAAGTACAATTTTTTGGTAATACAGGTCTATTAATGAGAAGAATGGAATCATTGGGGAGGGAGATAACATTTTGCCTAATTGAGAGGTTGTTAGTGTTCTCGACCATCAAAATTAGTTGCAGGCTGGGCTCGGTGGCTCATGCCTACAATCCCAGCACTTTGGGAGGCCAAGGCAGGTGGATCACTTGAGGTCAGGAGTTTGACACCAGCCTGGACAACATGGCGAAACCCCGTCTCTACTAAAAATACAAAAATTAGCCAGGCGTGGTGGTGCATGCCTGTAATCCCAGCTACTTGGGAGGCTGAGGCATGAGAATTGCTTGAACTTGGGAGACAGAGGTTGCAGTGAGCCAAGATTGTGCCACTACATTCCAGCCTGGGTGACAGAGCAAGTCTCTGTCTCAAGAAAAGGCCTCAGCCAAAGATCCTGAGTCACTGTCCCAGAAGAAAAAAGTAGAAAGAAGACAGCAAAGCAGACTGTATGCTGGCACCAGCACCAGGCACAGGGATTTCCTAGCCAAGTGGTGGCCATCTCCATGCCTCTGACCTCTGCCCACCATGGGTGGGAACTAAACTGTTACCTTCCCTCGCTCTACAGAAGACAAGAGCCAGCTGCAGGGGTCCCTGTGCTGGCCAAGCCAGTGAGCCTGCGGGGAGGCTGGTCTGAGGAGAAAGTGGACCAGCTCCCATGACCTCACCCCAGTCCCCCAACATGGGACACTTCGTATAGATGTGTACAGTATATGTACTTTTTTTTTTTTTTTTTTTTTGAGACAGAGTCTTGCTCTGTCGCCCTGGCTGGAGTGCAGTGGCTGGGTCTCAGCTCACTGCAAGCTCCGCCTCCCGAGTTTACGCCATTGTCCTGCCTCAGCCTCCCGAATAGCTGGGACTACAGGCGCCCGCTACCTCGCCCGGCTAGTTTTTTGTATTTTTTAGTAGAGACGGGGTTTCACCGTGTTAGCCAGGATGGTCTCGATCTCCTGACCTCATGATCCGCCCGTCTCGGCCTCCCAAAGTGCTGGGATTACAGGCTTGAGCCACCGCGCCCGGCCAGTGTATGTACTTTTTAAGTGACCTCATCTTCTTCCACAGACCCCACATGCCCAAAGGCCTTGGGACTTTCCACCACCTTGCTCCACAGACGCAGCTAGGCCTGACCTGTGCCTTATCCCACATGCCGCTCAATCTCTAGCTGATCCTGATGCTTTGTCTTCCTCTCGTCAGTTCTTTTGGTTGTGTGTGTGTGTGTGTGTTTTAATAACTCAAAAAAAAGGAAAGACTTCGAGGAAGAAAAAAAAAAACCAAAAAATAGTTGAGAATGTCTGAGTTTTTTGTTAACCATTTAAAAATATAAAAACTATTTTATACTCACAGGCCTTCCAGGGCAGCTGGCCAAGCTGGGCTCACTGGCTCTAGTTATTGGCTCCTGTGTTAAGCAATCAATCCATTATTTATTTATTTATGTATTTGTTTTTTGAGACAGGGTCTCACTGTCACCCAGACTGGAGTGTCGTGGTACGATCTTGGCTCACTGCAACCTCCATCTCCTAGGCTCAAGTGATTCTCCTGTCTCAGCCTCCCAAGTAGCTGAGATTACAGGCGTGTGCCACTAACACCCGGCTAATTTTTATATTTTTAATAGAGATGGGGGTTTCACTATGTTGGCCAGGTTGGTCTCGAACTCCTGACCTCAAACAATCCAACCGTCTCAGCCTCCCAAAGTGCTGGGATTACAGGCATGAGCCACTGCGCCCTGCAGTATTTGTTTTTAAAGATGGGGTCTCACTATATTACCCAGGCTGGCCTTGAACTCCTGGGTTCAAGAGATCTTCCCGCCTTTGACCCCCACCTTGGACCCCCAAAGTGCTGAGATTACACGAGCCAGCACGCCTGGTGGCAATCCAGTTTTAAATGAATGAAAAGGAGAAGAAAGGAAGGTAAATTTTCCATATGGGTATATCTGTCAACCGACACACCAGGCTTCCTGACTGATCTGCAATGTGCAGTTAAGAGACTGTGGAAACACCTCAGCTGATCCTAAATTTAAGACTGTACAGCTTTGGAGGGGGAGAAAGCTTGCTGGGAGATGAATTAGCTTTGGAGAAGAAATCACTCTGTTGGCTGCTCCCTGTGGGTAAGTTGTGGGCTCCAAATGACAGCCTGGGACACTCGCCTGTTCCTGGCAAAAGCTCCACCCGCTGTTCCCGGCAAAAGGGGTCTGGTGGAGTTTGCTGCCGTCTCTCTCCAGGAGCAGGTTAAGTTCTAGTCCTTCCTCCTAAGCTGGCTGTTCTGGGTCTGCAGTCAGGTGGCTGTTCAGAGGATGTTTAAGAGGGTAAAGGTGGGCCTGCCTGCAGGCTGGCAGGCAAAACAGGGGCCTGGGACCCACTTCCCCACCCCACTCCTTTACCTTGTGGGAGAGACTAATGTAGCTGAGATGGGAAAGGCAGATGACACGTGTAGTGATCAGACTCCGGCTTGTGCATTCCCAAGGCTTCCTTTCTAGTTCATGCAGGGCCGGCCTACAAGTCAGGTCCCACTCCAGCTTCGAGACAATGGAGGCCCCCAAAACCAATCTCATTTGGGTACTGAGATGCAGTTACCAGCCAAGTGAGGTGGCTCACGCCTGTAATCCCAGCACTTTGGGAAGCCGAGGCAGGCGGATCAGCTGAGGTCGAGTTTGAGATCAGCCTGGCCAATATGGTGAAACCCCGTCTCTACTAAAAATACAACAATTAGCCGGGTGTGGTGGTGCGCACCTGTAATCCCAGCTCCTCAGGAGGCTGAGGCAGGAAAATTGCTTGAACCCCAAAGGTGGAGGTTGCAGTGAGGCGAGATGGCGCCACTGCACTCCAGCCTGGGTGACAGAGCGAGACTCCGTCTCAAAAAAAAAAAAAAAATAGAAGAACAACAACAACAACAAAAAACAGTGACCCTTAGGGGGAGTTCTGGAGAAAGATCAGGGCAGAAATAAATCCTGTCCCTGGTCCTGTAAGAGCAGCTGGAAGCCACGCAAGAGCCCCATGACATTCATTCAAGCCCCTCTTTCAGTCCTGGCATGGAAATTGCAACTGGAATCTGCTTCTAAGCCTCCCACCACATGACCCTGCTGGAGGGGACCGCTCCATCTTTCAATACCCTCGTTACTCCCTGCAGCTGAGGAAGTCAGAGACGGAACGCACGTTTTAGTACAAGTGGTTTATTTCTCTTCCAGGTGAGGCTGCACATATATAAGCAAAGGTTGGCCCACCTGGTTCCTTCAGGAACTCCCCGAGGAATTTGTTTAGTTTCCATGCATTAAAAACAACCCTCTAGTTGGCAATAACGAAACTTTAAGAAGCAACACTTTGACGTCGCAGAGTTCCTCTCTGCATGTGACGCGGACATACCAAAGTGAGTTTATGGCATACAGTATACATGGGTTAATGCAGGTGACAGGGAGTCCCGGCTGCCCTGCGGCCCCATTCCGTTGTGGAGGCTTCGCTGGGAGCTGAGAACACCCTGCTGTCCGTGTTGTGATGACACGTGGTTCTTCCAAAACAGAAATACCAAGTCACCCCACACCCCTGCTTCAGTGTGCGAGGCCGTGGGGCTCTGGTGTTGTGAACTCCAGGTTGGCAGGAGGTTGGAAGCACCAAAGACCCCAACTCTGGTCCCTCAACAGGCAGGATTGGGGGACATTATTCCCTCCTGGCCAATAAGCTCCTGTGGCCTGGCAGGCCAGGGGCCCAGGACACTGGGTGGGGACAGGTGGTGGGGGGAGTGGGGCAGGGCAGAGGCCTATCCTCCCATAAAGACACAGTTGTATCACTTTGCTAAAACCTTTTCTGGCAAACTTACTTGGAGACAACTAGGAGGGGACAGCTGCTGTGGGCATTCGGCGAGTCCCCTAGAATAGGGAACTCTGACTTTCCCTCTTGGCTTTTTTCTCCTCTTAAAGATCCTCCCTCCGTGGGTGACATGAACCCAGATCCCCATCAAACAGCAGCTCGGGCAGGATGTCTCACTGATCCTTATTTAAGAATCAGCTCCTTCCCGTCTCCTCCAGATCTGTAGAACTGGCCAATGCCAACAAAATCTGCAAAAGTAGTGACCTAACCAGGGTGAAGAATGAGCTGCAAATCTACGGTAAAAACTGGATGTGCTAGGAGTTTCAATTCTTTGGATAATCAACATGTTTAAAACACTGGAGAAAAGAAAGACTTAAAGTCGTTTCAAAGTGTCTGTTCATACCTGAGACCGCGCCTATCTGCAGCTAACGTATCTGCAGCATTGATTCTGGAATAGAGGTGAGGCAATGGAGGCTTAGGGAGACAGGCAGAATGTGGCAGGCTTTCACCTCTGTTCCCACCGGGGTCCACCAGGCTGTGATCCCCCAGCCCCGGAGCCACCAGCCCCCCACTGCAGAGCTCTCCTGACGCCTCCCCTCTGTGGCCCAGGAAGAGCATGTTTGGCCCTGGGAACTCTGATTTGGGCTGTTCTGGTGTCATCAAGGGTGTGACCTTCTTAAAGAGCATCTCCTCATCAGCCCTTCTCACGTTACCTGCAGGGAACAGAGGACAGAGGTGACTCCGACAGGGGCCGTCTGGGCTCTTGGCCAGGCTGACAAGAGGCAGAGTCATGGTTGTGAGACCAGAGAGAACACACAGCACCTGACCTGGTCCCTTTCTCACTGCCACTCCCCTCCTGGCGAGGGCGAGGCATAGGGGTGAGCAGGGCCAGGCAGCCAGCTCAGGGATGGTACCTCTGAGGCAGCCAAGCACCTGGGGGCATTTCTGGTGTGGAGAGCAGGGCGGAAGAGAGAGGCTGGCCCACGTGGTGAGTTTTCCGCCCCCCTGGGGCTTTGGTCGGGAATCCCAGCTGCTCCTCTGCCACAGCAGGAGGCCTCTCGGGCTCCAGATGCCTTTGGTTTCTATTAAAGAAACGCAGCTTGTATTTGCACTAATTAAAAACCAACATGGAAAAAGGAGGCAGGAACCCCCGAAAGTCTGTTAGGCTGGAAACTGATTCCCGTAGTGCCTCAGGTGCTCATCTGCCACAGACAGGTAGGTGGCTCTCATGCTGGGAGAATACTGCCAAGAGAGAAGAGAGGGGATGGTCAGAGCTGGGTCAGCCAGGCACTGCACCAGCAAAGGTGCCGGGGACTTCTCAGAGTGGAACTGGGCCGGGTGTCTTAGGGAATGAGGGAAAACCGGCCATGCTGGGCCATCATCTGGCTCTCAGCCTCAAATAAAAAATACACACACAGACCAGTCCTCCAATGTCCACTCCGCCTCAGCACCCAACCTGTCCCCTCACACTGAGGGCAGCATCAGGGTCCACCAACTCATGGAGGAGCAGTCAGCAGCCAGCAGGCTGGGGGCAGAGGCCCAGAGACTCAGAGAAGCAGGTTCAAATCCCAGTTGTGCATCTTACCCCCGACCTTGGCTTAGGTTCTCCAGCCTTTTCTAACCTCAGTTTCCCTACCTGCAAAATGGACATAAGCACACCCAGCTCTTACGTTGAAAGGGTGCAATTACAAGGCCGGGCGTGGTGGCTCACGCCTGTAATCCCAGTACTTTGGGAGGCCAAGGCAGGTGGATCACGAGGTCAGGAGATCGAGACCATCCTGGCTAACATGGTGAAACCCCGTCTCCACTAAAAATATAAAAAATTAGCTGGGCGTGGTGGGGGGCACCTGTAGTCCCAGCTACTTGGAAGGCTGAGGCAGGAGAATGGCGTAAACCTGGGAGACGGAGTTTGCAGTGAGCCGAGATTGCGCCACTGCACTCCAGCCTGGGCTATAGAGTGAGACTCCGTCTCAAAAAAAAAGAAAGGGTGAAATGATATGGAGCAGGGAAGAGCCTTAACACAGCTGCTCTCAAACTGGGCTGCTCGCCAGAAATACCTGGGGAGCCTAAAAACATCCAGATGCCCAGGCCACACCCGCTACTATATAGATACATATATTTTTGTTGATGCAAAATGCACATAATGGTGGTGACTCATACCTGTAATCCCAGCACTTTAGAAGACAGAGGCAGGAGGATCGTTTGAGCCCAGGAGTTCGAGACCAGCTTGGGCAACATGGCAAAATCCTGTCTCTATCAAAAATACAAAAAATTAGCTGGACATGGTGGCATGCACCTGTAGTCCCAGCCACTCGGGAGGCTGAGGCAGGAGGAGAAGGTACTTGAGCCCAGGAGGTGGAGGTTGCAGCAAGCTAAGATCACACACTGCACTTCATCCCGGACAACAGAGCGAGACCCTGTCTCTTAATAAAAAAAAAACCATGCACATAACATAAAACTAAGCATTTTAAAGAGCTATCAGTGTTTTTAGAGCTCTTTAGGCAACTCCAGTGTGCATTCAAGTTGGAGAAGCAGTGACCCAGTACAGAGTAGGTGCTCGACAGACCTTAGTTACTCGTCCTTGGCAGTGGAGAGGGCCTTTCACTCTATACCCTGCACACAGGCTACCTGGGGATCTTGTCCACAGGACCTGAGATTCTGCACTTCTAACAAGCTTCCCGAAGCTGCCCCTCTCCTGACCCAGGGAAGTTTCAGGGGTCCAGGCCATTCACATCAGGGGGAATGGCATGCTTCCACTTGGACTGGGGTCGGGGAGGAGGGAGCATGAGGCTCTTCGACCCAGTGGGTCTCAACCAGGGGTGTTTTTGCCTCCCAGGGCATTAGGCCATGTCTGGAGACATTCTGGTTGTCACAGCTGGGGACTGGAGTGTCACTGGCATGTAGCAAGTAGAGGCCAGGGACGCTGCTAGACATCCTACAATGCACAGGAACCATCCACCGAGAATGACCGTGCCCATCAATAGCACTGAGGTTGAAGAAGCCCGCCTCAGAGCAGTGGTTCTCCAAGCGCAATTTCCAGGGCAGCAGCATCAGCTTTACCTAGGAATATGTCAGACACGCACATCTCCGGCCAGGCGCGGTGGCTCACGCCTATAATCCCAGCACTTTGGGAGGCAGGGGCAGGTGGATCACCTGAGGTCAGGAGTTCGAGACCAGCCATGCCAACATGGTGAAACCCCCGCCTCTACTAAAAATACAAAAAATCAGTTGGGCGTGGTGGTGGGGGCCTGTAATCTCAGCTACTCGGGAGGTTGAGGCAGGAGAACCGCTTGATCTTGGGGGGCGGAGGTTGCAGTGAGCTGAGATCATGCCACTGCACTCTAGCCTGGGCAACAAGCGCGAAACTCAGTCTCAAAAAAACAAAAAAAGGCACATCTCCAGGCTCCAACTCAGATTTTCTGAATCAGAAACAGGGTGGGTCCCTCAGGCGATTCTGATGCATATGCAAGTATGAGACCCTCCTTCTTTTTTTTTTTTTATTTTCTTTGAGACAGAAACTCACTCTGTCACCCAGGCTGGAGTGCTGTGTTGCACTCTTGGCTCACTACAACCTCTGCCTCCTGGGTTCAAGTGATTCTCCTGCCTCAGCCTCCCGAATAGGTGAGACTACAGGCACCCATCACCACGCCCAGCTAATTTTTGTATTTTTAGTAGAGATGGGGTTTCACCATGTTGACCAGGCTGGTCTCGAGCTCCTGGCCTCAAGTGATCCACCTGCCTTGACCTCCCAAAGTGCTGGGATTACAGGCATGAGCCATTGTGCTGGCCAAGACCCTCCTTCTTAAAGCAGTATTTCCCAACTTGAATGATAATAAGTTCGCTAAACTTAGAATCTTCCAGGCTCTTTCCCCAAGATATTCTGTTTCTCTAAGTCTGAAGAGAAGTCTCAATATCAGTATTTTTACTTGCCCTGGGTCATTTTTGTTCACTCAATTTTAATTGCCCTGGGTCATTTTTGTTCATCAAGTCCAGGAAACAGTGCCTAAAAGGATAGGAGAGATTATTCCTTGAAGGCAGAGCTGGGCGAAGAAACATTGCCAGCAAGGGACAGGCTGTATATCCCGATCACCAGGCGTGACATCACCCACCCAGTGAGATCCCCAGACTGTCCTGGAGAGGGTGCTCGGCAGAGGGAGGAGTTTATCCACTTCTCCAACTTGCTCAATCCTAAGGAGTGTTTAGAGCAGGCACCCCGGGGAGGGTGGGGCGCAGCCAGCTGCGCTGTCTTTACTGGGGCAGACACCCACATCCTCCACGCTGTGGGGTTCCTTGGTCTGCAGCATCATTAGATGTCTCTCTAGGTCCCTTACCAGGCATGGAGGTGGAAGGGTCTTCCCAGGTCAGGCTGAGCTAGGTGGGACTGGGCAGTCAACTTGGCCAAAGCAATAAGTGTTTCTGGGCAGGTCTTAAATCTAGGGAGGAAGGGTTTTCTGTCCTTGAGCCTTGCAAATAAGGTCAGTTGCTGATTATCTCTGCTAACGGCAGGACGAGTGGCCTGGATCTTTCAAACAGAAGGTAATCCGAAAATCATTTTCGTTTGGCATCACAATGCATAGAGTAATTCTTTTTTCACAGCAGATTCCCCCTAATTACGTTGTGCTTAGATTAATATTAAAGTCAATCTGCATTCCTGGGGCCATAGCAGCTGGTGGTTAGAAAAAGGAACCTGGGAGGCTTCTGATTAGTGAGAGAAGCTAGGCTGGGATTTAAAAGGTGCTGACTTCTAGGCGGGGCATGGTGGCTCATGCCTGTAACCCCAGCACTTTGGGAGGCCGAGGCAGGTGGATCACTTGAGGCCAGGAGTTTGAGACTAGCCTGGTCAGCATGGCGAAATCCCATCTCTACTAAAAATGCAAAGATTAGCCGGGCGTGGTGGCACATGCCTGCAGTCCCGGGTACTTGGGAGGCTGAGGCATGAGAATTGCTTGAACACAGGAGGTGGAGGATGCAATGAGCTGAGATTGCGCCACTGTACTCCAGCCTAGGTGACAGAGTGATACTCTGTCTAAAAAAAAATAAGAATAAATAATAAATGGTGCTGACTTTGAATACAGGTTCAACCAGCCCACTTCCGAGGACTCCAGGAAGAAGAACAACATGAGGCCGGGGCTTGTATTGGTAAAGCTGCGGGGACAACAGGTGAGGTGCTCCAGGCAAAAGCACCAAGGTGGTGGCGCAGGAGTGAATGACAGGGGGATTGGTTTCAGCAGGCTTGCTAGTGGGTCGAGGCCAGGGACGCTGCTAAACATCCCACACGCAGAGGACAGGCCCCATTACCCATGGACATTTGGGGCTGCACCAGGTTTTGTGGTGGGGGCTCCACCCACTAATGTCAACAGCATCCAGCCCCCTTCCCCAGCCTCCAAGTGTGGTAATGAAAATGCCTCCAGACATTGCCAAATGCCCCCGGGGGGAAAACTGCCCCTGACTGAGCCCCTGCTCTACACTGTGGCTCAAATGCCAACTGTTAAATAGAACTTTCTGGAATCCCCTAGAGCGGCAGCAAAGACAGCTCCTTCTTTCTGGTCCCAAAGGACCTTGTAGCACTTTCTACAGGCAGCCTTCTTGAGTGCCCCTTCTATAGACTGGAACTTCCTGAAGACAGGGACTGGGTCCCACTTGCTCTTTTCTTGGGTCTGACGGTATGATTTTCACCAAGCGCCGTGACCAGGCAGCTGACTCCCTGGGTGCCTGTGCGTGCACTTCCTGGGTCCTCAGGGCCCAGGTCTATCACGCTGGTCCCAGGTACTCGGGCTCCAGTGCTTCTGCTTTCCTGTTGGATGTCCCCTTCCAAACTACCTGGGTGGGGGCAGTGAAATGCCTCGCCCAGCCAAATGAAGGGAGACGCCTGGCTCCAGAACCCTTCTGCCCACCCCGTGGCAGACTTCTGGCCTTTGATTCCCACTGTCCTTTCTTATAAATGCCACAGCTCTGGCTGGGTGCGGTGGCTCATGCCTGTCATCCCAGCACTTTGGGAGGCCAAGGAGGGTGAATCACTTGAGGTCAGGAGTTCGAGACCAGCCTGGTGAAAATACTCTGCTAAAAATACAAAAATTAGCCAGGCGTGGTGGTGCATGCCTGTATATCCCAGCTAGTAGGGAGGCTGAGGCAGGAGAATCGCTTGAACCCGGGAGGTGTTGTGGTGAGCTGAGATCACACCACTGCACTCCAGCCTGGGCAGAAGAGTGAGACTCCGTCTCAAAAAAAATTAAAAAAAAAAAAATAGGCTGGGCACGGTGGCTCAAGCCTGTAATCCCAGCACTTTGGGAGGCCGAGACGGGCGGATCACGAGGTCAGGATATCGAGACCATCCTGGCTAACACGGTGAAACCCCGTCTCTGCTAAAGAAAATACAAAAAATTAGCCGGGTGAGGTGGCGGGCGCCTGTAGTCCCAGCTACTCGGGAGGCTGAGGCGAGAGAATGGCGTAAACCCAGGAGGCGGAGCTTGCAGTGAGCTGAGATCTGGCCACTGCACTCCAGCCTGGGCGACAGAGCGAGACTCCGTCTCAAAAAAAAAAAAATTAAATTAATAAATGCCACAGCTCTGTGGAGGTGGGGTGGAAGAAAATCACAAATAACAGCTCCTTGTCCTACGGCACTCACTGGATGCTTCACATGTATGCGCTGATAACAATCAATTTCCCCAATGCACACACCACCGAGGAGGAATGTGCTAGTATTCCCATACCCATTCTATAGATGGGGAAACTGAGGCACAGAGCAGCAAGGTGCTTGTCCAAAGTCACAGAGGCCATAAGTGATGAGCTGGGATTTGAACCCACGCATGTGGCACTGGGGTCTGTGTCCCTGAACCTTGGTGGTCACTTCACTGTCTGTTTGCAGCTCTTTGTCTCAGCCAGTATTTCTGAGTCCTTTGGATACTTCTCTGGGATGAGATAGCACGGTCTTTTGCTTCTCAACCTCCCACCCTGAGCTACTCCCCTGAGGCTGCATCTCAGGTACCCTGGCTGGAGGTGGTGGGGTGGACAAGAGGCACAGACCCCACTTGGGCACAGTCCTAGGGACATGGGGAGCTGAGACGGATTGAGGAAGGCTGTTCGGGTTCAGCCCTCCCAGACCCACCACCACAGCCCACCTACCCTCCAGCCCAAGAAAGACCAAGGATTAAGGTAAACAGAAATCTACAAAGAAAAACACTTCCTTAATTTTCTCTGGTGCACACAGGGAACGAGACTCCCTCTCTTCTTGCAGTATTTCCTTTAGAAAACGTATCACTGTCAATAATTTCTGTCTTTTGAGATGTCTGCAAACCTTCTTTTTTTTTTTTTTTTTTTTTTTTGAGGTGGAGTCTCGCTCTGTCGCCCAGGCTGGAGTGCAGTGACGCAATCTCAGCTCACTGCAAGTTCCGCCTCCCGGGTTCACGCCATTCTCCTGCCTCAGCCTCCTGAGTAGCTGGGACTACAGGCGCCCACCACCTCGCCCGGCTAATTTTTTGTATTTTTAATAGAGACGGGGTTTCACCGTGGTCTCAATCTCCTGACCTTGTGATTCGCCCACCTCGGCCTCCCAAAGTGCTGGGATTACAGGTGTGAACCACCGCGCCCGGCCTGCAAACCTTCTTAAAGGCTGAATATGGTCCTTGCCAGTGTTACAATCCAGGGATGGTTTCTTACGGCCTGGGAGCCATCTCTTGGAAGTACAAACATCAGGAAGACAGCACCTCATCTCCTTCTCAGTGACAGTTCACTTAGGGGCCTGGCTTCAAGTTGTAACTATCTGATTGTTATGGAAACAGGAGTCTTATTTTTCCTCTGGATAAAGGCAATTAGCTGGCCGGTTGCGGTGGCTCATGCCTGTAATCCCAGCACTTTGGGACGTCGAGGCGGGCGGATCACCTGAGGTCAGAAGTTCAAGACCAGCCTGGCCAACATGGTGAAACCCCATCTCTACTAAAAATACAAAAATTAGCCAGGCGTTGCGGCATGCACCTGTAATCCCACTTACCTGGGAGGCTGAGGCAGGATAATTGTTTGAAACCTGGGTTGCAGCAAGCTGATATTGCACTACTGCACTCCAGCCTGGGCAACAAAGCGAGATTCCGTCTCAAAATAAATAAATAAAATAAATAAATTGGGCTGGGCGCGGTGGCTCAAGCCTGTAATCCCAGCACTTTGGGAGGCCGAGATGGGCTGATCACGAGGTCAGGAGATCAAGACCATCCTGGCTAACACGGTGAAACCCCGTCTCTACTAAAAAAAATACAAAAAACTAGCTGGGCGAGGTGGCGGGAGCCTGTAGTCCCAGCTACTCGGGAGGCTGAGGCAGGAGAATGGCATGAACCTGGGAGGTGGAGCTTGCAGTGAGCTGAGATCCAGCCACTGCACTCCAGCCTGGGCGACAGAGCGAGACTCCGTCTCAAAAAAAAATAAAAATAAAATAAATAAATAAATAAATAAAGGCAATTACTTAACCAGGACAGCCACCCCAATTAGCAAGTGTTAGATTAAGGTGGACTACTGTGACAAACAGTGTCATTAAGTCCTTTTGCTGGATGACAGGTATGCAGTGGGCTGTGTCTTGTTCCTGCCTGGTTAGGGGAAGGAGTGAGATTTCTTATGTCTTTGCAATCTCCTTAGCGGACTGCCTGGGATACCCGCGACGGTCTGGTTTAGTGCGTATTCAATGACAGAACTGTTTCATTCTTTTCTGCCTTTGGGGACAGGATTCACTGGGTTAGCAGGAGGTTTTGTCTTTACGTATTACCCCAACAAGGAAGGGCCAGAGCCCCAATTACCGTAGGCGGAGGGGAGGCTCTCCCGATGAGCGGCACGTTCTCGTAGCGTGGGTTCCTACCAAAGAGCATGGCTTGGTTCCTGCGGGGATGAGAGGAGAGCTCAGGAGGGGATGGTGTGGGAGTGGGGGTGTGTGTAGATTTCTACAGGAGGGTCCCATGGGTGAGCACATGGGAGGCAGGGGATGGACCCGAACCACAGATAGAGTGGAGGAGGTGCGGTGGGCAGATATGGAGAAGAGCATCTTGGGAAGCCTGGGGACAAGTGGCCGATGGGCAACGAAGGCTGAGAGCAGCATGGCCTGGAGAAATGCAGCTTCTCGGGCCTGGGACCTGTCCCATCAGCTTGTGGCAGAGGCTGCTGACATCAGTGGGTTCTTCCCCCAGCACATGTGGGTGTGAAGGGGTGACCAGATACTCCCGGGGGGCCTTCCCTCCAGGCACCCCGTGGCTGTAGTGGGGACCACGGGTGGCCCTGGATGCCTTCCTCCCCGCACCTGGTGCTGTAGACCCCACCCAACATGCTGTCCAGGCAGTGCTACCCAGCCTGGGTGTGTGAGCAGGCCATACATGTACTCGGAGACAGGCGCGTTGGAGATGGTCTGAGCAGGGGGCTGCAGGCTGGTCTGACTGCCCAGGCCACTGCTGTAGCTGCAGAAGCTGTGAAGCTGCCCCCTCGGGGGATTGTGGGCCGCCATGCGCCAGGCTTGGGGGTTAAAGGGGTCATCATCATCAATGTCGTCGTAGTCTCTGTTTCTAGAACAACGGGTAGAAGATGGCCAGCTGTGAAGGGTGAAGGAGGCTCTGAGGCAGCCAGGTCCTGTCCTGCTTCCCTGCCTTTCCTGCCAGGACTCTCTGGCCATGTGTCTCCTTGAGACTCCTTTAAAACACGGTCCCTGGCCTGTCTCCTGCAGATCACTCTGGCCCATTCCCAGCTTCACGACCAGCTCTTCCAGGCTCCCCACCATGCTGACCGTGCGCATGTGGGTCCTCCCTACCCTGCGTCCTCTTGCCTAATCTGCTCATGAGGTGCCTATACACCTTCTGTCCCTTCCCATCTCCTCAAGAGGACTGCAGGCTCCCTGAAAACAGTGACCCCATGTATCCTTCTTGGTATTCCCAGGGCACGCCCCCCGCCCAGCACCGGGAACTCTCCTCATTCCAGATCACAAAGTCCTGGTGAGAAGAGAGGAGAAGGGAGGCGAGGCTGCGGCCTGCGGGCTGTCACCACCCTGGGCCCCAGCTCCTGCTCTGGGCCCCACCGAACTCCTTTGGAGGGTCTGTGTGGACTCTTGGGGAAGCTTCTGTAGAAGCCAGCCAGCCTGTTGG
This sequence comes from Piliocolobus tephrosceles, assembly GCF_002776525.5. Taxonomy (NCBI): domain Eukaryota; kingdom Metazoa; phylum Chordata; class Mammalia; order Primates; family Cercopithecidae; genus Piliocolobus; species Piliocolobus tephrosceles. Next base: position 67,886,727 of record NC_045449.1, on the reverse strand, counting down.
GCTGAATGCCCAGGCCCTCTGCTGCCCTCCTCAGTCCTGGGTTATCAGCTAAATCGTAGAGCAGAGGCCCCTGTCTGCTGCTCTCCCAGGAGACCCCCAGGCCGTGGGAGGCTCCCCTCCTTACTAGGCAGCCCACCTGGTGGTGAAGTGCTTCCAGGCCCTTGGCCCCGCACAGATCATGGTGGAGAAGGCGAGGGCGGCCAGGAAGGAGAAGAGGCCAAGGTACAGCAAGCCCTGGAGGCCGTCGTAGCAGGTGCCAGCGAGGGCGTCCAGATAGTCCTGGAGGAAGAGGAGGGACATGCAGCTAGTGAAGGAGCAGGGGCAAAGCCTGGGGGCCAGGCTCTCCTCTGGAAGCCCCTCTCCCCTGAGACCGGACCCGGGGTCTCCTGGCTGCTCCCCATCCTGAGCACCTTGTAGCACCATTAAGGATCCACACTCTGGAGCCTAACACAATGGGGCTTCTTGGGTTCACTCTGCAGACATTTGCTGAGCACCTACTGTGTGCTAGGCACTAAGAAGCTGGCTCTGAACAGGGCAGATGTGGTTGCAGGGTAGGGAACCAGAGACGGGGGCACTGAAGCTGAGGCCAGGATGGCAAGAAGCAGCACACTTTGAGAAGAGGGGGCAAAGGGGACAGGCTTGGCCTGTTCAGGAAAGAGAGAGAACACAGGCCAACAGGAGATGGAACTGGAGGGGCCAGGTCATGCTGGGCCTTGCAGGGCAGGAGAGGAGTACGGACTTTTATAAGGGGTCAGAAAGACATCGGAGCATGTGGGAATGGAAGGGATGTGATCCAATCTAGTTTGCAAAAGGACTGCTCTGGCAGAATGTGTGAAATGGGTGGTGAGGGGGCAAGAGAAAGTGGGAAGAGGCCACTGTCTGCTGGAGGAGCAGGACCGGGTCATGGTGGAAGCCGTGGAGAGAAAGAGAAATGGATGGATTCAGGGTACAGCTGAGAGGAGAGCTGCCAAGACTTGCTGGGGATTAGTGTAGAAGGGGAAGGAGAGAGGAGACGGGTGACTGCCATGTTCTTAGCTCTGACGTCAGACTACCAGGATCAAAACCCAAGCCCCTGATGTGCCAAGTCGGACTCTTCAGTAGGCCACTTTACACACACACACCACACGCACCCCCCACATGCACACACACACCACACACATGTGCGCACACACGTGTGCACAACACACATGCACACATACCACACGCACACACATCAGACATGCACACACCACACACATGCACACACCACACCCCCCCCCACATTCATACAGGTACAGGCACACACACATGCACCACACACACGTGCATACCACACATGCGCACACACATGCACATACCACACACACATTTGTGCACACACACAACCGCACAGACACACCATACACATGCACACAGACATACACATCACATAAGTGCACACACATGCACGTGCGCACACACAGATATAGTTATATCTATGTGTCTATCCATACATGCGCGTGCATACACACGCATGTGCACACACACACGCGTGCGCACACATAGGTATATCTATGCATCTATCCATACACACGCGCACACACACACGCACGTGCGCACACAGATATATCGATGCGTCTATCCATACACACACACGCACACACAGACACACACACGCACTTGTGCACACAGCTATATCTATGCATCTATCCATACACACACACACGTGCACACACACATATCTATGAGTCTATCCATACACACGCGCGTGCAAAAACGCACACACGTGCACACACACAGTGCTATATCTATGCGTCTATCCATACACACACACACGCATGCCAATTTCCTAGGAAATAACATGTGTCTCACAATATAACTGTGAGAACTGGATGACATACTGGATCTAAAATGCACAGAACAGGGCTAAGCATGGAGCTGACAGCTATGACGATGACAAAGACCGTCTGCACTAAATCCACCTGGGATGTGAAAGCTGTCGCCATACACTGGCTCACTGCTTGGGGTGGGGGGCCCTCATGTGCTCGCCATGTGTTCCCTGCATCATTGTGTCTGTCTGATGTTCCAAGTTCCTGGAAGGAAGACTCTGGCAATGGCATTGGAACATCCATTTGCAACCCAGGGAGACAGATGTGTTGAGCAAATGGCCAGGAGTCTGGACAATGGGGAATAGCCTCCCTCATATTGGTCAGGGTCCCCCAGTGACGCAGAGCCAACCGGATACAACCCTCCCATCCCTGACCCCTGGTCCCTTGTACTGAGTCTCCCTGTCTCAGCCCTCGGAGAAAGGCCAGGCACCCCCTCCCTTCCCACTGTCTGGCTTCAGCTCCATTCCTGGGCCTGAAGGGGGCCCAGGCCACCACTCTCCTCAGCCTCTACCGGCTTTTCTCTGGAAGGTGTGGCCTGCTAGGTGCCCTCACACTCTCCACATGCCCCCGGGGCCCCCATGCACCTTGTGGAGCCCTCGGCAGTCCACCATGGCGGTGAGTTGGTGAAGGCTGGACTCCGAGGAGTTCAGCAGGAGCTGGATTGCAAGCAGGTCTTCCTGAAGCAGGAAGAAAGAGACACCGAGGGGCTGTGGAGGAGAGCTGGCGGAGAAAACCACCACAGCAGCTGTGCTCAGGGGCCTCTAGAGCCAAGGGTGGGAGCCGAGTCACGGGGGTGGGAGCGCAGAGAGCCAGCAGCAAGCTGTGCACAGCCTGGCCCTGGGGCTGGGGTAGGGGAAAGGGCTGTCACGGTTCATCTGGGGCTCCCCTCTTCCTGCACAGCTGCCTTACCTCTGCGGTGGAGAAGAGGGGCACGGCAAACTGCAGCAGCCCCGCGACCTGGATCTGCATGGTGGTGAGCGCGCGCTGGAAGGTGGTCAGGGTCTGGGCCAGGAGAGACACAGCCCCACTGTGAGGCTCCATCTCCCAGGAACCCCACAGCGGCCGAGGGGCCTATGCTCCTGCCCCTCCCACCTGGCTGCAGCTGCACAGGCCTTCCACTTGCAGGAAGTCTCCCCCTACTCCTCTGGCTTCTTGAAAGCTGCACAGTCTTCTCCCTGCTTGCAGCTCAGATGTGGTCTTTGGACCAGCAGCCCTGGCCTCACCTGGGAGCTTGTGAGACGTGCAGAATCTCGGCCCCACCCCAGAGCTGCTGCACAGCATCTACATGGAACCAGCTCCCCACTGAGCTGCACACAGGTTAACCACCGATCTAGAACCCATGACCAAAAGCAAGCTCCCCCCACCGCCCCCACAGAAGCAGCTAAGGAGAGGATCACGGTGAGGCAAGGAAGGCCCTGCCACCTCCGCCATCCTGGTCAGTGGTGGGGCTTAGGGTCAAGGGGGAGTGGCTGTGGGCAGGGTGAGGGCAGGCCTCAGGGGGCCGTACCTGCTGGAAGGGGCTGCTTCCACTCTGGCTGCAATACAGGTAGTAGCGAGTCACCTCTGCAGGGGAACAGCACGGCATTAGGCAGCTCACAAATGACCAGATGAGATCTCTATCATCCTTGGTGGCCAAGGCAGACCTCCCTCCCCATCCCTGAGCTCCCAAAGGAGGCAGTTTCTAGGAAATGGCCTAGGGCAAGAGCTGGACTTGAAGTTCAGGGTTGAGGGGTTGGATGGCTGCAGGGCTGAAAGAGGTACGCAGGGGCACACAGTCTGGCCACCCATGCATCCACAGCAGTGGCCTGAGAGTGCGTTACCTGTGCTGATCTGGCCCTCCGTGATGTTCAGGATGAAGGTGTCAGGAGCCACACAGAAGTCACTGGTGGCCTGAGTGAGGGAGAGAGGGACGGGGTGGAGGAAAGTCAGATACCAGGACATCGGGGTCCTGGGAGGAGCCAGGAGCCCATCACCCCAGCCCCTTGAGCTCCCTCCCAGGTGGCAAAGGACAGAGTCTGGAGCCAGCCTCCTGGGTTCAAACCTGGCTCTGCCCCTTCCTAGCGTTGTTACCTTGGACAAGTTACTTATTCTTTCTGTGCCCTGGTTGCCTCATCTATGGCATGGAGATGATAATGCTATTCACCCAATGCATGTAAAGTGCTCAGAAAAGTGACTGGGGTGGAGGGCATGCTATTACTCTTATTCCCAAATGCCTCTTCTGGGACAGATCCTTGGGGGCTAGCATCCTGGGCCCCAGGGCAGCTGCAGGCTGTGTGTGTAGGAGTTCATTTCAGCATGGCCTCATCTGCTCATGTATGTTTTACATTGTCTTGCTGTGATCAAGTCCTACAGGGACGGGTGGACAATCTATGAAGGCTCCCCCAAACTTTTTCTAAAGAACGAGGTTGGTGCTGAAGCATCTGTGAGTCTTGGGGGCAGGTCCTCACCTGCCAAGACACGGGGTGGGAAGGGCATGGAGCTGAGAGGTGGCTGCCACGTACGAGCTAGAGTGCCTGGCCCCACAGCACGGCCTGGCTAGGTGATTGCTAAGGCCCATGCAGCAGCGTGGGAGCAGACATAGGCCCCAGGAGAGGCGTCAGCAAGTACATAGCCTCTAAGCCAGGCGCACCCCAGATCTGGCCTGGGGTACTCTGGGGACTGGAAAAATGGGGGGCCTCTGCCTTCTAGAGTAGCCAGGGAGAGCTCAAGTCCTCTGGCCTGTTCCTAGGGGCGTCCTCCTCCTCTGGCGCATGCTCCCTGGGCAGGGGACCCCTCTGAGTGCCCTGCTCTGCCCGTTCCTCCTTCAGGAACCACTGCCTCAGGGGTCACAATAGAGCATCACTCACTAACTTGCTAAGTTGATAGACATTTATGGAGTACTTCCTTGGTGCTGTGCAGGGTTCTAGCAACTACGGGTTAGTGCATCACAGCACTTACAGTCTAGGAAATGTGTGTATAGCGAGGGTGGGGAATAACATGCCCCTCTAGATACAGAGCTTCCTGAGAGCCCCTTGTGCACACGCACACACACACACACACGCACACACGCATGCACTTAAGACCCTGGGAGAAATGCTTTATACACAAACCACTAGCATTCATAATACATCAACCTGGCCTATTATTACCTATCAGAGCTGTGGCGCCAGCAGGCCTGGTGGTGTGCCCCCACCCCCTGGCTGGAGTGGCAGAGAGTGCAGCCAGGCCCAAGTGGAGGATGGGGAAGTCTTGGGAAAATAAAGAGTGAGGCCACCATCTCAGTTTGGGTCACCCCCGAGAAGTTTGGGAACCAAGAAAGGAGAGGGAAAGAGGCCCCAGTCCAAGGCTCCACAGTGACGTGGTCCTCCTGTCTCCCTCCTCCCCCTCCCAGGCCAGGCCTGCTCTTCACACCCTCTGGCCACCCTGGAACCTCCATCTCCTGGGATAGGTGCATAGGATGGTTTGGGGTGTGGGACTCAGCGAGGAGTCAACTCTCCTATTAATGAAGACAAACACCTGTGTGCGTGTGCATGTACGTGTGTGATGCATATGCACTTGTGTGCATACATGTTGATATGGTTTGGCTGTGTCCCCACCCAAATCTTATCTTGAATCCCCATGTGTTATGGGAGGGACCTGGTGGGAGGTAATTGAGTCATGGGGGCAAGTCTTTCTCACGTTGTTCTCGTGATAATGAGTAAGTCTCACAAGACCTGATTTTTTTTTTTTTTTTTTTTTTTGAGACAGAGTCATGCTCTGTTGCCCAAGCTGGAGTGCAGTGGCATGATCTCAGCTCACTGAAACCTCCGCCTCCCAGGTTCAAGCAATCCCCCTGCCTCAGTCTCCCGAATAGCTGAGATTATAGGCATGCACCACTATGCCTGGCTAATTTTGTGTTTTTACTAGAGATGGGGTTCTGGCATGTTGGTAAGGCTGGTTGTGAACTCCCGACCTCAGGTGATCCACCTGCCTCGGCCTCCCAAAGTGCTGGGATTACAGGTGTGAGCCACCGCACCTGGCAGATCTGATGGTTTTAAAAACGGGAGTTTCCCTGCATGAGGCCTCTTTGCCTGCTGCCATCCATGCAGGACGTGACTTGCTCCTCCTTGCCTTCCACCATGATTGTGAGGCTTCCCCAGCCGTGTGGAACTGTGAGTCCAATTAAACCTCTTTCTTTTGTAAATTGCCCAGTCTTGGGTATGTCTTTATCAGCAGCGTGAACATGGACTAATACACGTGTGCATTACTCATGCCATGGTGATGGGGATGGCAGGACAGGGGACAGGAAGGAGGGCACTGAGCACAGTTGGGGCAGGTGGGAGAGGCTGCCCATTAACCAGCCCAGGTGATGGCTGACCCTGCAGGCAGCTCCTGAGGATGGAGGTGTGGGTCTGAGAATGGAGGTGTGGGTCTGAACGGGCGCCCGTGACCCTAGCATGATGATGATGAATGCACAGGAAGCCAGCGGTGGCCACTGTTTATTGGACATTTTCTGTGTGCCTCCCAGGATGAACCCACTCATCTGTCCCTAGCAACAGCCCTTTGAGGTAAGTCCTGTTATTCTCCATGTTCACCTAGGAGGAAACTGAGGCACAGAGAACCTCAGGAACCTTCCTGGGTTTCCACTGCTGGGGGGATGTGGGCCTAGACAGGGTGGCTGCAGAGGCCACACTCCCACTCTGAACCAGGGGCAGGCCTGGCTGCCCCTTGGCTGGAGGAATTCCCTGGAGCGCTCTGTCCCCGGGCTCGGTGGCCAAAGCACTCGTGACAGCCCTTGCCTCCCTCCCTCACAGCTGAACCCATTTCCTCCCCCTTCCTTCTTCCAGGGCTTCCCAGCCTCTCTGCCTGCTCTAGTCCCTCACCCTAGACACCTCCTGACTAGCAGTGCTGACCACGAGGGGTGGCCCCAGGGCCTGGAAGCTCAGAGCTCGGCTGCTCAAGTCCTGCCGGCCCTCCTCTCCCACCTCACCCGGAGCAGATCTCCAGGGCAGCCCTCTGTCCTCATGGAGTCCTTTCTAGGGACAGAGAGGGGTAGGGGTGGGGGGTGGAGAGGGGAGGCTTTGTCAGTCCTCTGGCCCCATGGCTGTCAAAACAGGCCTCAGAGAGCAGGCTGGCATTGGGAGGCCACACAAAAGCTCTCCACAATAACCCCGGGACAGCCGGCCACCCTCCCCGCCCTCCTGGCTCCTCCTCACCCGGCTTCCTATTAAAATGCAGCAGCATCTCCAGCCCGTCAAAAGCCCATTCAGCTCCACTGCCTGCTCCCCCTCGCACACACAAGGGCCTGACTAGAGGAATTAGGGAAATGGCCTTTCTCCCCAGCTCCCCGCATTCCAGGGCGCCCAGCTGGGAGATGAAATGGCCTCTGGTTTTCGTGAACACTGAAGCCTGGTGAGAGGGAGGAGCCCCCACTGGGAGGGGTGGCCACCACAGGGCAGCTCCCAGCGGCAAGCTGGAAGCCACTGCTGCCTCCAGAAGGCAGAGGCTGCCCAGAAAGCGGGATGGGGCCCTGGAGGAGCTCGCCGTGTGCTCCCTGTGGCTTCCCTGTGCATGCCCCTGGCCCCAGAGGAGACGCTGCAGGCCAGGCAGCAGTGTGCGTCACCCTGGCCAGCAGTGGCACTGTTTACAGCCGTCCCAGCTCCTGCATGCTTTCAAACGTGACTTGGGCCTTTTCTCTACCAGTCCTTGGTCCGTGGTCACTGCACTGGGGTGGCGGGGAGCAAAGACAGGACATGCCCTCTCTTCTCGCTTCTGTATAAGCCTCTGCCTGAGGTGCTAAGTCAGGCAGTGCCAGAGTCCCTAAGGGCACTGTGTCCACACCCAGAGCTAGTGGCCAACCCCCAAGTCACTGCACAAGGTGTGAGTGTGGTTAGGGAGCTTCTGGTACAAGCCACGCCCATCTTATCCTATCAAGCCCCAGGTCACTAGGGCAGAACAGATGCATATCCCAGGGTTAGTCTGCGGCCTTTGAATCAGGGAGGAGTTCCTTGAATTTCCCTGGTAAACTGTGTTCTCTTCTATTACATGCACGTGCCTGAACACACACACAAGCACACACACACAAACACACACATACACACACGAACACAAATACACACAAACACGCAAACACACACACACAAACACACATACACGCACACTAACACACACACACACACACACACACACACACTGCACCTCCACTGTATCACAGTTATCTGCCTACAAGTCTTGCTTCCAAAGGCTGGAACTTTGTCAACAGCAACCATCACGTCCTCTTGGCTTCCACATCCCCAGGCGTCTTGTACCATCGAGTGCCACCCAGCAAACAATGTCAGCTGAGTGAATGAACAGCCTCATGCACACAGCTTAGCGCCAGTGTTAGGTCCATTAAAGATCATGTGGACCTGCATAGGAAACCCCCACTTTTTTGTTTTTTAAACCGTTTTGAGGCATCACATCCAGAAACATACAGCACGTGTGCTTCAGACCACGGGAGTCCTGGGACATTGGGACGGAAGGCAAGTCAGACACCGCATTCTACAGTCCCAGGGCCCGGAGAGCTGGCAAAGCAGCAGCTTCTGATACGGAAGGGATTCCCTGGTCTGAGGCTCAGAGCCCTACACATTCTCAGGAGACCCAGTCAGTTCTTCACACCTAGAGAGAAGCCGCTGGTCACCCAGGCACGCCTAAGCCTAAGCATGCGTAAGCCTAAGCATGCCTGGGCGGCCGGGGGCTTGTCTCTGGGTATGAAGCATGGGTGTCTTATCCTGGCTCTGACCCTGGGCAGGCCCCTTCCTTTCTCTCGGCCTGTTTCCCCATCTGTAATGAGAGGGGCCGGTTCAGATGATGCAAGTCCCTTTGGTTCTGAGATTCTGGGATTCTAGGTTAGGAGCTGGGACCGGAAGCTGGCCCTGCTTGGAGACACACTGGAGTATCCTGGCAGACCACCCACCACCCACCCCCTCCCCCAACTCACCACTGCCGCAGCGGCATCAGCGGCCAGGGATGCCCAGCTGAGAAGCAGGCTCAGTGCCCCGCAGCACAGCATCCTAGGAGAGAGGCAGGCGACAAGGTTGGCAGGCAGGGTCCCCTTCCTCTCAGCCATCACTCCGCCCACCGTGCCCCCCAGACCCTTGCAGTGGATCCAAAGGCAGCCTCAGTCCCTGCCCTGACGTGGGCCATGCTCACTACTAGGAAAGAATCATGGAGCCCAGGTCTTTGGGGCTAAAGAGACCCAGGCGTAAGAGCACAGGCTAAGGGGGCAGTGTTGGCTAAGATGGCTGGAGGCTTTCATGTGTGGGCCCACGTTTCTTAGCTGCTCAACAGAGTCAGGCCCAGAGAAGGAGGAAAGCCTAGTGCTTGCTCGTTTGGTGACCAGATGGTGAGTTGGTGGCTGCTGTCTGTCTCCTCTGCTGAGTGCTGAGGACGGGGCAGAAGGTGGCCTCAGGCAGCCTGGCTGTTTTCCCCACACTCTGGAGCTGGCCAGGCCCTCGTCTCTCTCTGATGATGGCGTCCTGCCCAGCTCTTTGTCCCAGGCCCACGGGTAGGGATACTCACGAGGCCAGGAGACACTTGGAGCGCTTGGCCAGTCCCAGGCAGGCCATGAGGCAGATGACCAGGTCCAGGATAAAGAGCAGGAGGTAGGAGAGCCACCTGGGTAGACGGGCAGGGATGGTCAGGAGCAACAGGGTGGACGTCCTGACCTGCTGGCCACCTGGGAGGCCTGCACAGCAGCCCCAGGACCCACTGGACCCTTTACTACGACACATTGCCCAGAGCCAGCGAGCACCCAGCATGTGTGGGCTGAAGGCTCAGGAGCTGCAACCCTACTGCTTCCTGGACAAAGCTGTCACTTCCCACCCCCTGCCTTCGCCTCTAGGCTGAGTGTCAAAACCAGCACTGTGCACTAGAACTTTCCCCAGTGGAGGAACTGTTCTAAATCCCTGCTGTGCAGTCTCCTTTGCCACTACCCACCGGTGGCTACCGAGAACTTGAAACATGGCTTGTGCAACTGAAGAAATACATTTTAAACTTTACTTAATTTTAATTAATTAAAATAGCCACACATGGCTGGGGCTACCACCCTGGACAGCACAGCTCTGGCGTGTCTTTCTGCAGCCTCCCAGCAGGCGTCTCCTAGGACCCCGCTTCCCTTTGCTTCTAGAACTCTCAGGCAGTATCAGACCAGCCAAGGCCTGATGTTTACAGCCACAGATCTCACACAGCCCCTAAGGTGCCTGCCTCTCTGACAAACACTCAGTCTGGCTCCCCAAGGCCTCCCATCTTGCCCCCTTGCTGGATGGGATCCATAACTTAAGACTTTTAGGCTCCGGCCAGGCGCAGTGGCTCACGCCTGTAATCCCAGCACTTTGGGAGGCCAAGATGGGTGGATCACTTGAGGTCAGGAGTTCAAGACCAGCCAGCCAACATGGTGAAACCCCATCTCTGGCTCACGCCTGTAATCCCAGCACTTTGGGAGGCCGAGGCGGGCGGATCACGAGGTCAGGAGATCGAGACCATCCTGGCTAACACGGTGAAACCCCGTCTCTACTAAAAATACAAAAAAAATTAGCCGGGCGTGGTGGCGGATGCCTGTAGTCCCAGCTACTTGGGAGGCTGAGGCAGGAGAATGGTGTGAACCTGGGAGGCGGAGCTTGCAGTGAGCCGAGATCGCGCCACTGCACTCCAGCCTGGGCGACAGAGCCAGACTCCATCTCAAAAAAAAAAA
>NC_045449.1:67829343-67875791 GCF_002776525.5 Piliocolobus tephrosceles | reverse complement strand
GGAGTCTCGCTCTGTTGCCCAGGCTGGAGTGCAGTGGCCGGATCTCAGCTCACTGCAAACTCCGCCTCCCGGGTTTATGCCATTCTCCTGCCTCAGCCTCCTGAGTAGCTGGGACTACAGGCGCCCGCCACCTTGCCCGGCTAGTTTTTTGTATTTTTTTTAGTAGAGATGGGGTTTCACCATGTTAGCCAGGATGGTCTCAATCTCCTGACCTCGTGATCCGCCAGTCTCGGCCTCTGAAAGTGCTGGGATTACAGGCTTGAGCCACCGCGCCTGGCCTTTAGGTTCATTTTTAAACAACATTTGTGCCAGGGACTGAGCTTGGCACCAGGGATACCCAGGTGAGTGGGTTCGTTTCTGACCATCAGAGAGCTCAGTGTGGAACCCGGGAGTCCGGGTCAGGGTACCGACAGCCCTGCAGACCTCTAGGCTCCTCCAAGCCCTTCATTCCTCTGGCCTTTTTGCCCCCAAGGCTGGGCTGGTGGGGAAGGGCAGTTATACCCCAGCTGGGAGAGCTTGGTAAGCTACTTCACCCTTTGGGACCTTGGTTTCCATATCTGTAAAGGGAGCTGGAACCCCTCATCTCACAGGGCCAGAGTAAGGATTAAGTGCTTGCTAAATATAAAGGTTGACGGGGCAAGGCAGCCCGGGACTTCGAAGGCCCTGCCCTCCTGCTTCTCCAGAGAACAGGCTGAAGCATCAAAGTACCTTAAGCCCAAGGGCACCGAGAAGACCCCAAAGTGCCCTTGTTCCTTTCGCTTCCACACAGGTCCCCAAGGTGGTCCTCACAAGGCCAGTGGTCTCCCCTGGCAGCCACGCCCCGTGCCCTGTGCTGGGCACCAGCAGGAGAGTGGACAGAGGAGGGCGGGTGCACAGACAGGGGCTTCCCAGTCCCCAAAGAGGGCAGTGTTTGGATCATTATTTCTCTTGCTGCAAGAGCCAGGTAAAGTCGCTGACTTCTCCTCTCCAGCAATGGTTTTCTGCTTCACTGACATCATAAACGGGAAGAAGGAGTTTGGAGCATGGGCAGGGAGTGCCCTGGAGCTGGCAGAAAGTGGCAAAGAGGCTCTAAGGGAGAGAGGGGAGGAAGCAAGCTGGAGGCCCCAGCAGCCAAGGGAGGTTCTTTCTGACTCCCCAAATCGAGGCTTACTGCCAAGAGAAGGGGACTAATCAAAGTCCTCGTTTCTGCACAGAGCAGGGGGCAATGCACACTAGGAATCTGGGATTCCCAGGAATGGAGCCGGGGGCTTTGCGGAGTGGGCAGAGGCTGCTGCCACCAAGAAGCCAGTTTCCTTAGACTCAGCTCAGAGCCGGAAGGAACCTCGCAAACCATCTAGTGTTTGGATCACATTCTTATTTTCACACATGCGCGCGCACGCACACACACACACACACACGTATTATAAAGACTAGGTCTCTCTGTGTTGTCCAGACTGGTCTCAAACCCTGGACTCAAGAGATCCTCCTGCTCAGCCTCCCAAAGTGCTGGGATCATAGGTGTGAGCTGGATCCCATTCTACAGATGGGAAAGCCAAGGCCCCATGGTGGGGAGAGCCTGACCCAGGAATTCCACATTGTCTCCATCAAGCTTCCTGCAAGGGACACAGCCAGCCACAGGGCACCTCTCAAAATACCCAGTTCATGTTTCAAACTTAAAGATTTCTTCTCACCTCTCGCCTCCGCTCTGTAGAGCAGCAGGAAATCCAGTTAGGGGTGCTTCTAAGCCACTCTCTGTGGCTGTGATTCAGTGTATTTTCCCTGCCTCCACGCCTCATGTTGTCAGGGGTTCCTGGAAACATCTCCTCTAGGCGGATGTGTTTTCCCAGAGGAGCTGGGCGAGGACTGGGGGATGTATTCCTAACCCAGAACTCGGCTCTGCCTGCCAGAGCCACTCCCACCCCGGCTCCCTTCTCCCTCACCGTAGCCTCTCAAAGAGAGGAGCCCCTCGGCTTTTTATCTCCTCCAATACTTCGCCAGGCCTTGTATAAAAATGCTAGGAAATATTTGCTTCACTGCATGGTCATGCTCAAGGACTATCCCAAAAGCAAAGACGGGGACCCTTCAGGGGAGGGCTTGTGTTCCAGAGCAGCTCAGGTAAGAGGAGGAGCCCCAGATGGAAGCAAAGACATCACTGATGTTTAGGAGCCACAGGTGCCAACCGTGGACTAGGCCTCTGCTTTTTTTTTTTTTTTTTTTCTTTTGAGACAGAGTCTCACTCTATTGCCCTGGCTGGAGGGCAGTGGCACAATCTTGGCTCACTGCAGCCTCCGCTTCTTGGGTTCAAGCGATTCTCCTGCCTCAGCCTCCCAAGTCGCTGGGACTACAGGCATGCGCCACCACGTCCAGCTAATTTTTGTATTTTTAGTAGAGATGAGGTTTCTCCATGTTGCCCAGGCTGGTCTCGAATTACTGGCCTCAGGTGATCTGCCCGCCTTGGCCTCGCAAAGTGCTGGGATTACGGCCCCCTGAGCCACCGCGCCCAGCCAAACCTCTTCTGCCTCAACCTGAATAAGGAGTGGGGAGTCGGGGATGGGCTCACAGGGGGTCCTGTCAATCACCCATGCCGAAATAGCTGATGTGCAGTTGGCACCATCCTTCCACTATTTTAATGAAATCGCCTTAACAATAAGCCCCCTTCGATATGTAAATTCGGACTTAATTCCATCCGTGTCATTATCAAAATGCCCATATGAGGCTCTTAAACATACACAGTCTGCTAGGTGTGCTCAGAGAAGAGTGAGGTCAAAATGGATACCTTTGTACCCCCTGCTCCTGCCTGACATAAGATTTCGAAGGCTCCGGCAATGAATGGCCCACACATCAGGAGACTCATCGGATACCCCTGTTTTGGGGCCACAGGAGCAGGAGGTCACAGACAGCCCTCAGAGCTGGCAGTTTCCTTCTGTCCCTTGGGAGGGAGGCACTCTGCTGGGGAGCAGGACCAAGGTCCCTTCAACCCAGAGCATCCAGGACATGGCGGAGACGCAGGGGCTGGACGGGCTGGGGAGGCAAGGTGTGGGGAGGACCCCCAGAGCTGGGGACTTCAGGAGCTCCCTCTGCTAAGGGACCTGCCACCTCCTATTTTTGGGAAGGGGAGAGGCCCCTGGACTCAGTCCAGCAGTGACCTCCTGGCATGGGGCTTTATGACACAAGGGAACACAAATCCAGAAAACAGGAGTAAGTTGTGCAACCCTGAGCTAAAGGCTCTGAATTTCCTCAATGGCTTGAAGAGGAGCCAACAAATGGAGGGAGCCGGGAGGGATCCAAAGAACTGATACTCGCTCCTCATGACTCATTCTTCCACTCCCCGCGTGCCTCCTCCAGGCTAGGCCTGGGGCCCTGGGAGCACAAGCCCAGGCCACCATTCAGCTGGGAGCCCTCCAAAGGCTGGGGCTGCTGCCTCCTTCCTGCGCTCTCCCCAGAGCAACCTTCGCTGGACCCTGCACCTGGAGAGAGGCAGCGGGTCCCTGCCCTGCCGACTGTGTCCAGAGCCTCTGCCTGGGCCGGGGTTTGGCGAATGGGGAGGCAGGGGAGATGTAAACAAAGCCCCAGAGGTCAGATGACACGGCCATGAGTTTGTACACCTAAGTGAGGGTGGTGCCCCTCAGCCCCCATTACTCATAAGTGAGGCTGGTCTGGGCATGGTGGCTCACGTCTGTAATCCCAGGACTCTGGGAGGCCGAGGTGGGAGGACTGCTTGAGGCCAGGAGTTTGAGACCAGCCTGGGCAACAAAGCAAGATCCCTATTTCTAAAATTTTTTTTTTTTTTTTTCCTGAGATGGAGTTTCCCTCTTGTTGCTGAGGCTGGAGTGCAATGGCATGATCTTGGCTCACTGCAACCTTAACCTTCTGGGTTCAAGCAATTATCCTGCCTCAGCCTCCCAAGTAGCTTGGATTACAGGCATGCACCACCACGCCCAGCTAATTTTGTATTTTTTAGTAAAGACAGGGTTTCTCCATCTTGGTCAGGCTGGTCTCGAACTCCCAACCTCAGGTGATCCACCTGCCTTGGCCTCCCAAAGTGCTGGGATTATAGGTGTGAGCCACCAGGCCCGGCTGCAAAAAACGTTCTGTTTAAACTAGCCAGTCATGGTTGTGTGCCTGTAGTCCCAGCTACTTAGGAGGCTGAGGCGGGAGGATCACTTGAGCCGGGGAGTTCAAGGCTGCAATGAGGCATGATCACACCACTGCACTCCAGCCTGGGTGACAGAGTGAGATACTGTCTTAAAAAGAAAGAAAGAAAAAAAAAGCGAGTCTGGGGGCACAGCCTCCTTTCTCCCTTGTGCCTCCTCCACGCTAGGCCCAGGCCCTGGGAGCACAATGACGTGTAGGTCAGAGCCTCCCCTAATGGCAGCTTCTTAGCACCCTCAGCTGGGTGCCCATTTCTCCAACCCCCCATAACCCTGTGGCTGAGTCTGTGGGTACAAGAAATCCCGTCCCATAAACTCTGGCAGGCGAGGAACCTATAAAGCATGTGGCGTTTCCACCCTCTACCAGCCACAAAGAATGCTGGACCCAGAGAAGCACCCCACTGTGTGCTGGAGGCCGAGGCCAGGTCCAGCCTTTGGCACGGACAGCATGAGCACATCCCTGCCCTCTGTAGCCTCTGCTGCCTGTCTATTAAGGAGGCTATCTGCATGCTCACGACGTGGCCTCTGTGAGCTCCCATGTTCTCCTGATTTCGGCCAATGGCTTATCGAGACTTTCTGGTGGGCTGGGCACGGTGGCTCACGCCTGTAATCCCAGCACTTTGGGAGGCCGAGGCGGGCGGATCACTTGAGGCCAAGAGCTCGAGAGACCAGCTCCTGGCCAACATGGTGAAACTCTGTCTCTACTAAAAATACAAAAATTAGTCTGGCGTGGTGGCAGGCACCTGTAGTCCCAGCTACTTGGGAGGGAGGCTGAGGCAAGAGAATCACTTGAACCCGGGAGGCAGAGGTTGTAGTGAGCTGAGATTGCGCCACTTCACTCCAGCCTGGGTGACAGAGCAAGACTCTGTCTAAGAAAAAAACACTTTCCGGTGGCCCTTCTCCACCTGGAGCTCAACATTCATTGGATGAATGAAGCGGATGTAGCCCCCTGCTGCCCCTCCCTCTGCCCCCCACCGGCTCCTCACCTGTAGTACTCTATGTAGCCAGTCTGGTCGGATAGCTTGGCCAGCTCCATGGTGACTTCCCTCCACGTGGGCAGTCCTGAGAGCTGAACAACAACGCTGCCCGCCATCTGCTGTATGAACTTCAGGGTCTGCATGTAATCGCCCCGGGCAGCAAAGATCTCACTAAGCCGGGCCAGGTGCTGCTCTAGGTCCACCTTCATCTTCTGGGTAGTTCCGGAAACCTAGGGAGGAGCAGGGCGCAAAAGCCAGGGAGGTAAAGCTTCTGATTCTCATCTCGGAAGAGGTCTTTCCAGGGAGCAGAAGGTGGCCTGGCCAGGTGCGATAATTACGCTCACGCCTGTCATCCCAGCACTTTGGGAGGCTGAGGCAGGCGGATTGCTTGAATCCAGGAGTTTGAGACCAGCCTGGGCAACATAGTGAGACCCTGTTTCTACAAAAAGATACATAAAAATTAGCCAGGTGTGGTGGTATGTACCTGTAGTCCTAGCTACTTGGGAGGCTGAGGCAGGACGATCGCTCGGACCTGGGAGGCGGAGTCTGCAATGAGCCAAGATTGAACCATTGTACTCTAGCTTGGGCAATAAGAATGAGACTCTGTCTCAAAAAAAAAAAAAAAAAAAAGGTGACCTGGCCTGCTCAGGCACGAATGAACACACCATGCTGCCCCAGCTCTGGAGATCTCGAGCCTGTGCCCCTGGAGGAAGGACTGAAGACAGAGGCTGCCACTACCCACCCAGCCCCCATGTCCTTCAAACCAGGGGGCAGTCCCTGAACTGGCCTTAACCAGGATCTGGGCTCCAAGAGACAGAATACTGGTGCCAGAGGAGCACACCACTGTGTGCTGGAGGCTGCAGCCAGGTCTAGCCTCTGCGCTGGGAGTGTGGGCACACCCCTGCACTCTGGAGCCTCTGTTGCTGTCTACTAAGTAGGCTATCCTGTATGCTCACCACGTGGCCCCTGCTGTAAAGGGCTGGAATGAACGTATGCATTCATTACTATCCCTTACTATATTTAGAGAGAGACACCCACATGGAGAAACCAACAAAATAATCTATTATTCTTTGAAGATTCTCTTAAAACTTTCAACACTTAGGCTTACGAATTCTCTTTTAGAGAAACAGACTCTATGTTGCTACCTTGACCTCGTATCCCCACAACAGGATTGCTAACTGTTCTATAAGAGAGAGGCTTTGTTGTGGTGCTAGCAGCAGCACACCGCGTCCTGAACGCTGAGTGAAGGCAGGACAATGGGACTTTGCAAAAACAAAAACAGTTGTGATCCTGTCTCTGACGAGCCTGGACATGAGGCAGGAGGAGGAAACCGGCGCCTTCTCCCTGTATTCACATCCTCCCCTGGACATGTGTCCTGCTGGGTGGGCAGACAGGCTCCTGTTCCTTGGCTGAGCCCTAAGGGCCTGGGGTTGAGTGGACCCTAAAGGAAACATCTGCCAATGCAATGCAAAGACAGAAATAGAAAGTTGATGGCTGGCCATCCAGTTGAAAACATTATTTATTTATTTTTAAAGGTACTGCTCCTTGCAGAGCGGGGCTACCCTATAGGCAGTGTTTCAGAGTAGCCTGTCCATCCATTTCTTCCTTTCTTTCGTTCCTTCCTTCCTTTCTTTGTTTGTTTTTTGAGATGGAGTATCGCTCTGTCTCACCCAGGCTGGAGTGCAGTGGTGCGATCTCGGCTCACTGCAACCTCCGCCTCCTGGGTTCAGGCGATTCTCCTGCCTCAGCCTCCCTCCCAAGTAGCTAGGACTACAGGCGTGCACCGCCATGCGCGGCTAATTTTTGTATTTTTAGTGGAGACAGAGTTTCACCATGTTGGCCAGGCTGCTCTCTTGAGCTCCTGGCCTCAAGTGATCCACCCACCTCAGCCTCCCAAAGTGCTGGGATTACAGGCGTGAGCCACCACGCCCGGCCGTGTCCCTCCATTTCTAATGGTCCAAATCGACCCTTACTGGCTTTTGAAAGGCACAGGCAGGGCTCGTACTGGTTAGCGGGGCTTTCCCACAGCCCAGACCCAGGGTGCCTGCAGAGCCCCGGGGTGCAGCAGGGCCCCGGGGTGCCGCTCGGCAGCCTGAAGCACACCCTTGCTGGCAGCGAGGGGAGAAAGGGCTTTGTTGTTCTGAAACTGTCACGCTAAACCAAGAAGCACAACGGGCCGGGACAGGGGCAGTGTGCACTAATCCACATTCGGAAGCCTTCAGCTCCCACGCGTCTGGGAGATAAAAACACAGAAGAAGAGGCAGAAACTTCCCACAGTGAGATCAGCAAGGCTGATTAGATTCCACTCTTGGAGGCAAACGGTGTTCTCTGTGTTACTGGGACTTCACATCAGCTGTGTGGCCTTTTACATCTGCGCTACGCTGGGAGTTCCTGGTTCCAGAAAAGAGAATGGCTCTCTTTGTTTCATTTTGTTTTATTTTTTCAGTGTCAGAGGCTTGTTCCGTTTTCTGGCTTATGCTTGGTTCTTACGAGCTGGTTAAGGACTAAGCGATACCAGTGTACAGAGACACTCTACCCTGTGCAGATTCAACAGCCCGTAGCACGGGGGAAAAAGACCTCATACCATGTAAAAGTACATTCAGTAACTAAATGTCATGCTAGTACACTTGGCTGTTCAATTTAATAAGATAAATGTACAACCACTTTGGAACCACTGATAACAAATGGCACTATTGTCAAAGAATAGTGGCATTCTGAACAAACCCAGTAACAGGTGACATTTCTTTATTTCTATATTGTATCAAACAAACTTCAGAGCAAAGGGCTGTTAAAAATTATCTGTAAACTTTTTCTGTAAGGCCACTTGTTTTCTCCTTCACAGTTCTACATTTTTAACTTTTCTATTTCTTAAACTCCTCCTTGGGGTGGTGGGGTGAGAAAGAAGGCAGTATTTGTATTTGTCATGCCTTCTCTTTCTTCCTGATATTTTCCCACAAGAAACAACACTAAAAAATTGTTTTTTTGAGATGGGGTCTCGCTATGCTGCCCAGGCTGTTCTTGAACTCCTAGGCTCAAAAGATCCTAAAATTTTAAAAAATAAGAATGACAGCAGTGACCTACTTACAACTCCCCACCACTTCTCCATACCATCCCCGATTCCTTAAAGGTTTGGGACATAACACTCCCCCCAGGCACAGGTGGGATGACCCAGAGATGGAATCAGGCTCTCTCTCATGGGAAGCTCTGGGAACAGGAGGGACCGGCCAGCTTTCCAGACTGGGCAGAGTTAGGGACGAGCTACAGGTGGCGGAGACCATGGTCTAGAGGAAAGAGCAGTTCTCAAGCGTGGTCCCGGGACCAGGGGCATAAGATGCACCCCCTGGGAACTCACTCACAAAAGCAAAAGCACTCAGCCCTGCCCCAGGCCCACTGAATCAGAACCTCCAGGGGTGGGGCCCTGCAATCAGTGTTTACCAACGCTTCCAGGTGATTCTGATGCAAGCTCAAGTATGAAAACCTCTGGGAGGGAGGACTCTCCCGCACTCAGTGAGCTTATCAGGAAAGGTGGATGGGCCAGGTCAGTGGAGATAAGGGGCTAAGACCAGAAGGCCTGGGTTCTGGCTTCTGCTCCGAAACATACACACTTTCAATCTCGGGCCAGCCGTGCAACCTCCCTGTGCCTCGGTTTCTTCACCTGAGGGCTGCCCATCAGCCTGCTGCGGGCTCACATGAGGGAGCCTGGAGGGGCCATGCTGGCTACCACGTACAGGAAGTTTTGGTATCCTGAAATGACTCCTCTCTACTCCCCCAGACTGGGGCGTGCAGCCCTCCCAGGACCGCCTGATCCCTGGACCACCGCCCCTACCCACCAAGGCACAGGTGTCCCTCTAGTTGGACACGCATAGGTGTGGGGCTTCCAGTCTAGGAAAGGAGGACTTGGAGCAGGGCCCGCCCACTCTGCGGGTGCATCCCTAGAGGGCCTCTTGTTGGCCACTCAGCTGCATGATCTGGGCTCTGGCAAGGCCCAGGTTCAGGTCCTGCCTGACTTGCCCACGAGTCCCCCACCTGCCTCTGCCGCCCACAGCATCCCGGATTCCAGCCTCCCGTTGACCCCAAGGTGATTACAGTAATTACTCTAATAGCACTCATAATCACAGTCATACAGTTGAGCGTACTTGATAGTCTACCAGCACTTTCACTGACATTATTTCACTAATGTCATTTATCTGGTATCTGGACTTCCCCCTTGGATCTGGGAAGTCTTCTAGATCTGCTGCCTCCCCTGGAGCCCTGAGGACTAGTGTGCTGGGTGTCTACCTTGAGGACCAAACCAGCCTCACAGGTCCTAGCAAGGACCCAGGTGCCGCCTTTCCACCTGGAGGCAGCAGCTACATCTGGGTCCTAGGGGTTCATACCAGAGGGGGAGGTGGCCACCCGCAGGCTGAAGGCAGCTATGGGCTGGCTGGACCAGTGTGAAGCCCCGGGACTCCTGGCCTCACTTCTCGGTAACAATGGAGAGGACGAGGGGCTGATCTCCAGGGATACAGAACTTGTCCCTTTGGGGACATGGGGGATTTCAGAGAGTGGGGCTTGCTGTTAAATGTCCAAACCTGGCCCTGGAGCACCATCAGGCCGTGGGGTGGAAGGCCCCAGCATGGGGGCTCGTTCCCAGCTCCCCTCCCTGGCGGCTCTCATCCTACGGGATAGGGACTTCTAGGACTTGACATTTTCCCATAAGGGAGTTCGGGAGTTTCTCTAAACCCGTGAAGGTCATGGCCCTGGGGCCTTCCTGGGCAGGGCAGGGGATTTTCCGCTGGTGGCTAGGTTCCTCCTCCGGCGATCCTGGTGCTGGTGGGTGAAGAGGAGGCAGGCAGCAGGATGGCAGGGAGGGGGCAGAGAGAGCCTAGAGGGCAGTGACCATGGGACACTTCCCCCCCAGGGCCTGGGGCAAGGGTAGGTGCCCAGAGGGAGAGTTCTCCCCAGCCAGGCCAGGTGACACCTCTGCCTCCCAGGCCGGAGCTGGCTGTCGCTCAGTTCCTCCATCCCAGCTGCCCCAGCTCACCACGCAAGGCTGTTCCAGACTAGCATCTGCACACCGGGAATCAGCGCTCAGCTATGGGTATGGGTTCCAGTGGACACGGCTGGCCGAATGAACTCTGCAAAGGACCAGGGCCCCTGGTCTGGTAGCCACCCTCAGCCCCTTTCTGGAGGCCAGGGCCTCCTCCCACAATTGACTTGGGCACGGAGGAGCAGCACAGCTGTCTCTTTAAGGTGACACCCCTGACCCCCCTTGTTGACTAAGGGATTAAAGCCTTAGAGGAGCTTAAGGGTGCAGGAGGGGGGCAAATGGGGTCCAATCCTCTTCTGGAGGATGCTGGGGCAGTGGCCAAATTCTCCTGTTGGGGCTGGATTTTGCGGCAGAGGCTGCTCGGATAAGCAGCTGAAAAGGCCTGGTGCTTAGAGTGAGAATGACGTGTGTGGGGCCAAGGTCAAAATGTGGGAAAACTCCAATTCCAGGCAGCTGGGGTAGAAAAGGCAGAGGCAGTTTTCAGGGAACCAAGTGCTCAGATGTCCACCCTCATCGTGCTCCTCCCTGGGCCATGTCTCCAGCAGAGGGGTGGCAGCGCCAGCAAAAGGCTCGTATGTATCAAGCAGCCTCTGCCACAAAATCCAGCCCTGGCTTGGCAGAGTAGCCTTCCCCTTCTCCTAAGAGTCTCACACCTCCTCTGGCCAGGCCAGCGCATCCTTCACTGTGAGCCCCCACCTGGAGTCACCGCCTGGAAGCCAGAGCCCCAAAGAGCTGGAGCAGGTCTCCAGCACCCACGCCATGGGGCTCTTCAATTTGTGTGTGTGTGTGTGTTTTAATTTTTGAGATGGAGTCTCATCCTGGTGCCCAGGCTGGAGTGTGATGGCATGATCTTGGCTCACTGCAACCTCCGCCTCCCAGGTTCAAGTGATCCTCCTGCTTTCAGCCTCCCGGGTAGCTGGAGCCACATCACCACTGGCTAAGTTTTGTATTTTTGGTACAGACAGGGTTTTGCCATGTTGCCCAGGCTGGTCTCAAACTCCTGAGCTCCGTATGCCTTGGCCTCCCTCAAAGTGCTGGGGTGACAGGAGTGAGCCACCACACTCAGCCCTCAGTTGTTTCTGAAGACACTTTTTTCCTCTTGGCATCTCCTGGACCCGGCAATACTCGATATGCATCACTTGAAATGAACACAAAAAATGCAGTGGGGCTGACTTTCCACATTCAAGGTCTCCTCTGACACATCAGAAAGTGCTGAGCTTGCCAGAAAATGGGGTTTGATCCCACAGCTGCCTCCTTTGGTCCTCACCCCCATCCCTGCCACCCCTCCAGGCTTGGGGCGCACAACTGCCCATTTGCCTCAGCAGAGGCAACTGCAGCGCAGGCAGGGGTCAGCCCTCAGGCACCACACCCCCTCCGTGTGCAGCTGAGCCAGCTGGGATCTGATGGGGGCCCTTGCTCTGACCACATTGACCTTGTGGGCTGTGCCTGTACCCGGCCAGCTGCCCGGGAGCCTTACCAGAGCATCGATCCCAGAGAAGGTGTGGTTGGCGTCTTCCAAGGAGTACATCAGCTGGTATACCCCATCGTTGGTCTCGCTGTTTCCATAGAAACCAACGCCCACTGCAGCACTACAAGCAAGATCCCAAACAGAGGTTAGAGGTGATACGCAGAGGAGAATGTTTGTTTATATTAAAAAATAAGCTTAGGGCTGGGTGCAGTGGCTCATGCCTGTAATCCCAGCTACTCAGGAGGTTGAGGCATAGAATTGCTTGAACCCAGGAGGTGGAGGTTGCAGTGAGCCAAGATCACGCCACTGCACTCCCTCCTGGGTGACAGAGCTAGACTCTGTCTCCAAAAAAAAAAAAAAAAAAAAAAAAAAGCTTGTTTTTAGAGCAGTTTTAGGTTCACAGCAAAATTAAGTGGAAAGTAGAGAGTTCCCATATATCTGCTGCCCCGCACATGCACAGCCTCCTATTCTACTCGAAAATCCTGCGGCAGAGTGGCACATCCGTTACAAGCGATAAGCCCAGATGGAGACACCGTCGTCACCCACAGCCCACAGCTTCCACTAGGGTTCCTTCTCAGCGTTGCACATTCTATAGGTTTGGACATATGGATAAAGACGTGTTGGCTGGGTGCGGTGACTCGCGCCTGTGATCCCAACACTTTGGGAGGCTGAGGCGGGTGGATCGCTTGAGCTCAGGAGTTGGAGACCAGCCTGCGCAACATAGTGACACCCTATCTCTGCAAAAAATTTTAAAAAAAGAAAAAATGAAAAAATGATGTGTCCCCCATTACCATATCATACAGGGTAGTTTCATTGCCCTAAAATTCCTCTGTGCTCTGCCCATTAAGTCCCCCCTCCCCTGTAACCCCTTTATTTTTATTTTTTTGAGATAGAGTTTTGCTCTGTTGCCCAGGCTGGAGTGCAATGGCGTGATCTCAGCTCACTGCAACCTCCGCCTCCTGGGTTTAAGTGATTTTCCTGCCTCAGCTTCCTGAGTAGCTGGGACTACAGGCACGTGCCACCACGCCCAGCTAATTTTTTGTATTTTTAGTAAAGTTGGGGTTTCACCATGTCGGCCAGGCTGGTCTCGAACTCCTGACTTCAGGTGATCGCCCCGCCCCATCCCGTTGGCCTCCCAAAGTGCTGGGATTACAGGCGTGAGCCACTGCACCTGGCCTTAATCCTTAGTTTTCCCTTTTCCAGAGTGTCACAGAGTTGAAATGATACCGTGTGGAACATTTTCAGATTGGCTTCTTTCACTTAGTAATATGGATTTAAGATTCCTCTGTGACTTCTTCTGGCTTGATAACTCATTTTTTTCAGTGCTGAATAATATTTCATCATCCAGATGGACCAAAATTTATCCATTCACCTATTAAAGACATCTTCGTTGCTTCCAAGTTCTGGCAATTCTGAATACAGCTGCTATAAACATCTACGGAGAGCAGGTTTTTGACTATAGCTGAGGAACTCTTTCCTGGGGGCTGTGTTGAGTAGGCGGATGACAACTCACATTCTGGCAGGTGGGGCTGGGGGTGGTGAGGTGAAGGTTCAGGGTCCCTGGCAGGCTGGCTCTACAGGACATTTTATTCGGGCAATAGGAAAATACTGTCCTCCAGTCCTGTGACTCCAAAAGGTAGGAGACTGTAGCCAGCCCTAGGGATGCTGATGCAGTAGGTCTGAGGAGGGCCCAGGTACCTGAGCTTTTACCAGCCCCCAGGGGATTCTGACACAGGTGGGCCTGGGAAGCGCTGAGGTCTACTGAGATCACATACTCAGTGCTGACCTTGGCTCTCTCTTGACACCTCCAGGAATTGTGGACTCCCTCAACATCCTCCACCCTTTCCCCCAACATCCCCAGGCCACCCATGTGACAGTCTGTTCCTCCACTGTGACGTCCCAGCTTATAGAATGCTCCTTCTTCTACTGAGCTGACACCTGCCTCCTTAAGCCACTCATCCCCTGGATCTTCGTTTGTCTTCTAGGACAGCCTGGAAGAAGTTTCCAATTCTGCATGGTGCCCCATCAGACAGCTGAACCTGGCTTCTTCATAACCCGCTCACCTCGTGCTCTCCAAGTGGGACAGGTGTCCTTCTTGGGGCTAAGGTCTCCAGACCCTTGCCCATGC
This sequence comes from Piliocolobus tephrosceles, assembly GCF_002776525.5. Lineage (NCBI taxonomy): Eukaryota > Metazoa > Chordata > Mammalia > Primates > Cercopithecidae > Piliocolobus > Piliocolobus tephrosceles. The sequence continues at coordinate 67,862,059 of NC_045449.1, read as the reverse complement.
CATCACCGTCCTCTAGATGATTGGTTAATGTCACTCTTAAATGTGGCCTGAGTGGGTCACTCAAGTCCAGGTTGTTCATCAGTTCTGAGCGTAGTGGGGCTCATGCCTTAGGTCCTCCACTTCCCGGGGCACTGAGCTGAACTTGTGCCCACCCTGGTTCCCCCCTCCGCTCCCCCTCTGCCGATCTTGTGGTCTACAAACAGCCCCTGAATTTCTTCCAAGAATTGCTGTTAAGCCCAGTCTCTCCTCCTTCCTATAGTGCTGTATTGATTTTTGTTTTGTTTTAACCAAAAGCAGAACTTGATCCCTGTGAAATCTCATCTAGTTGGTTTTAGCCCAACATTCCAGCATGAATAAATCATTTCAAATCTTGACTCTTGTCATCCATCATATTCCATCTGACCCGCACCACTTGAGACCATCTGAAGACTGATTAAGCAGCCTCCTGAGTTTTCATCCAAAACGCTCATTTGGTTTGGGGTGGGGAGACGTGAATGTACACGTCCACACTTATATTTGTTCTTTTGTTCTTTAAACAAGACAGGATCTAGGACGGAACCCCCTGGAGGACTGTGATAGAAACCTCCTGCCGGGCGCAGTGGCTCACGCCTGTAATCCCAATCCCAGCACTTTGGGAGGCCGAGGCGGGTGGGTCACCTGAGCTCAGGAGTTGAGACCAGCCTGGCCAACATGGTGAAACCTCGTCTCTACTAAAAATACAAAAATTAGCTGGGCGTGGTGGCACGTGCCTGTAATCGCAGCTACTCAGGAGACTGAGGCAGAAGAATGGCTAGAACCCAGGAGGACGAGGTTGCAGGGAGCAAAGATTGCACCATTTCACTCCAGCCTGGGCGACAGAGCAAGACTCCATCTCAAAGAAAAAAAAAAAAAAAAAACAGGAAAAAAAGAAACCTCCTTCCAGGGCGCCCTCGACTCCTAATTCAGTGTTTTTCAGGATGTGGTCCTCAGACCACAGGAACAGAATCACCTGGGGAGCATGTTAAGTGCAGATAAGCAGCCTGGTCCATTCCATCAGTGTGGTCTGGGAATGTGCCTTTTAAAATGAGGTTCCTGCATCATCCAAGATGGGGGGCGGGAGACATTAAAAAAATGAGGTTCCTGCATGAATCACGTGCTCTGTCTCTCTCTCACACACAGCCCCTCTACAGTTTAGAAATCCACTGCATTAAGTCAGTATTCATTGGATTTAACCAGAGTTGTGTAACTAGCTTTGAACCCAGTCAAATGCACCATCATGGAAAATGCAGCCCGTTTTTTCCCACAGTATCCACACAGAGGTGAGGAGCTTCACCGAGTGCTCAGCTGAGATATTCATACATTACATGAATTGTCTTTCCATGATCCTCCAATTTGTAACTTTATTTAAAAGAAAATGAACCCATTGTATTGTGCTCTGAGAAGCCCTTTTGTCGACTCCTTGTGTTCATCCTTTTTTAGCTCTCTGAGTCAGGATTTAGTGTTTTCCGGAGATTCAACATGAAGCCAAGAGCTTTCCCAACCTGCTCATTCTCTCGGGCCCTGTGGGTTTATCAGTGATGGCCCAGGAGGGGCTGTGAAATTATGCCTCATCTTTGGGGATCAGAAATCACCTTGGGGCTCAAGCCTGTAATCCCAGTACTTTGGGAGGTTGAGGCGGGTGGATCACCTGAGATCAGGAGCTCGAGACCAGCCTGGCCAGCATGGCGAAACCCCGTCTCTACTAAAAATACAAAAATTAGCCAGGCGTGGTGGTAAGTACCTGTAATCCCAGCTACTCGGGAGGCTGAGGCAGGAGAATCTCTTGAACCCGGGAGGCAGAGGTTGCAGTGAGCTGAGATCGTGTCACTGCACTCCAGCCTAGGCGACAGAATGAGACTGCATCTCAAAAAAAAAAAAAAAAAAAGAAAAAGGAAATCGCCTTGGCTGTTTAATGAGGGTCTCCTGGTCCCTCCTGGGGTCATTGGTCCCGCCTGGGCCATGGGAAAATCTGTTCTGCTGGACAAGAATAAATGAGTTGGTGATGTTGCCTTCCCCCGGTGTGTTCACACCACTCTTTCCCCAACATAAAATCACTACCCTCCCCCTAAAATAGAGGAGCACTAAGAGGTGTATCCTCGTATCCCTTTTGCTTTTTCAGGAACCCCTTGTTGGTCTTCTGTGGATCCAATCCCCCACGTTCAGGTGGAACCACATCAGCAGAGCTCACGTGTCCTCCCACCTCAGTCCCCCAGCCTTTACCTCCATCCCTTCTCCTGCTGCTGTCCCGACTCTCCTTCCTGCCCCTCCCATAACTCACCAATCTGGCTGTTCCTGTGTCCCAGTGGACGCAGCTCCAATGAAGGTGACCGATGACCCCCCTGCCACTAAACCTGAGGGCTCTTCCCAACCCCCTCCCACATGCAGTAGTCAGCCTGGCTCCTCTTCCTGGAACATGCCGCCCCGTGACTCTGTGCCCTTGTGGCACTCCCGGCCCTTCCTAGTGGGACACTCTTTCCTGGTCTCCTTCACAGGCACCTTTTGCGTCCCAGCCATAAAACACTGTGCTTCCTCCAGGCTTGGCCCCAGCCCCCTTCTCACTCTGTGCTTCCTACAGCAGGCCACCTGTGTGTGCGACTTCCACACTGGCCACGCCCATGACCCTGGCTTTATAACTCCAACTCCGCTTGGATGTTTCAAAGGCACTTTAAACTCAATCTGTGTACAACCAAACTGTGACTTTCTGCTTCTCTTCCGGATCCCTGCCAATGTCCCGTGCCTTGGAGGATGGCACCGCCACCCCATCCGGGACTTAAGCCAGAAACCTGCAGATCAACTTCAGCAGCTCCTCCCCGAACCTCCCTAGCCGACTCTTCCTCCATGCACTCCCCTCTGGTCCTTGCCCACGTGTGGGTGTAAGCCCGCCGCTCTCCAACTGGGCCTCCCTGATGGCCTGAGTTTCACTCTTGCCCGCATCTATGCAACCCTCTGCCTGGACCTGTCCCTCCTCTGTCCCCTGCCCTGTTCTCCATCACAGGGTGCTGATCCCTCACAATGAATGCCTCCGGCTCCCCTGCCAGCTGGCTTCTGCTGATGGAGGTGCTGGTAGGAGACTGGAGGTGGTGGTAAGGCAGCCAGGGGGGCCCTGCTCCCCTCATTCTGCAGCCGCTGATAGGCAGGCTGTGTGGCTCCAACTTCGCTGGTGACATAGCCTCTCCCTGTGTCCCTCTGGCCTGCAGGTGGTGGTGGCTCCTGCTGTTGCTAATCCCAGCGTCGCTCACTGCCCTCATTAGGCCTCTGAGCTCTTCGGTGGCCCGGCGGCCATTTCTTCACATTCAAGTCCCGCTGTTCCGAATACTCCCTCCGGCCTTGCTTCCATTCAATCCGAGTTAGCCGGTGACCCCACCTCTTTGCAGAGCCCCTGCAGTGGCTCCCCTGACTCTTAGAATAAAGACCCCAACCCCTGACAAAGCCTATGAGTTGCTCCATGGTTTGGATCCCATCTGCCCCGTGTCTTCTGACCCCGTGACACTCTCCCCATCCCACTGCCACTCACTGCTCACCCCGACCCTCAGCAGCGCCCCCAACCCCCTCATCTGCTCCCTCTGCTCCCACCACATTGGCTTCCTTTAGCCTCATGCTCGCTCCTGCCTCGGGGCTTTGCACGTTTCTCTTCCCTCTGCCTGGAGGTGTCTCCGCCTCCCCTGCCCCCACCTTTGCCAAGTTAATGCCTTCTCATCCTATGGGTTTGGGTGCCCTTGTCACCCAGCAACGCCTGGACTCAGGTGGGCCATCCACTTCTATGCCTGCTCCTTTCCTTCAGAGCTCTCTCCTTAGCTTTTTGGTTTTTCTTTTCTTTCCTTTTTTCTTTTTTTCTTTTTTTGAGACAGAGTCTGTTGCCCAGGCTAGAATGCAGTGGCGCAATCCCAGCTCACTGCAACCTCCACCTCCCGGGTCCAAGCAATTCTCCTGCCTCAGCCTCCCAAGTAGCTGGGGTTACAGGTACCCGCCACCACGCCCGGCTAATTTTGTATTTTTAGTAGAGATGGGGTTTCACCATGTTGGTCAGGCTGGTCTCGAACTCCTGACCTCAAGTGATCCACCCACCTTGGCCTCCCAAAGTGCTGGGATTATAGGCATGAGCCACCGCACCCGGCCCTCTCTCCTTAGTTGTAATGATTCAGAGCAAACTGGTGCACAGCTCTCAGCCTCTGCTGACAGATCATGAAAGCAGACTTGGTGCCTGTTTTCTTACTGCTGGTGCCCTCTTGCCTAGTACGAGAAACGCCCAGAATGTTGTGGGACAGATGCTGCCATGCACACTCCTTCCACTTTGAGATTCCCCTACACTGCTGATAATTCTTCCTTATTGGAAGAATGGACTCCTCACGCCATTCTTACCGTTCCAAAGTATTCTTCAAAAACAAGTTTGTCGTGTGTGTATCTGTGTGTGTGTGTAAGAGACAGGGTCTCACGTCACCCAGGCTAGAGTGCGGTAGAGCGATCACGGCTCACTGTAGCCTCCGCCTCCTGGGCTCATCATCCTCCTGCCTCAGTCGGGACTACAAGCATGCATTACCAGGCCTGGCTCATTTTTGTAGAGGTGAGGTCTTACCATATTGCCCAAGGTGATCTCGAACTCCTGAGCTCAGGTGATCCACCCGCCTCGGCCTCCCAAAGTGCTGGGATTACAGGCGTGAGTCACTGCCCAGCCATGCAGGAGGATTTTTAACACCACGGTCGCTTCCCAAAGCTCTTCCACTCTACTGGGAACCACACTCGTCTGTGACCTCCCGGCCTGTCCAGAACTCTGTCCTCTGAGTCTCTTATTTCAGCCCCGGCCATGTATTGCAGCAGCCTTGATCCCCTTCCTTGTGCTTAGAGCTTTGTCTACCCCACAAGGCTGCTTTAGCGTCTCGCCTGCGTTTTGGCTGAGGTGAGCCTCACACTACAGGCAGGACAAGATCAAGAACATCTTCCAACAGAGAAGAAAATCGCAGTGGCAAGGTGAGCTGCCTGGGTATGACAGTCCAGGCATCCTCACCCCCAGGCTGACCAGGACCTGCCTGGCTGCCAGCCTGCTGCCGGGTAGTGGGAGACTCTACTCTTTGGGGTGACGACACCTAAGAAGCATCTCTGTGTGGACACTAGAGGCTTCTGGAAAAGCCTCTATAGATTTAAAAACAAGAAAAATGCAACAACTCCTGAAAACAGCCAGCAAGCCTGTGGACGCTGGCTGGGGTGGAGGGGCCAGGCAGTGTGGTAGGCTGGGTACGGACTCCTGCATGGGAGTTATAAATCCTCACTTTAAGGCCCAGCATGGTGGCTCATGCCTGTAATCCCAGTGCTTTGGGAGGCTGAGTGGGGAGCAACGTCTGAAGTCAGAAGTTGAAGACCAGCCTGAGCAACACAGTCTCAGCCCAGGTGTGGTGGCTCACGCCTGTAATCCCAGCGCTTTTGGAGGCTGAGGTAGGTGGATCACTTGAGCTCCGGAGTTTGAAATCAGCCTGGGAAACATGATGAAACCCTGTCTCTACCAAAAACAAACAAACAAACAAACAAAAAACACAGAAAACCCAGGCATAGTGGTGTGCACCTGTAGTCCCAGCTACTTGGGAGGCTGAGGTGGGAGGATTGCTTGAGCCTAAGAGTTTGAGGCCGCAGTGAGCTGTGATCGCACCACTGCACTCTGGCCTGGGTAACAGGGTGAGACCCCATCTTATAAATAAATAAATAAACAAAAGAAATTCTCACTTCCTCATCCAAAGCAAAGAAGAACTGGCTAATGACATTAAAAGCTATTGATCTTACAAGAAGATGGAATTGGTTTGTGCTGGAGTCAGACTATCTTCTGATCTCACAGACCCAGGGCAGCAGCTGGCAGGGGATAGGGACACAGACTGGAGATGCCCAGTGTCAGCGCAGAAATGCCGCCTGCAAGGCTGCTGGGCACAGCACAAACTCACATTGGGGCAGGGTTTGGGGGGCCACTTGGGAGACCTTTCTGGAGACTCCATCACCATCCCGGGCATCTGATTCCTGATGCTTGGTAAGAAAAGGGACAACATTCATTTGGGGACAAGCTTTTCCATCAAGGTAGCCAGAGCTCGGTCAGGAGAACATGGCCAGACAGTCCCTGGCCCCTTGCAGAGTGAGCCACGTACCCCAGGCCCAGAGCCTAGGGACACTCACCAGCAGACGAGCCCAGCCACCACGGCTGTCCAGGTGATGCAGCAGGAGTGGCGCTGCTTGGTCTGTACCGCATCGTCCTGCCGGCAACAGCACGCGCAGACCAGGTAAGCCACGAGAAAGATGAGGTTCAGGCCCAGGCAGACCGTGGCCACCAGCCCCAGGAACAGCAGCGACTGGAAGAGAGCGGAGGCCTGTTGTCACTCTTCATCCCTGCAGTGCGGGGCTCTGGATGTGCCCTGCCCTCGAGCCCCGAGTGCCCCACCGCCTGGGCTGCAGATAGGACCAGAGCTGAGCTGTGTCTCTTATCCACCCTCCCAAGCTCCACCTATGGTTCAAGTTCCTACTCTGTAAACAGAGGGCCCGGCGCTAAGGCACTTGGGTGGGAGTGACGGAGGGCACGAGGCCAAGTGGTGGGCCTGGTGGTCAGTGACGGAAGGGTGTCAGAGCTGGTCCCCAGTTTCTGGTTCAGACCCTGGATGAAGAAAAGGACCAGGTCCTGCTGATGAAGAGTCTGAGTTACTCAGGAGACAAGGCAGGAATCCCCGGGGGCAGGGCGGGCTGTGGGTGGTGAGCTCTATGGCTTAGGGAGACAGGTAAGGAGCGGGATGCCGTCCAGGAACAGAGTACCCAGACGGGGCCTGGAAGGACAGGCCTGTGTATCTGTCACCTCTTCCATGCAAGGACCCCGCTGTCCCAGTCTGGGCATCATCCTTTACCCAGAATGTGAAGAGCTTGTTCTAGGTGTTGGGTCCATCCTGAGAATCGAGAAGCCAGCTCCATGCTTGGGGGATGCGTGAGGGGGCGGGACAGTCAAGATAGGCAACTTATGGAATCCCTTCCACTGCACCCCAACAGGGACAGCTGAACCTCCAGCGCCAGCAGCAGCAGCAGAGCCAGAATTCTGAGGGGGTCGGAGGGGCCTGAGGCCTGCCTAGCACCTCGGGGTCCTGCAATGGGAGCCACTGTCTGTCAGGAGGCCCGGTGCCACTCTCTGCTCACTCATCTCTTGATTTTGCCAGATGGGCACCAGATGGCACTGGGATTGGTGGTTGCCAGCCAGGGCTGGACCTGGCTCTAAATCAGGCTCCTGAGCTGACAGCCGTCCCTGCTTCCCATGCACCCCCGATAGGGGTTCCTGGTCCCGAATCCCTAGTGCCCCAGGGGGGCTGCCTGGGAAAGCCTGTTTCAGGGAGCCCTATGCAGGAGGTGGCAATCGGCAGAAAGTGGGGACTCCGGGACCCTGTGGTCTAAGGGGGAGATGAGACTAGTGCAGGGGCAGGCACACACAGAGACAGCCCTGACAAATCAGGGCTGGGCTCTGCAGTCCGAGGCTTTGGGGCCGTTTTCCAGGGGGACAGACACCTACTGAAGGCCATGCTGCTAGCCCTGTGAGATGCGGGCAGGCCTTCGGGCCTCTGGCACGGGCTGCTCTGCTGGTCACTCTTGGCTGACAGACTTCTCAGCTGAAGTGGGGGGTGGGGGGACAGCCCAGAAAAAGGCAGGAGACATGGCTCACTTGGGAGGGGAACAGATGGGTTTGACTTAAAATGTGGCTTTCTGCCAGGTGTGGTGGCTCACGCCTATAATCCCAGCACTTTGAGAGGCCAAGGTGAGAGGATTGCTTGAGCCCAGGAGTTCAGGACAGGTCTGGGCAATATAGGGAGACTCTGTCTCTACAAAAAAATAAAAAATAAAAAATTAGCTGGGCATGGTGGCATGTGCCTGTAATCTCAGCTACTCAGGAGGCTGAGGTGGGAAGATCGCTTGAGACTGGGAGGTTGAGGCTGCAGTGAACCATGATTGCGCCACTACACTCCAGCCTGGGTGACAGAGGGAGATCCTGTCTCAAAAAAAAAAAAAAAAAAAAAAAAAAAGGTGGCAGCTGGGAAGCCAGGGCCCAGCAGATCTGGGCACCTCCCTCTCCCAAAGACTTCACAGTGTGACGGGGGCTGGGGCTGGGGCTCTCCCTGCCTGGACCACTCATTAGCACAGCCTGTCCCTGGGACTGACCCCAGCAAGCCCAGGGGTAGAAAGAGATGGTGGAAAGTCAGTGCCCCTCTTCTGGTCCTCAGTCCATGCCCCTTCGCCAGAGGGCCCTACAGCCCAGGCCAAGGCAGAGGAGGCCAAGACAGCTGGGAGTTGAGAGCCTCTTTCCTCAAAGTGAAATTTACCACCCCGTGACCTGTGGCCCTGACATCTTCTGGGAGCTTGTGAGAGGTGCCGAATCACAAGCCCCACCCTGGAGCCAGTGAATCAGACCCGCCTCTAGAGATGATCCCAGGCAACATATATTCCATTAAAGTCTGGGCAGCACACAGAAGTTCTCAAACTTTTTCCAGTAGCTTAACGTTTTCTTTGAACTGACTTGCTTAGCAGAGCCCTGAAACACAGAGCTCCATCTGAGTAACGAGTGGATAGAAATGTCAGGTTTTATCCTGGCCGCCCCTTGGCAGCCCCTGAGGGCCCTCCGCTAAAGCCCAGGGATCCTCCTAACCATTTGTAAACCAGCGAGGCCTGGTGGCATGCACTTGTAATCCCAGCTACTGGGAGGCTGGGATGGGAGGATCACTTGAGCCCAGGAGTTTGAGTCTAGCCTGGGCTAGGCAACAACATACCCTTAAAAAAAATAACTCAACCCTCCCCCCAAAAACCCCAAACCAAGCCAAAAAACAATTTGCAAACCATTGTGCAACATGCATGCCATGACCCAGCAATTCTGCTTTACAGAAAGGAGGGCTATGTCCGTCTGAAGATACACAAATGTTCACAGCAGCTTCACACAGCAGTCACAGCCAACACCCAAAAGGACAAAAACGTCCAACAAGAGAAAAGATACAGAACATGTGTCACAGTCTCAGAATACTACACAGCCATGAAAAGGAAACTAGCCGCACATGACGATGTTTCTGGGATGAATATCCCAGAAGTCAGGTTGAGGGAGAAAGCCAGACACGGAACAGCAGAGACCGTATGGATTAATTTATATGAAGTTCAAAGTCAGAGATACTCATCAACTTTGAACTTCATAATTTATATGAAGTTCAAAGCCAGAGATATGTGAATCATTGAATCATCGCTACCTTTGGGAGGGTGCTGACTTCAAGGCAGCATGAAGGAGGCTTCTGGGAAATCAGGAATACGATTTGATTGGGATGGTGTTGCTCACACACACACACCATGCACGCAGGTGCTCGAGGGTATAAATTCATTGAGCTGCACACTTAAGATTACACTCTTTCCTGTAAGTTATTCCTTTTTTTTTCTTTGAGACAGTGTCTTACTCTGTCACCCAGGCTGGAGTGCAGTGGCGCAATCTTGGCTCACTGCAACCTCCCCCTCCCGGGTTTAAGTGATTCCCCTGCCTCAGCCTCCTGAGTAGCTGGGATTACAGGCATGTGCCACCATGGCCAGCTAATATTTTTGTATTTTTTTTTTTGAGATGGAGTCTTGCTCTGTCGCCAGGCTGGAGTGCAGTGGTGCAGTGTTGGCTCACTGTACCCTCCGCCTCCCAGGTTCAAGCGATTCTCCTGCCTCAGCCTCCCGAGTAGCCGGGATTACAGGCACGTGCCACCATGTCCAGCTAAATTTTTTGTATTTTTTTTTTTTTGTTTTTTTTGAGACGCAGTCTTGCTCTGTCACCAGGCTGGAGTGCAGTGGCATGATCTCAGCTGACTGTAACTTCCGCCTCCTAGGTTCAAGCGATTCTCCTGCCTCAGCCTCTTGAATAGCTGGGATTACAGATGTGTGCCACCATGCTCAGCTAAGTTTTTTGCACTTTTAGCACAAAAGGACCAGGCTGGTCTTGAACTCCCGACCTCAAGTGATCCATTTGCCTTGGCCTCCCAAAGTGCTGAGATTATGGGTGTGAACCACCAGGCCCAACCAAGTTATTCCTAATGACAAAAAAATGTAAGGGAGCCCCAGACGAACCTCCTGTGTGGCCTAGAGCCCAGCTACTGTCCAGCCTGCCCCCAGCTACCCTTTACTTCGAGTTTGCCTCCTGAACAGCCCCACTATCATTTTATCACTAGTGGGAAAAGTTCCTGAATCTACCAATGTCCCCACCCAGCGAGGAAGGCTCATTGGAGAAGGATCAGGCTGTGGGTGATGCAGCCGGCTCCCCCGTTTCACTCTCTCAAGTCTCCTCCAGCCTCTTGATCTCCCCCTTCAGCAGGCGCTGAGCCTCTGTGGTCTGGGGCCTCTCCAAGCTGGGCAGCTGGCCTCAATTAGGATACTGATAATGCTGTCCAGCTCCAGTGAAAGCGAGGCCTGGGAAACCCAAACTCGGAGGCCTTTTTTTTTTTTTTTTTAATTTCCCTTAAAAAAAAAAAAAATACAGACAGGCTCTCACTATGTTGGCCAGGTTTGTCTCCAACTCCTGGGCTCATGTGATCCTCCTTCCTTGGCCTCCCAAACTGCTGGGATTACAGGCGTGAGCCACCCTGCCCAGGCTTTGGAAGCCTTTTGTTAGGGAGTTACTTCCCAAACCCTCCTGGGAACCCTACCTAGGTGCTGGGAAAAAGCGGGTGGTGGGTGGGACAGGGTGAGAGGGTGTAGGGGGAAAAGGAGTGGGAAGGGAAGAGGAAAGAAGAGGGAAGGTGGGCAAGGGAGGAGGAAGGAGGAGGGAAAAGAGGAGCCGGGAGGCTCCCCACCCCTCCTCCAGCAGCACCATCTCCCAGGGCCAGCTTGGTGTCACCTGCTGCTCTCTAATGGGCAATTATTTTCTTGCTCCTAATTAACGCTGCACGTCCCCATGTGCATGGAGGTGGAGGGGAATGGGAGAGGGAGCCAAGAGTTCTGCTTCCAGGTCCCCCTGCTCAGATGGACAGAGCTTTGCCAAGACAATTTCCCACGCCACCCCACGCCTCCCACTGTGCCCTGCAGCCACCTCCTTCTCCCACAGCAACACCAGGCCCCCAGCTCCCACACTGGTGCTCAGACTGCTTCTCCCCTCATTAAAGAGACTTCAATTATTTCTGATATGTCACTGTGTCATGAAAAACCCAGAGCGGAGAGTGCCAAGCTGGGACCCAAGCTGGGGGCCGCAGTGACCATGGCAGCTGGACCCAAGGGGCTTCTGCACTGGGTGAGGGAGGGGGCAACAGCCCCGGTCCCTAGAAGACATGGAGAGAGGTGAGCCGGTCTCAGGGAGAGGCTGGGAGAGAGAAACTAGGAGCACCTAGAGGGAGAGGCTCCCCCCACAGGCCCACTGGGAAAGATTAAGCCCTCTCCCAGGCGCGGCATGACTGTCTGATGACCGTGACTCAATTTCACACTGGATGAACGGGGCTTCCTCATCCTAACCTCAGCTCTTCTCAGATCTCGGCTGGGATGGGCTTGCTGCCTGGTCCTTCTTCCTCAGACCTGCCCCCAGGTCAGAAGCAGGAAGTCCTGTATTTCCGGTCTAGTTCCCAACTCTGTACTTTGGCGAATCTATGAACCAGACCAACCAAAGAGAAAATGCATGGAAATACATGCCTATATACAAAAAATTAAACAACATCTCCTCTGCCTCCTAACACATGTCCTGAAAGAGCGGCTGGTCGGCTGATCCCGGGCAAGGGAAGCTGGAACAGGAAGCACACGTGTGGCCACCTGCCTGTTGACAGTAGCAATAACTAACATTTGCACAGCCTGTGGGAACTTACTAAGATGTTTCAAGTACTGAGCTCATCAGCGTCTGGTCTCCCCTGAGGGGCTGGCTGGCTGGTGATGCCCGGGCTCATGCCCAGGCAAGGACACTGAAGTGCCTCGTTCATTTGCTCAGAGGGACAGTGCTGGATTCAGTACCAGGTGCCCATTCCCTTGTCCCCAACACCACCCAATGGACACCTGGCCGGCTGCAGTATTCTCCTTCCCAAGCAGCGATTGTGGCAGTTTCTGGTGTGCTAGGCACTGGCCATAGGCTTCATAATCCATGAACTCATCAGTCCTTTTACCAACTCTTTGGAGTAGGAATCGTCTCCAAATCCAATCCCCCTCATCTGTCAAAGGTGAGAAGACTCGGGCTGCAGGTCTAGGCTGATTTCCTTCCAGACACACAGCCACATCTGGCAGCCCAGAACCGGGTGCCCGCCAGGGCCAGGGCACCCTCATCCACAGCCCTGCCTTGGTGCTAACCTCTCATGACTCTGCTGACCGGAGGAGCCTCCCCACAAGGCTGGTGACACAGGCCAAGTGGCCTTTGTGAGGACTTGGGCTCAAGTTCACTGCAGGAAAAGGGGTGAGGATCAACTATCAGAAGGACTGGGGGCTTCCACGGCTCCTAAAGACCCCAGAAAGTGAGTGAGAGCCCCTACCTCCTGAGGAAGGTTCTGGAACACTGAATTTGCTCAGGAAATCCCAGCTCACCAGGTGACCTGCTCTTCACCATCTCTGCACTTCCAAGAACCCTTCGCCTTTGAAATCCCATGCACCACCCACATCCCACGAGGCCAGCACCTGCCTGTTTCCAACCTTGCTTAGTCTCTGATGCACACGCACCAGCCCCCCACCACACACACACATTGTACCACCAGCCAGCACTGTGCATTTGAACATGTGGGGCATGAGCTGAAGCCCTTGCTGCAGGCGTTTTGTTCAGTCTCCCCCGATCAGGGTCTGTGGAAGAGATCTCCTTCCTCTCCATCCCCCCACAGGGTACCGTCCTGACACACTGCTGGGCCTCACAGCCACTCCATTGAACGATCTGTGTCACCAGCTCCTGTTATGTGGTATGAGCTGTCTGTACTAGGCATGATATGTGGAATATCTCATCTAATTCTTGCAGATGAAGGGAGCAAGGCTCAGAGAGGTTAAGACACCTACCAGTGGTCACACATGGAAAGAACTGGGAATCCACCCCAGCCAAGTGGAGGGCAGAGCCCCCACCTCAAACTGCGTGGTGTCTGCCACAGCTCTGAGCCCAGAGCCCAGCTGCGGAGAATCCCCAGGAATTCCTCCTGAAGACCCGCTGCCTTGGTTACCATGGTCACCCCACGCCTGGCATGGCACTTGCCCCAGTCAAGCTTGCTGAGAACTGGGATGACTGACGGTTCACCTGACTCTGTTAGTGACTGGTGCTCAGGAGGAAAGAAGACATCCAGGAGAGACCTGTGGTCACAACAGGGGAACTTACCAAAATAGGAGCCGCCTTAAATAACACCCAGAGCCAGACTTCCGGCCCTGGCCCACCACGCTCATCTCCTACTCAGCGATCTGGGTGGTGGGGAGGGGTGAGCGGGACCAGGAGCCAGTGGGCAGGGCCGGTGTCAGCTGCCCAGGAGCAGTGGCCGATGGGAAGGGACACCCTCTGGAACCATTTGATGCCCAGCACAAAGTGAGCCGGGGCTGGAATCCTGGGAGGAGGGGCAGAGGCTGGAAGTAGGTTCCTCTGGCTCAACTGCCACCTGTCCATGGGACTGAGGGGGCTGTGGGCAGGCCCAGGCTCCACCAGCCACAGCTGCTGGGCAGATAAGTACTGTCTGTGGGGCCAGCAGGTTGAGGGAGTCCCCTTACCATCCTTACCCCCACCTAGGGGTCTTCCTGACGCAATGAGAAGTTTAGATTTCCTCCAGTGGAGAGGAGAAAACTGTGGCTGGAGACCCTGGGTGTGGGATCTGGGGCACAGGGTTTGGGATGGGGACACACACACACACCCACACACACACACACACACACACACACAGCTGTCTCTGAAATCATATCCGCCTCTTTTCATGCATTCTCTGGGATAGGAAGATTCCCTGGAGCTATCCCTAGGCAGTCACATTCTCAGTGAACACGGACTCCCACAGGCTGGGGTCTGGGGGAGGGAGGGCGGGTGTGCCCACTGATTGCCATCTTGCTCGCGAGTGCCCACTGAACCCCAGGAAGGGGTCCTGATGCTCCCCTCCCTCTGGTAGGGCAGGCACCATCTGCCTGGGCCTGATGGCAGCCGGGTCGCCAGGGGTTATTATTAGACTCCCTGTCGCTGGCACTTGGGCACCTCACACTGGATCAGGATTCCCTCCAAGAGGCCCTGCTTTGCCCCGACCTGTCCCGTATCTGGAGAACTTGACACAGGGAGAGGCCGCTGGGGGTCAAAGTCCTGAGATGGGCGCCTGGCTCTGAACAAATGGACCCCATCCTGGGCCACTGGCCCCAGAATCTTTGACCTAACACACGGAACTGACACAGGTGGGCTACTGGGGCCAGAGCAGGCATGACCAGACCTGAGACGGGCTGGGAGATTCTGCAGCTTTGTTTGTCTGGGTAGGGAGGTCTGGGGGAGCCCTGGCCCTGTCTGTGGGGTGCAGAATCCCGCCAAGGGCCAGCAGAGCAGGGAAAGGGCGGGGAAGCCGGGAGTGGCTGCCTTAGGCCAGAAATTCAGGGCTTAGAAGGTGTCGTGGGGGTGGGGAGAGGGGTATGGGGGAACAGGAATGGGCCAGTCTAGGACCAGGGGACCCAGAGAGGCTGTCAATGCAAGGGGGTCCTCAGGACAACAGTGTGAGATGGGCTGACGGGGGCCACCTTCCTTCCCTGGAACAAGCACAAGCAGCTGTGGGTTCTCTGCGCTAGAGGGGAAGTGACCCACACCGCTTCCCCCAGCCCTGCAGCCTTCCAGCTGGGACTCCCACCCTGCAGGCCGGGACTGGGGAGGAGGGGTGCTGCGGAGACCGACTCGGGAGACTACTCAGTTTCTGCCAAACTTTCCCAGGCCACTTAGCCTCGGAAAGAGATTCTCCCTTCTTGGAATCTCCAGAAGGTCGAAAACGTCGGGGCACCCCCTCAGCATCCCCGCACCTCGAGCGCCAGGATTACCCCAACACGAATGCCCCTATCCCTACCCCGCGCCAACCTGCCCGCTCGGCGTTCAGCCCCTGCCCCTGCAGGCGGTTTCGCGCCCCTTCTTCCCTTCCCCACGCCCGCTTCACTCTGATCTCTTCAGTCTTCTGGGCCCCCAGGTTCCCAGACAGGAGGGGACGCGGGCCACGGGCCTGGGAGGGTGGGGGAGAAGGGGAGAGGGGAGACGGGAAAGGGCTGCGCGGGGAGAGAAGGGGTCTGAGAGGCACGTGGGAAAGTGCAGGCTCTCGAGGGGAGAGGGGGTAGTGCGGGGACTTGGGGCGCGCGTGGCTGGGGTCTGGGGCGGCGCGAACTCACCTCCTGGTAACTCTCGTCGCCAGGGTTGAAGGTGCTGTTCACGGGCTGCAGGCGCAGGCCGAGGTGCGGAACGCTGTGCAGCCACACGACCCACCAGGGAGCGATGTAGTCCACGCGCGCCGCCTGCATGGCTCGGCCCGAGTGCGACCCACACGCTGAGCGGCAGCTGCGCTCAACTCCCGGCCCGGGCCCCGCGCCCGCCCCGCCCCCCGGCCCCGCCTCTCCCTGGGCCCGCGCCCCGCCCCCCCGCCGCGATTGCAGTCCCAGTTCTGGGCGGGGATCTGTCCTGGCCGGATAGGAGGAGGGACGTGAAAAAAGCTCCCAGAAGTCTCTAAATCGGTTTCAGTCTCGAGGTCCCCGAGCTGCTGCTTATTTATGATCAGATCAAGGGTATAAGGTGTCAGTGGGGGCAGCCAGCATAGGCCAGAGAGGGGCAACTGCCCGTCCCAAAGGTTTGTCACAGGGTAAGTAACCGACAGACTGGGAACGGAAGGAGGCAATCTTCAGCCACTCGGTCACTCATTCTAAATTCACTCTCAATCATTTTTTGGGCATCTATTGTGCAAGCCCTGTGGACTTAAAAAGAGAAATACGCGGTCCCTGCCCTTGGGAGCTCCCGGCACATCTGCCCCAACGACTCACTGAAGCTGCTTGCCGGGCGCCTGAGTGAGGACAAGGGGTCCTAAGGACTGAGAAAAATTGCTTGATTCTTCCTGGCAAATAGGACAGGGTGAGCTTCCTGGAAGAGGGGGCCTTTGAGCTGTGTAGTGGGGAAGGTAGGAGAGTGATGAGAGCATTTGGGGAGACCGAAGCGCATGCAACGACACATTTATTGAGCACCTACTAAGTGCCAGGCACTGTTACACTGGTGATGTAACAACAGCCGACAAAAACCCTCACCCCGAGTGCAGGCACTGCAGAGGGTAATGACGGCACCCGAGAAGATGCCGAACGCAGGCCAGGAAGGGCTCTGGGGAAAAGCAAAGGCAGGGGAGGTTGCCCATTGGGGAGCCTTGCGTCCCTGGGCCTTCAGCACTCTGCACACACACAGAGGCCCCCACCCATCCTGTAACCACAAACTGCTTGGCGTGACTGGCCAGCGGAGGGAGGAGCCCAGGCTGAAGGACAAGTAGGGGTCAGGGGTAGGTGGGGTGGAGTGATGGGGTCGAGGCAGATTGGGTGTAGAGACCGCACTGCGCAGCCCGCCTGAGAGGTGCATAGCGACCATGGCAGAGATGTAGGTGAGAAAGGAGCCCCGGGAGGATGGGGGTGGGGCTCCCAGGGTTCTGGCTGAAGGAACCAGGTGGATGCGGGCAGGCTGAAAAGGCTGGTAAACACACGTGGCTGCTGGGGGGTGGGGCTCCAGTCACCCCGTACTCAAGGGCCCTGTGTCCATTAGAGGGAGTCCTGGCCTCGGGCCCTCTCCTCATGGCCGTGATCCCACAGTTCTGGGGCCCTGCAGGAGCCCAAAGCTGAGGGGCACGTGAAGTTGGAAACAGCCGTTCTTCTCTCATCGGGGCGTCTTTCAACAAATCTTCTTGAGCATGTTCTGTTCTAGAAGCTAGAGTAATGGATGAAACACACGTTCCCGCCTGCATGGCGTCTACAGCCTGGTAGGCAAGGTGAGGTGGGCTTGCATCCTGCAAACAGCGATTACAGCCCTTGTGAAATGCCAGAGTCCCTGCTGTAGGGAGGAGATGGAAGGTGGGCATCGGGGTTGTTTCCCAAAGGACAGTGACATGAGCTGAAGGACGATCGGGAGTCAAAGAGGGACGTGCTGGGGGAGGCCTCTGTGTAGAGGGAACAGGACCCTGTGAGATCAGGGACTAGGACCGGTGGAAGGGGAAGCAAGAAAGTTCCAGAACAGGAGAGGGGAGCCAGAGAACTGCAGAAGCCAGGCGATCAGCTTGGAGCCTGCGGCAGGGGAGGGAACTTCTTTGGGTGAAAACCTCATTTTAAAAGGTCTTGGTCTCTTGACTCAGTCCCTGCAGTTGCTGGGAAAGTGGACTCTTCTGGCAGGGCTCTGGTAATGGCCTTTATAGCCCCTGCCCTCAGAGGCCCCCCAAGTGGGAAGGGCCTGCCTCCTAGGCAGTGGGTGGTCACGGAGGACTGACTTTGAACCCAGTGCAGGGGAGCCCCAGGAGGCTGGAGGCCTGCACATGGCACTGGAAGAAACAAACTGTGAAGGCTCTCCCTCAGGGCTATTCCCACAGCCACCGGAATGCAGCCTGGAATATCCAAACCTGCTCAGCCCAACTGTCCCCAGCCAGACAGCGACCATTCTAGCTGCTTCCCCGGAGGCCTGTTGACCCAGAGAGGTGTCAAAAAGCTGAGGCAGAACAGGGACAGACCTCCCAGAGACTCAGCAGGGAGTTGGAGAAGTCAGCAAACCAGCAGCTGTAGTCCATCGCCATCCCCCCTCATTCACCTGCTATGCAGCACTTAGGGGCTTGCTGAAGCCCCAGCAAGGCAGTGGCCCACCTGAGAGCTCGGAAACACACCTATGTCCCAGACCACTGCAATCACAACCTCCAGTCAGCCCTGGCCACCCTAGTGAACTGGCTAAGGGCCCCAGATGACTCTGAGTCACAAGCCAGGGCTGGGAGGCACTGTATGAAAGGCGGCCTTCTCTACACAAGGCTGGACACACCCCTTCATGGCCTGTCTCCTAGGAGCTGGGATGAATCTCTGGACGATGTGCTGGGAACAAAGAAAACCCACGTGGTAAAAGCTCACTCTTCCTTGGGAATCTGAAATGTTTACAGAACGGGGAAGGCTGAAAGTTGCCCACAGTGCCACACCTGGGCCTGAGGGCCGACGTACCCACCCTCTCCCTCTCCCGGAGGAAAGACCCCCAACCAGACTCAAAACCACCTCACCCCCTCACAATCCTTACAGATCCTCAAAGACTGGCACTTACACCTCACAACCTGAGTGCGTTTAAATGCCTGACACAATACCAAGTGCACCGTACACCACTTTAAAAGGTAGACTCAGTTCCAGTGGGGCTGTCCGCTGTGGCACAGCACCACCTGGTGGCCACCCCGACCTGCGCACCCCCCTCCACCGTGTCCCCCCACATCCCAGTACCCTTACAGCAAGCCAATAAAAGAGGTGTTAATATGGCTGTTTTCCAACTGAGGAAACGGGCAAAAGTGTAGTCATTTCTTCCAGTCAGTCAAGTTAGCGAGTGGCAGATGTGCTACACCTTGTTGCACCCATTTTGGGACCTGTTTGAACGGCATGCCCCACTGTCGCTCCCACATCTGCATGTTTAACCCCACGTTGTTTCCATCACGGCCTCCCCACATCTCCTGATTTTCCAACTTGGGCTGAAAACAGATGGCCTCATTTGCCCACTGAGATGATGTTCAAGATTAGGGGTGCGCTGGGCACGGAGGCTCATGCCTGTAATCCCAGCACTCTGGGAGGCTGAGGCGGGCAGTGAAACACCGTCTCTACTAAAAACACAAAAATCAGCCGGGCGTGGTGATGCGTGCCTATAATCCCAGCTACTCGGGAGGCTGAGGCAGGAGAATCGCTTGAACCCAGGAGGCAGAGGTGGTAGTGAGCTGAGATCGCGCCACTGTGCTCCAGCCTGGGCGGCAGAGCAAGACTCCGTCTCAAAAAAATCAGGATGCAGGGAGGCAGCAACATGGACCCGTGTCCTGTTCCCACCAGAAGCCACTACCAGGTAGCATATTTTCCTTTCCCATCCTCAAAGACGAAAGACACTTAGGATTTTTAGTATTTTAATACAGTTCAAATCAGTGTGTCTGGTTCATTTCAGTTCCTTCACTGCCAAACCTAGAGGAAAAGAGACAAAAGTAAGCCATCCAGAAGACACATCTGAGTTGTTGCTGCTTGTCTAGATTTCGTACTTAAGCTAAAGAGAGCACACAAGGTTCAGAAATTAGATCCACCAGGGAAGTTTTGGTTAAAATATTTAGTGTCTGATAAAAAGACTTGGTCTATTATATTCAATCCGTTCCCTGTAAAAAATAGGGATTATCAGTACCAGCACCAACCTCGAAGGACATGAACAGCATTAAATGAGCTCTAGCCTCTCTTCTGGCTGAGGAAATGATTTCTGCTACTGTATATAATCTGAGAAGCACAACTATTCCTCACACTCCCAAGAGCAGATTCTTAAGACCATAAAATGGGCTCTGAAATCTGGGAGGGATTCAAAACAAGATACAAGACGGCCACACACAGCAACCTTCCAAACCCCACCTGCCCCGAAGTGACTTCAGGCTCACTCACCAGGGGGCAGGGACTGCTTCAGTTTCTCTGCCTTCTCTTTGTCAGTGATGACCAGGGTGTAAAGGTATCTGCTGCATCGAACTTTAAACTTCACATTGTCCTTATTTTTCTTGATCTTGACAGCTACCGGAGACCAGAATCAGGAATTAAATTGTATCACAAAAAACAAATGTGACACAGTCCACATGCAAATACACTCAAGCAGTAAGCAGCACGCAAGTGACAGTCAGCACCCACCTCCAGCACTGTCCCTCTGCACAAACAGAAAACACTATGACCCATTCCTGCAACTTCGAACTTTTATTGGGTACACTGAACACAACATTGTAGAACATCCTCTAGCAACCTTATTATCTTTCTTATTTCTACTTTTTTTTTTTTTTTTTGAGACAGAGTCTCGCTCGGTTGCCAGGCTGGAGTGCAATGGCGCAATCTCGGCTCCCTGCAACTTCCGCCTCCCAGGTTCAAGCAATTCTCCTCCCTCAGCCACCTGGAGTAGCTGGGATTACAGGATTGCGCCACCACACCCAGCTAATTTTTTGCATTTTTAGTAGAGATGGGGCTTCACCATGTTGGCCAGGATGGTCTTGATCCCTTAATGCTGGGATTACAGGCGTGAGCCACCGCGCCCAGCCTATTCTCTTTTTTAAAAAGGATGGAAGCAGCGATAAAGTAAGGAGATGGGCTGTCTGCTGGGACTGAGTGCTTTTCAGCACTCCACTCCTGGAAATCACGTCTCCGCATGTGAGATGACATTCTGGGCCAGTAAGACAGAGCTTGCTCTTCAGGATGCCTCCAGCCACTGCACAGAACGTGCACCCAGGCCTTTCCTTGAATTTATGTGGAATCCATTTTCTGGGTTCTTTCCTGCTGCCAAGTTCTATCTCAGGATCACAGCTTAGACCGGAAACAGCTCTAACATGTCCCTCAAGTTCAGCTGCGTGGGGTCTGCACTGTGCACCACTCCGGTTATGTACCAGCAGTGTTAATGCACTGCCCTCTGGCTGCTGGGAGACAAACCCTTCCCAGGAGTAGTTACCACTCCATGTACTCGCCAAATGCCTTGTTCTAACCACTTTAAAAACTGCTCAGACACTCCCAGGAATTGTGGAAACAGCAGTGATGTGCCAATCAAGAAAAAGGTGGCTGAGGGCTGAACACAGGCTCTAACGCACCAACCCAAGGACCTGGACAGACGCAGCACAAGACAATCCTGTCCTCGCAATTCTGCAACTCCATTTCTTTCTTTCTTTTTCTTTTTTTTTGAGACGGAGTCTTGCTCTGTCTCCCACGCTGGAGTGCAGTGGCGCGATCTCGGCTCACTGCAAGCTCCGCCTCCCGGGTTCACGCCATTCTCCTGCCTCAGCCTCCCGAGAAGATGGGACTACAGCGCCCGCCACCTCGCCCGGCTAATTTTTTTGTATTTTCAGTAGAGACGGAGTTTCACCGTGTTCACCAGGATGGTCTGGATCTCCTGACCTTGTGATCTGCCCGCCTCGGCCTCCCAAAGTGCTGGGATTACAGGCGTGAGACACTGCGCCTGGCTGCAACTCCATTTCTGCCAGTAACTGCTATAGGAATGGGCACATCAGAGGAAGCAGAACTGTGACTCAGGGCCCGCCAAAGGCATGAGGTGCCTGGGCTCTTGTTCTTAATACATCCACGCACCTGGATATCTATCCAAACTAACCCACTTCAGTGTAACACTGACCCTAGCAACTGAACTAAGCCGAACACCACTTGCAAAACATATGGAGCTCTTCAAAATGGTTACTCAGTTGGGCGCAGCGGCTCACGCCTGTGATCCCAGCACTTTGGGAGGCCGGCGCAGGCAGATCACCTGAGGTCGGGAGTTTGAGACCAGCCTGACCAACACTGTGAAACCCCGTCTTCTCCTAAAAAATACAAAAATTAGCCGGGTGCCTGTAATCCCGGCTACTGGGGAGGCTGAGGCAGGAGAATCACTTGAACATGGGAGGCAGAGGTTGCAGCGAGCCATGATCCCGCCATTGCACTCCAGCCTGGGCAATAAGAGCGAAACTCCATCTCAAAAAAAAAAAGTTTATTCAACACTGCCGTAGGTGCAGCAATTCCATTTCTAGATATACACCCTGAAGAACAGACAGCAACCACAGAAGAAATATTTGCACACCCATGTTCAGAGCATTATTCACAACAGCGAAAATGTAGAAGCAACCCAATGTCCATCAATAGATGGATAAACAAACTGTGGCCTCCTACAATGGAAAACTGAGCCTTCCAAACAAAACTTCGGTCTGGGTGTGGTGGCTCAAGCCTATAATCCCAGCACTTTGGGAGGCCGAGACGGGTGGATCATGAGGTCAGGAGATCAAGACCATCCTGGCTAACTCAGTGAAACCCCGTCTCTACTTAAAAAAAAAAAAAAAAAAAATTGGCGGGGCATGGTAGTGGGCACCTGTAATCCCAGCTACTCAGGAGGCTGAGGCAGGAGAATGGTGTGAGCCCGGGAGGCGGAGCTTGAGGCGAGCCAAGATTGCACCACCGCACTCCAGCCTGGGCGACAGAGTGAGACTCCATCTCAAAAAAAAGAAGAAAAAAGAAAGAAAGAAAGAAAAAAAGGCAATGCTGACACATGCTTGAGAACTTTGAAGAGAAAGAAGCCAGCCACAAAAGGTCAAATATGCAATAGCAGACTCCACTTGTATGGGGTATCCAGAGCAGTCATATTCAGGGACAAATTGGAAGGTGGTTGCCAGGGATTAGGGAAGAATGGGGAGCTGATGTTTAACAGAGGGAGCTTCAGTTTGGGAAGATAAAGTTCTGGAGATGGGTGGCGATGGTGGCAGCTGCCCAACAATGTGAATTTACTGAATGCCACTGAACTGTACAATTATGCTTTGTTGTCCAGCCAGGAGTGCAGTAGCATAATCACGGCCCACTGCAGCCTCAATCTCCTGGGTTCAAGCAATCGCTACCTCAGCCTCCTGAGTAGCTAAGACCACAGGCACACGCCTGGCTAACTTTTTTCTTTTTTTTTTTTTTAATATATATATATATGTACTTTTTTGAGACGGGGTCTCGCTCTGTCGCCCGGGCTGGAGTGCAGTGGCCGGATCTCAGCTCACTGCAAGCTCCGCCTCCCGGGTTCACACCATTCTCCTGCCTCAGCCTCCGGAGTAGCTGGGACTACAGGCGCCCGCCACCTCGCCCGGCTAGTTTTTTTTTTTTTTTGTATTTTTTAGTAGAGACGGGGTTTCAGTGTTAGCCAGGATGGTCTCGATCTCCTGACCTCGTGATCCACCCGTCTCGGCCTCCCAAAGTGCTGGGATTACAGGCTTGAGCCACCGCGCCCGGCCAACTTTTTTCTTTTGTAAAGACAGGGTCTCACTATACTATGATGCCCAGGCTAGTCTCTGCCTCAGCCTCCCAAAGTGCTGGGATTACAGATGGGAACCACCATACCCAGTGTAAATGGTGAATTTTATGCTACGCCTATTACACATTAAAAATTAATATAACAATTTCAAAAGTTTTTTCAACAGCTACTGACACTTTACTCTCTCCAGGGGACTGTGACCCCTACCTTTAAAGCTGCACCATCTAAAATCCAGGTTCCCAATTTTTTTTGTGAGACAGTCTCACTCCGAGGCTGGAGTGCAGTGGGACGATCTCAGCTCACTGCAACCTCCACCTCCCAGGTTCAACTGATTCTCCTGCCTCAGCCTCCTGAGTAGCTGGGACTGCAGGCGTGTGCCAGCATGACCGGTTAATTTTTAAATTTTTGGTAGAAATGGGGTTTTGCCATGTCGCCCAGGTTGGTCTTGAACTCTTGGTTCAAGCAATCTGCCCACTTTGGCCTCCCAAAGTGCTAGAATTATAGGCATGAGCCATCACGCCCGGACCACCACCCTTTTTAAACACAAGCAAAGAGTAGTGTCATGTTTAACTTGCTGAGAAGGGTAAGTTACCTACTGGTAGAGTTGGGCTTTGAACTAGGCAGTGACCCCATATGGCCTGAAATAAAACCAACCTGATAACTTCATCTCTTTATACAAAACACTGGCAAACAGACATCATTCCCACCAGATGCTATTTGTTTCCACTGGTGGTCACCACCTCAAAGGTGACAGCCTGTTTTGGGTAATGGGGACACAAATATGACCCCCATCTCTGCCTACCCCCAACTCATTGAAAGACTCTCCCGGTACACCAACCACCGTCTGGCACCATCACTGGCATGGAGCATTAGAGACGGCTGGTGTCTTCGCCCACCTTAACAGGCCTGTCCCATGCAACCCCACTTCCACATGTGACCTGATTCTCTTTCATGAAGCTGAAAAAATATGACTCTGGGTTAAAGTAACAACATAACTCAAGACCTATCAAACACAAGCCCCCACATCTTCAAGTATCACAAAGGGATAACACAACTACCTCTCTCACACTTGGTGTAAAACTTTAAGTGGGTAGCAGAGATTGGCACCTATCCATCGAAAATCTGCTGTTTAAGGATTTTCATTTATCATCTTCTTTCCCTTGTATGTACAAGCTGGGAGACAGACTTACCACAGTCCAACTTGACCTTTATGACTTTACAATGGTGGGAATGCGATGTGCATTCAGTAGAAGCCCTGCTTCAAATTTTGATCTTGGCTGGGCGCAGTGGCTCACGCCTGTAAACCCAGCACTCTGGGAGGCGGAGGCAGGTGGATCACCTGAGGTTAGGAGTTCGAGACCAGCCTGACCAACATGGTTAAACACGGTCACTACTAAAAAAACAAAAATTAGCCAGGCGCGGTGGCGCGTGCCTGTAATCCCAGCTACTCTGAGGCAGGGGAATCGCTTGAACTTGGGAGGCGGCAACTGCAGTGAGCCAAGATCGCACCACTGCAATCCAGCCTGGGCCACAGAGCCATACTGTCTCAAGAAAAAAAAAAAATAAAAACTTTTTTTTAAAAATCTTTTTCTGGGCTAGATAGGTATGACACCTTCTGACACTGGCCATCGACCACAGGATCACGAGATAAACGGCTATATTGCATAGTGTGCCGTACTCAATACATTACATGCAAATATCCAGCACTTCATTACAAAATGGGTTTGTGTTAAGATTTTGCACAACTGCAGAGAACTTAAACTCAGTGTTTATGGGACGTGTGTTTTGAGGCTTTCGCGCAGTGGAGATTCCGTTTACTGTATTATACAAATGAAAACTGAACTCCGGGCGGCCTCTGAGATGCTCGTGATTAGCTAAGATGGTCCTAGAATTCCAGGGCCTCAACGTGCCCCACACAGCTCTTTCTCATGGGAAACACAACGAAACCACTGGTCCCAGAGGGCCAGGCACATGCCCAGACAGCCTAACCCGTCTCCTGCCAGACATTCCGGGGAAGACGCTCCGGAGCGGTGCCAGGGTAGGCACCGCTCATCTTGAACCTTCGGAGCAATCACTTACATTTGGCATCCTTTCGTCGGGCTGTGAGCAGAAAATCCTTGATTTCCTCAATTTTCCGAGGCTGCAACATAAAGGAAGCGGGTAAACAGACAGCAAAGAGACACGTCTTCCGGTGACGGTCCAGTCCACCAGCTCCTCCCGGCCTCCGGAGGCCCTTGGGAGGCTCTCTCGCCCTCGCCCCGCGTCCCACGAACCCACCCCGGGAAGGCGCCAGGCAGGGACCGTACTCACCATGGCGACGAGGCGCGCAGGGAGCTGGCGCGGACCAGGACCTGCGGGAAACAGTCCTTGGCGTTAACAGGGCGCGGGGTCTGGCAGTCAACCCCGCTTTCCCGCCCTCCCCCAAAATATCGCCCCCATCGCACTCCCTTTCTCCTTCCCGACACCCTCCACGCGGACCTGGGGTCCCCAGATTTCACCTGGCCGTGGATTGCCCCAGATTACCCTTCTCACCCGCGTACCACTCTAGAGACACTCACAGCAAGCAGCCACCGAGTAAAAGGACGAAAAAGGACGAGACTTCCGTTTCCGGGCAGTTAAACCCTCCCAACGGAGGAAACTGGATACGGTGCCTGCAGAGGGTCAAGACTCATGTAGGCGTTGGCACTTCCAATTTCAGCAGCCCTGCCCCCTCGTGGTCGAGGTCAACAGTGCAGCTCCAAGAATGGAATGGACCATCCTGGCTGCCGCCCTCCCTCCGACTCTCTCCTCCCCCTCCTCCCCATGCCTTACTACTATGACCCCCGCCTCTTCCCCATCCACCACTTCCTGTCTTCCCCCGCAACCTCCCAAACCCCAGCCTGGCTTTGCTAGGTTTAGTTCAGATTCAGTTCGAAGAGCTAACGCCTATTCTCCACGGCTTTCACTGGACCTGTGCACGGGACATCTGCACAGAGAATTCTTCATTTAATGGCAGAGACCCTCGTGTGCACCTTGTAGAACCTCTTGTTCTGGCCCCTCACGTTTTCTTCTTCCGGTCTCCTTTTTGGGACCTGAACCTGTCATGACCAGGGCCCTGGGATCTTCTTTCCATAAGAGGGAGCGTTCCTGCCTGCTGCTTCCAGTTCCTTTAGGAATTGGTGTACAATGAAAGCAAGTTAAGGCCGCGCGTGGTGGCTCACGCCTGTAACCCCAGCATTGGGGGAGGCCGAGGCAGGTGGATCACTTGAGAACAGGAGTTCGAGACCAGCCTGGGCAACCTAGTAAGACCCCTCCCACCCATCTCTAGCAAAAATAATAATAATAATAATACTTCCAACAGCTAGGGCTGATGGTGCAGCAGTGGGAGTTCTCCTGCTGTTGCCGGCTCTCACCACTGCCCCAGAGGGGAGAGGTGGACTCAGGACTTGAACCCGTGCTGGGCAGATTCCCCAGTCCAGGCACCGGCCACTTCTTGGGGAGGCTTGGGCAGTTTGGGGAGGGCAGCCTTCCTTTCTCCCCCATAACATCCTTCAAGTTAGGCTCTTAGCAACCTGTGGTTATCGATTTTATTTTTATCCTCCACTTTTATTTGATTTCCAACCTCTCTACAAATGTCTACATTTTATTATATTTGTTTCCCCCAAATTTAATAACCACATGGCAGAATGTAATTGCTTCGTGCTTATTATTACAGAGCAGCCCTCCTGAAGAGAAAGAGCACTTTGCCGCGAGCTTTACTTAGAACTTATTTAACTTACCTTCCTTTCTTCCTCCCTCCTGCCCTTCCATTAACAAGCTCAGGCTGAGCACCTTCCTGGGGGTGCTGGAGATATAGGAACCAATAGACCTTGCTGCAGAGAGATCACAAAATACTGTAATAGCACTGAAGAGTCTTTTAAAGAAGCTGAGCGATGTCTCTGCAACTGTAAATGTGTCAGGGTTCCAGCAGTGGGAAAAGTTAATTGGCAAAAGCCTAATTTTAGATGCCTAAAGGTTGGATCCCATCTGAGAATCATGAGTGCGTCAGCTCTGACCTGAGACGGACTTTCCTATACCGTAGAGCCTGGCTTTGCCAGCCCTTCCCATCCTTGGCGATGCCTTTCTGGTCTTTTCTACCCCACTGCTCCTCCACAAGCAACCACCCATTCAGCCAAGCCGAGGGGCCTCTTCATGTGTGGGGCACTTTCCGCCCTCCAGGTATTCGCTCTGCTGTCCACTCTGATGCTAAATGCCACTGGTCCTTCCGAGCTCAGCTCCCGCCTCCCCTTTTTCAGGCAGGACTCTTCACCCCTGACTTATGTCGCTTGCCACTCATACAGTGGTTCCTCACAATCACTTCTCCGTAGGCTGCATGGAGGTGTTTAACTTTTCATACATGCGTACCACTCTTTTTATTTTTAATTTTTTAAAACTTTTTTACAGACACGGTCTCCCTAGGTTGCCCAGGCTGGTCTTGAACTCTTGGGCTCAAGGGATCCTCCTGCCTCAGCCTCCCAAAGTGCTAGGATGACAGGCATGAGCCACTATGCCCCACCTTACCACTTTTCCTTGAGGGCAAGGACAGGGCTCAGTATTCTGCCGATAACTCTCTAAGTGCAGTACCCATCTGTACAGTAAGAGCTCAATGCTAACACTGCAGGGTGATCCGGCTGGATGCGGCATCTGAGATCACTTAGTATATGGAGGGGTGGATGGAGGGAGGAATTCAGGGAGAGCTAGAAGGAGGCATTGATGTGCCCGAAGCAGTGCCTGGCATGTCGTAGGTCCAAAAACTATTTGTTGAATGAATGACTGGTGCTTCTCACCTCACTGCAGGCCCAACAGGACAAGGACAGGGATAGAAGGAGGAGTCGCACCTCCCTTCTGGCAGCGATCCCAGGGAGACAGATGTTCGCCCTCTTGAGCTGTATGATTTAAGGGACCATAGATGTGTAGTAGCAAAACACAATGGCACATTTGTTCAAGTACCAAAGACCTCCAGCTCCCCAAGGGGGACAAATAGCAAAATAAGCCACAGCCACTAAAAGTGAGGCAAGGCGCCAAGAAGGCACACTTCCCTGCTTCATGGGAGGATGAGCCCCAAATGTCCGGGAGTGGTCGGGGACTGTCAGAGACCAAGGCTGGCAGAGCCCTGGCCCTGAGCGCCACAGCCTGAGACCCTGAAAGGATGCTGCCCTGGACATGAGCCTCCCTGGTGAAGGCCATACACACACAAAATGAAACTCTCCAAGGCCCGGGGGGATCCTGCAGGAGAGGAAAGCCCCGGACTCGAGGACAGGATGGCTCAGGCTGCCTGTTATGGTCATTCTGGCCATTGGTGGGCTGGAATATCCAACGCTGGCGGCTGCAGGATGGTGAGGGCTATTCTCATTGTCAAGAAGTGGAAGGGAGGGTCTCAAGCAGGGTGTTGCAGCGTGATTGGAAGCTGGAGAGGCACGGAGGGCATGTCTGGAGCTGCAGGGCACAGTCTAACACTTTCCCCTCCTTCCCTTCCCTCTCTCTGCTGGCTCTGGGAAGAGAAGGCCTCAGAAGGCACATGGCCTCCCCTCCTCCCTCCAGCAGCCCCGCCCTGGCCACTCCTGAAGGCTGAATGGTTTAGAGTTTTCTCTTCAGTTTTCAGGGACACATCGGAAAGAGGACCAGGATCGGTCAAAAAAACCCCAATGCCCCAGCTTGCAGGTGGGCAGAGGGCTGGCATGGCACATGGCTGAGAAAACCTCCCAGCCTCCAGGATTTTCTGCCATTCAGTCCATTCTGTTCACGTGGTGAACATCCATTGAGCTCCTACTCTAAGGCGGCCACTGGCTGGGCCTGGGAATAAGCAGAATGCGGTTCCAGCTCCAAACACTCATGACTGCTGGGATCCCATAACAAGCTGTGGAGGATGCCCAGAGGCTAGGGGGTCTAATTCCTCCTGAGGGAGTCCTGGAAGGCTTCGTGGAGGAGGGGACACAGTGTGCTGCCTCCGGGAGGGGTGCGCAGCAGCTTGCCAGGAGAAGGACTTCCAGACAGAAGGAGGGAGGGAGCTGACGTCAGCCCAGGGTCGGGAGAATGCGGGGTGTTTATGAGAATTGGTGGGAAGTTCAGTGTGGCAGAGGTAAGGAGGGTCTGGGGCCGGGGGTCGGGAAGAAGAGGCTGGAGGGGAGTTGGGCTGGGGTCCAGGGACTTCAGGAATTCCCCTTATAGCTTCACGGATGCCCGCTGTGGTCATCGTCATCGAAGGGCCCATCTCTGGGGTCCACAGCACCTCCTTCAATGCCTAGCGGTGATCTTCCGAGCCTTGGTTTTCTGGTTTCTAATGCTCTGTGTGTATGCGTGCGCGTGTGTGCATGTGTTGGGGGTGGGGGGTGTGCCGTCGCCTCTCTCCCGCCTCTCAGCGTTGCAGCGAAGCTTCCATGGGGTAATTCGCAAAGCTCCAACCCACACCTCTCAGGCAAGGCCCGCCCTGGGTGCTGTGCTCATTGGCGGCCGCACGGGGGCGCTGAGGCCGCGGCTGGAAACGGAATAGTCCCTTCCGGGCGACTCCTGGGAGCTCAGGCGGAGAAAAATGTACATAAATTACCGGGAATATTTATATGCGATTTCATACCTGGTGGAGGGCTTTCATATCCACCATCTCATTTAATCTCCAGGAGGCCCCCAAGAGGCCCCTGCCTTTGGCTGCCAGCAGGGCTGGCCTTTAAACCATCTCGGAAGGGAGTTGTTTATTAAACCTTAAAGGTTGTCAGCAGGCGGGGACTCTGGTCCCTGGCACTGAACTCATTTCCCTGGGAAAGGACGGGGAGGGGGGTGGGGGGGGGGAGTTGGTGCTTTATTTATTTATTTATTTATTTATTTATTTATTTATTTATTTATGAGACAGAGTCTTGCTCTCTTGCCCAGGCTGGAGTGCAGAGGTGCAATCGCTGCTCACCGCAGCCTCGACCTCTCAGGCTCAAGTGGTCCTCCCGCCTCAGCCTCCCAAGTCGCTGGGACCACAGGCATGTGGTTATATTCTTTTTTTCTTTTCTTTCTTTTCTTTTCTTTCTTTCTTTTTTTCTTTTTTTTTTTTTTGTAGAAATGGGGTCTCCCTATGTTGCCCAGGCTAGTCTCAAACTCCTGGCCTCAAACGATCCTCCTGCCTTGGCCTCCAAAGTATTGGGATTACAGGCGTGCGCTACTGTACCCGGCCTACTGCTGTTTTTTGGAAACTGAAGATGGTGAGTTTAAAGGGATGCTGGTTACCTACTGTCCCCCTGCACCCCAAAGAGTCTGTGAGCCCCTGAGAGGTAGGCAGGTTTAACATTCTCCCCACTGCTGAGCTAGAAGCCATGAAGCAAGGCCAGGCAGACTGGAACAGGGGTTCTCACGCCCCACATGGTTGACCTTTGTGGATGGAGTTACTTTCACTTTCTGTTTAGGGGCTGGGACTGTTCTGAGCTTTGTAAGCATCCCAGGCTGGTACTCGGTTAGTGCTAGAACCTCACAACTGTGAGAAACGGAAGTGTCTCTCTCTAGAGATTGCCAAATGTCCCCGGGGGAAAGCAGGGCAATGCCCCTTGTGGTTGAGAGCCACTTGACTAGGAGGCCAAAACCACGAGGACGTTCTTTGTCATAATGGGTGTCTCTCTTCTGTGCCTATGGCCGGGTAACTCATGGGCTCAGGCTACTGTCTTATTTGCAGCTAGCCTAGGGTTTCAAAGCTTTTCTGTGGATGCCGTAAGGGGGACCGCCCTGGGTGCTGCCTCTGCCTGGGCTCTACGGGTGGCAAGGTGGGGTGCAGTCGGCTCTAGTTACCAGGAGCATCGTGGCAGCCCCACTGACCAGGACCCTCGTCCCCACCCTGGGAGGCACAGCACTGATGTCAGCCCAGACTGGGTGGGAACACCTTTTCCAGTGGGAAGCCTCGGGATGGGGGGGGAGCTGGGGTGGGAGACGGAAGGAGAGGCATGGGGCCTGTCTTTAAGGTACCTCTAGGTTCCTAAGTGGTAAAGATGCAGAAATAAGATCCTGTCCCTGTTCCCACCTCAAGGGACACACAGACTAGTAAAAGAGCCAGTGACGAGGTTGGGCCCTAGGTGTAGGAAGTGTTTGGAATTGTGGGACCAGATGGAGGCCATGGGGGTCTGATACAGGCTGGGGAAGGGGTGGGCCAGGAAAGTCCTCCAGGAGTAACATTGATGGTGATTCACAAAGAGGAGTAGAATATTGCTTTGTCCTGAAAACCCACGCAACACAACCAGAGGAGCCTGCTAGAACATGCAAACCCTCGTAGCAAATAAGTTCCAGGATGACAAGAATGAAAGAACCATCAGATTGAGTGGCATCAAATCAGGTGGTCTTCCTGGAGGAGGCAATGTGATAGGGTAGGAGGAAAACTGTTCTGGGAGGCAGGCAGTCTTAGATTCAAAATCAGTGTCTGGCTGGGAGAATGTCAGTGAGTCTCCTGAGAGCTCTGAGCCTCAGTTTCTGTTGAGTATTAATTCCTGCTAGGATTCAGGCCACTGTGGCCAGTTGTGCGCAGCTTGCACAACTGTCTGTGGCTGCCCTGCTTATGAAAGGCACCAAGAACAGAAAAATGCTTAGGCCAGCACCCGGCTCTGTGGCTGCTAATTGAATGTAAGTCCCAGGCAAGAGTTGCCAATGGATTTGGAGGAAAACACCTGCAACCTAGAGGAGGTGTGGGCTGGAGCGGCGAGCAGCTCCGCTTGCCCAGACCTGTGAGGCAGGGGAGGGCCACTCCGAAAGCCCCGCACCATCTCCTGCATGGGGGGCAGAGTCAGTTTTGACAGATGACACCTCTGACCCGCTTTTCCCCACTGGCCCCTTTCACTCCAAGAGCTGCTTCCTGGGTATCCAATCTGCTAGCGCAGAAAGGACAGATGAGGCCGTATTCCCCAACAGTGAGGAAAATAACACTGAGGGAGAGGAGAATACATTTTCAGCGTGAGGGACAAGCACCCCTCCCATAGATCAACATGTGCCAGGGTGAGGGGACATCAGAGTGAGAAAAAAGGGCACAGACCCTTCAAAGAGGGCCGGCCTATCGGCTCGTATGTATCTTGCATTATGCGGAGGGAGAGAGGAAATCAATAAAGCTGTCAGCTGCTTCATGCATTCAGCCTCGCAGACGTCTCTTCCTCGGGATGCTCCAGACGGATGCTTCAAATTAAAAACCGGGGTTGGGGGGGTGCTGGGAGACAAACACCCTGACAGGCCAGAGGAAAAGGAGGGAAGCCACTGAAGATCTGGGGAAATTAAAGTCCATAAATCACGAGCGTCTCGGGCGTGAATGACATGAGCGTCTTAGCAGTAGTGCTGGACGGGTTGTAGGTCCTTCTGCCAGGCAGAGTCCCCCAGGGGGAAGCTGGTGACCCAGTGGGCGGGCTTCTCTCCCCCAGGCTTGGACTCCCTGCAGGAGGGAGGGGAGGGCGGTGCAGACCTCTGGCTTTGCTGGTGTTAGTGCCAGGATGGAGGGCGTGGGTGTGGGCTGGACTGGGGCATGGCATGGCGGCATAGGGTGAAATGGAGGTGACCTCATAACCGGGTTGGGTGGGGGGAGTGTCCTTTGGGTGGGCGTACGTGGATGGGTTGCAGCATCTCGATGGAAGCACAGCGCTTTGCTCCCTGGTAACTGCTCCTGGGAAGCTCTGGCGTCTGAAGGCTGAAGCCACATCCCTGACCCTTTCCCTGGGCCGCAGGAGTCGACCCCATGGAGAGCGCCGCAGCCTGCACTCCGTCAGCCCTGCCCGCCTCTCCTCTGCACCCCCACTGCTTCCTGTCTGTCTGCTCCTTCCGCTGTCCCTGTCTGTGAGCCCGTCCTGC
>NC_045449.1:67827884-67829243 GCF_002776525.5 Piliocolobus tephrosceles | reverse complement strand
TCTCATTGCCCAGGCTGGAGTGCAATGGCGTGATCTTGGCTCACTGCAACCGCTGCCTCCCGGGTTCAAGCGATTCTCCTGCCACAGCCTCCTAATTAGCTGGGATTAGAGGCACACACCACCACACCCAGATAATTTTGTATTTTTAATAGAGATGGGGTTTTGCCATGTTGGCCAGGCTGGTCTGGAACTCCTGACCTCAGGTGATCTGTCCACCTCAGCCTCTCAAAGTGCTGGGATTACAGGCGTGAGCCAACGCGCCTGACTTCCTACTTTGCTCCCTCTTTCCAGCCGTGGGCCAGCAGCCCTTGTGAGGAGGCCTGAGTGGTCGTGGGTCCCCTCTGTGTCCTGCCCAGGGATGGCCAGCCTGGCTCGGGGTGTGGGAGAGCTGGTGCAGAGGCTCGGGAGGGAAATGTTCGAGGGGTAGAAGGACTGAGTAACTGCCCCTGTCCCCCCGAGATAACTTTGTGTCACCCTCACCCTGGGCTCATCTGTCCATGGGGGCCCAACAGAGAAGAAAACCAGAGAAGAAACAACCGGGAGAGGAGGGGCTGCCTTCCCCAAATGCTGTTCGCCCCCCACCTGAGGGATCCTTTGAGGTCTTAACGGGAAGCGGAGGCACAATCAGACTGTGTGCTTTGAGGGTAATTTTCATAAAAGGTCTGTTTGCAGGCGTGGGCAGGTGCAGGCGTGGGCAGGTGCAGGCGTGGGCAGGTGCAGGACACCAGAGAGGAGAGTGTGGAGCTCCAGCAAGTGTCAACGGGGACTGTTACTACCATGGGGGGAGGGGAGGGGGTCACCAGACCCAAGACAGCTCTGCTGCGAGGAGGCGTCTGCCTGATGGGGCTGGGGCTTTCAGCCGAGCAATGCCCTCAGCCCGTGGCCGCCTCTCAGGGGAATGAATGCGTCGAGCTCACATTTCCCTTTCTTCTCTCAGTGTCCTGCCTGGGCACCCCATTGGCTGAGCCCAACAGGTTCAAGGCGGTCTTCCTTGGGCACAGAGCAAGATATCCAACCCACCCCCTCCCCAGCACAGTGCAAGGAGCCCATCAAAGTTGGCATCGGGATGGCTTTGTGAGAGATCTTCTCTCCCCTTTCTGGTCACAAGGCAGAGAAGTCCCCCAGGTCTTGGGCTGGCACTCTTCCATCCTGTCCCACTGGTTCTCAGGAGCCCTTCACTCCCTTATCCCCTAAATCCTGGCCATGCCTTTAGCTGAGATTGGAGACACACTCTAGCCTGCACAACACACAGATGAGCCCAGATACACCTCTCCAGTGCACAGCTGAATCCAGACACTCCTCTCCAGTGCACAGCTGAGCCCAGACACTCCTCTCCAGCGCACAGCTGGGCCCAGACAC
>NC_045449.1:67807285-67827874 GCF_002776525.5 Piliocolobus tephrosceles | reverse complement strand
CTCCAGTGCACAGCTGAGCACAGACACTCCTCTCCAGTGCACAGCTGAGCCCATACACTCCTCTCCAGTTCACAGCTGGGCCCAGACACACCTCTCCAGTGCACAGGTGAGCACAGACATACTTTCCAATGCACAGGTGAGCTCGCATGCACGCACAGTTACATGCCTGCCAAGGCATCTGGAAAAACAGATAGGCCTGAGGTTGCTTGGTGATGTTACACCGCCTAGGACAAGTTCTACCAATTAAACTGGTGACCATGTTTCCAAAAGCAATTACCAGAGTGCTGCAATGCCTCCCAAAGTGAGGAGATTAAAGACACGGCTCCTGGCTAGAAGCAGGGACTCGAGGGGTCTGTGTGCTGCATACATCAGAGACAAGCCTGCGGGTACCTGCCTGTGAGCACACACGTGCTTAGAGCAGCGAGACCCGGGAGGGATTGGGGGAAGGAGACACACCAGGAACGCACCAGCAGAGGCCAGCAGCCCCTCAGCACAGGTGGGGCCTGGGTCACTGGGTTCCTTCTTTCTTCTGTTTTCTTCTCTGGCGTGTGCAAGCAACAATAACAAAACAATTTGTGCGAATCTAGACTCGATGCTGGGGGATGGGGAGGAGATGTACCTGCTTGTTAAAAAGGGAGGAAGTGGCTGCCATTGGCCTAAGTGGTAAGAAGCCACCTCTTCCTCAAAGCTCACCAGCAGCTGCGTGTTCCCATGTCACAGGAATCGCAAAATCTTTGGAAAAAGAGGGATGGAGGTAGAAGTGACCCTAACCCCTAACCAGTCTCCTGCCTGGCTGAGTCTTGGGGAGGAAGGGTTTCTGGAGAGGGCGTGGCTGCTCTCCACAGTCTGGGCCTCCAAGCCATGGCTCTATCCCTAATCCCCACCTGCTGTCAGGAGCACTTTGGAGGGGGGCCTGGGCTGTTCCCGTCACTCAGTCATCTTTCCCCTTCCCTGTAGCCTGTGGCTTCTGGAAAGTCAGCCTCAGGGGTGGAGGGAGGAGAAGGGGTGGAGGTGGAAGGGCAGGCCGGACGCCACTGCATCATGCGCCTGGTCCTATCCACTTCTTTCTTTTTTTTTTTTCTGAGACGGAGTCTCGGTCTGTCACCCAGGCTGGAGCGCAGTGGCACGATCTCAGCTCACTGCAACCTCCACCTCCCGGGTTCAAGCAATCCTTCTGCCTCAGCCTCCTGAGTAGCTGGGATGACAGGCACCCGCCACCATGCCTGGCTAATTTTTGTATTTTTAGTAGGGACATGGTTTCACCACGTGGACCAGGCTGGTCTCTAACTCCTGACCTCAAGTGATCTGCCTGCCTTGACCTCCCAAAGTGTTGAGATTACAGGCATCAGCCACCGCGCCCGGCCCACTTCCTTCTTACCTTTCTGTTCACAACCTCCCTGTCAGCCCTTGCCTGACAGGCTGATCTGCTATTAATGAAGCAAGACAGCTGCAGTTGGCTTGTTAATTACAGCAGATGAAGTCTTCAGCCCAGGCTGCTTTGGAGGGCAGAGGAGGCGTGGCTGCAGTTGGTTGTCAACATGGCCTTGCCCTCGCATTTAATGCCCTGAGAACAGAGGTCTGGCTGGGTTGGCAGAGGGTCAGTGTGTGTGGCTGGCTGGAGTCACATCAGATCTGGGGAGGAAGCCTGCTGGTGGGGCAGAGAGGAACCCTGTCCTGTGGTTTCAGCATAGAACAGGGAACAACAGCTTCTGCTGTGTCGATTGTCTACTATGCGCCAGGAGCCACACCATTGCTCCATGAAGATCATCTATAATCCTCACCATGGCTCTAAGTTAGGCAAAATTGCAACCCTTACTTTATAGATGAGGGCTCTGAGGCACAGAGAGGTTAAGTGACTCACCCAAGGTCACACAGCTAGTAACTGGAGGGCAAGGAAGCCTCATGACTCAAGTGTGCAGCGTTACCTTATTGAATGCCTCAAAGCCTTTGCCTCTTTCTCTAGGGACGAGCTGGGTCACGTGTTGCTCGGAGTAGGACCCAAACTGTGAGGTGACTCATTTATTCTACAAATATTTACTAAGCACCTTCTCTTAACTAGGAGATGATCTTCTCTTAGAGATGAAGAAACAGGTTCCCTGTCCTGATGGAGTTTGCCCTCCAGCCTGGGAGATGGGCCGTTTTCCCAGCTCCACGCCCTGCCTGATGGCCTCCGATGAATCGACTATCCTGGGACAATCCTGGGGTTGGGACTGAGACTCAGAGTCTCTCTGGTTTGTGGTTGATTGGCCTGAGAGTTCATGTGAACCAGGGGCAAAGGGCGCTTATTTGGGGGAAGCCACAAGGGGTGTTGTAGGCAGAATCCAGAGAGTAGGTGACCCTAGAAAAAAAGCAGCTGTGGCCGGGTGTAGTGGCTCATGCCTATAATCCCAGCACTTTGGGAGGCCGAGGTGGGCGGATCACCTGAGGCCAGGAGTTCAAGACCAGCCTGGCCAATGTGGTGAAACCCTGTCTCTACTAAAAATACAAAAATTAGCCGGGCGTGATGGCGTGTGCCTGTAATCCCAGCTACTTGGGAAGCTGAGGCAGGAGAATCGCTTGAACCCAGCCTGAGCGACAGAGTGAGACTCTGTCTCAATAATAATAATTAATAATAATAGCAGCTGCTTGAGTGCAGGGTCTGTGCCATTCTCTCCATTCTTCTGTGTCCCTGTGAGACCAGCTGTACTTTCTGCCCCTGGGTATTATGAACTTTCTTGCCCCCTAACTTCCCTTTCCACATATTTCTGCTTTTTCCTTTAGCTCCCTTCCCAGGCATGGTGGCGCCCACCTGTGATCCCCAAAATTGAAAGAGAATGAGAAGTCCTGGTTAAGGTGGAAGAGAAGACAAGAAGTCCTGCCTAGGGCATAGGACCCCTTTCACTGTGGGAACACTGAATGGGGAGCTGGACGCCTCCCTGGGGCCTGAACAAATGACTGGGCTTTCATCAGGCAGGGAAGAGGGACTGGGAAGGCATTCCAGGAAGAAGGAGTGGAACCTGGCAGAGGCAACAGCATTAAAGGTTGAGGGGGCTGTGCAAGGGCATGACATGCTCAAAGGCCTGCAGACAGGGGTGTGCTGGCACATGTTTAAAATCCAGATTTCTTTCTTTCTTTTTCTTTTTTTGTGACGGAGTCTCGCTCTTGTCACCCAGGCTGGAGTGCAGTGGTGCGATATCGGCTCACAGCAGCTTCCGCCTCCTGGGTTCAAGCAATTCTCCTGCCTCAGTCTCCTGAGTAGCTGGGATTACAGGTACCTGCCACCATGCCTGGCTAAGTTTTTGTACTTTTAGTAGAGACAAGGTTTCTCCATGTTGGCCAGGCTGGTCTGGAACTCCTGACCACAAGTGATCCACCCGCCTAGGCCTCCCAAAGTGCAAATGTGAGCCACTGTACGTGGCCTAAAATCCAGATTTCTGATCGCACCCTCCCCCCCCAAAAAGCCAGAAAACCTTAACTGGTGGCATTTGCTGATTCCTGTGGTGTAAATACTCTCACCACAGCAGATTTCAAGTTGCCAATTGCCTTGCAAAACTTTTGAGTATGTAAAAAGCAGCTCTCACAAGCTGGGTGGTGGTATGAGCCAGTTCTGGCATGCCACAGCATCAGATCATCTGCCATTGCCAAAATGCAGGGACAGGTGGGGAGGATAGGAGAAGAGACTGGAGAGGTGGACTGAGAGAGGATTGGGAAGGGCTTGAACGTCACATTTGGGAGTTTGAGCTTTAATATGAAGCAACAAATGCCTAAACCCTGATTGGGTGGCTCTGGGTATACGTGTGAGCCAACAGCTGTCCTGCTGTTTGTTTTTCTGTTGTGCTCTGGCTGTCCTTTAAGTTGGTCCTCTGAATAACCCCAAGGGGCCTGTGTGGGCTCGGTAGTAGACCTGGAGAGGGGTGCACAGAATGTGAGGCGCATTGTTTTCTAATAGGGAGGTAGAAGGAGAGTTCTTGCTCACCCCAGCCAGCTGCATTGTGAGGCCATCCCTCATCTTAATGGGCTCATCCAAATCTCGTTTGCTAATGAGGAATTTAATGGTCACAGACTGACAAGCGAGGAGA
Source organism: Piliocolobus tephrosceles (assembly GCF_002776525.5). Lineage (NCBI taxonomy): Eukaryota > Metazoa > Chordata > Mammalia > Primates > Cercopithecidae > Piliocolobus > Piliocolobus tephrosceles. Next base: position 67,823,816 of record NC_045449.1, on the reverse strand, counting down.
AACGGGAAGGTCGTTATGAAAATGAAGTGTGTAGCTAAATACCACCTCACTTCCATCCCACCAGCCCACCCCTGTGTGCCAGCCTAGATTGGGTAGGTTGGTGGGAGAAACAGAGACTGGCTTGATCTCATCTTGAAACTGGGCTCCAGGCTGGGCCTGTGGGTCAGCACCACGGACAGGGCCAGCACTGCTCTTCAAAGTCCTGTGGGTTGGAATGCCTTTTCCTCTCTGCTCCCAGCAAGTTTGTTCGACCAGGACTCAGACGGGGTGTCACCTCCCCCTGCAAACCTTGCACACAGCCCCAGGTGGGTGAGGGCCACAGTGTTTGCATGACTTCTGCACATTCTCATAGTGCCTATGCCATAGTGCTAAAATGATACATTTCCTTGGCTGGTTTCCCTGCTAGCTTCTGAGTAACTTGAGTGCAGGGTCTGTGTCATTCTCTCCATATCTGGAATGCTGGTCAGATACTGTGAAAGGCAGAGGAAGAGAATTTCTGAGACTAAATGAATGAACTAGTGAACAAATGAGTAGGTAGAGTAGTGAAGGAGAGAATGCATGAATAATGGGTTTAATGAAACAATTAATAGCAATGGAACCATAGGCCAGGCTATCGAAAGGGAGGGTAAGGATCTGGATTCAAAAGAAACATCCCATCCCTTAGATTGCATACACAAGCCAGGCAGAGGGAAGTTAGAACAGAGATTTCCAGAAATTTCCACATCCACTCCTCCATCCTCCCATCGTACAGGGCTGTTCATAATAAAACTATATATCCCAGCACTCTTTGTAGTCATTTGTGATCATGTGACTAACTTATGACCAATGGGGTGTAAGGAGATGTGTAAAGGGAGCTGGCATCTGTTCTCTGTTGCTATAATGGAAGATCTGAAACTGGGTAATTTGTAAAGAAAACAAACTTATTTCTTACAGTTCTGGAGGCTGAAAGGTCCAAGGCCAAGGGGTTGCATCTGGTGAGGGCCTTCTTGCTCATTTGGATTCTAGGTAGAGTCCCAAGGCAGCACAGGGCATCACAGGGTGAGAGGACAAGAACACACCAAACTAACTTTTGTAACAGCCCTCTTGTGATAACTAACCCATTCCCAGGATAACTCAATAACCTGTGAATTTATCCCTCATGACTTAATCACCTCTTAAAGGCCCCATCTCTTAATACTGTTCCACGGGGGATTAAGTTTTAACATGAATTTCGGCATGAGTTTCAGAGGGGACAAACATCAAACCATAGCACATGTCCTTCTCTGTCCCTTCCTCCTTCCTGTTGGCTGGACGGTGGGAGTGATGGCTGGCGCTGAAGCAGCTGTCTTAGACTTGGAAGCCAGGCAACAACATGATAAAAGCGTGGGTCCTTTGAGGACAGTGGGCTCCTCCCCTCATCCACCCTGGAAGAGCTCAGTTGCATCTCACCTTGTGCTCTGTATCCTGAGAAGAAGGAAGGTAACAGGTCAAGGCTGCTGGGTCAGGGCAGCCAGGAATCCTGGCTGGTGTTTGGGACACAGAGGAGCCAATAGACCAGTGGGAGCAAACCTGGTCTGCAGGGAAGAGCCCCGGACAGAAAGTCAGAGGATTATGTCATATTCTTGGTTGTTTTCTTCATTCCTTCTCCCATTTGGGAAGACTCTCAATCAAGGCTGGCTGCTGGATTGTTTACTGGGGTCAGTTCAGCAAGCTGGGACTGGGGAGGCCTGTGGGGGTGAGGATGGCTCAGGAAGGGATGTCTTTTCAAGGCCTGGCTCTGGGAATCTGGGAAGAAGAAGCTGGAGAGAGAGAGCTCTGATGGAGGATGAGTTAGGTAGAGTTGTAAGATGAGCCCCAAGGACTTACACACCATTGTATGATTCCCTCCCCTTGTGTGTGGGTGAGACATGTAACTTGCTTCTAGTTAATAGAATATGGCAAAGATGACTGGGCACAGTGGCTCATGCCTGTAATCCCAGCACTTTGAGAGGCTGAGGCAGCAGGATCGCTTGAGTTCAGGAGTTTGAGACAAGCCTGGGCAACATAGTGAAACCTTGTCTCTACTAAAAACAAAAGAAAATTAGCCAGGCATGATGTCACACACCTGTGGTCCCAGCTACTCAGGGGGCTGAGGTGGCAGGATTGCTTCAGCCTGGGAGGTCGAAGGGGAGGCTGCATGACAGAATAAGATCTCATCTCTTCAAAGAATATGGCAAAGTTGAAGAGGTTCTGCAGATGTCATTAAAGTCTCTAAACAGTTAACTTTAAGTTGATCAAAAGGGAGATTATCTTGGATGGGCCTGGACTAATCAGGTGAGCATTTTATTTTATTTTATTATTCGAGACAGAGTCTCTCTCTGTTGCCCAAGCTGGAGTGCAGTGGCATGATCTCAGCTCACTACAACCTCCACCTCCTAGGTTCAAGCGATTCTTAGACCTCAGCCTCCCAAGTAGCTGGGATCACAGACGTGCACCACCATGCCTGGCTAATTTTGTACTTTTAATAGAGATGCAGTTTTGCCATGTTGGCCAGGCTGGTCTGGAACTCCTGACCTCAAGTGATCCGCCCTCCTTGGCCTCCCAAAGTGCTGAGACTACAGGTGTGCACCACTGCCCCCAGCCCATGAGCCACTGCACCCAGCTCAGTAAGCACTTTAAAAGAAGACCTGGACATCAGAACCTCTCTCCTCCTGGTTTTGAAGAAGCAAGCTGCCACGAGTCTACAGCTGTAAGGAAATGAATTCTGCCAGCGACCCCATGTGCTTGAAAGAGGACCCCGAACCTCAGATGAGACCCAGTCCCAGGAGACACATTGAGTGCTGCCTTTCAGGACCCTGAACAGAGGACCCAGTTGAAGCATCACCAGGCTCCCGACCCACAGAAACTGTGAGACAATAAACGTGTATTGTCTTAAGCTCCTAAGTGTGTGGTCATTTGTTACACCGCAATAAAAGGTTTAAAAGAAGGTCGGATGTGCCCTGACTGCCGTTCAGCCCTACCGCCTGCTTCTCTGAAGCTGGGAGGTGGGGCTGGGATCACAGCTCAGGGTGATGTGACAATGAGAAAGAAAATTAAAATCCAAGCTGGAGCGATTCAAAACTGTAATCTCAGCAAACAGTGGTACTTAGATTTCCCATTATTGATCCCCTCCGCGGATATTCTCCAATCTCGTAATTACAGGAGGACTTTTTCAATTTAGGCTGAAATGCTTCCCCTCCCCCCATGCCCCTCCTTTATTTCGTTAAACTTGCAATAACACGCAGTAGATTGTACGCAGCTGTGGAGCCTAAATAAACAGAGCTAATCATTTTAATTGAAATCCGATCTCAGCAACAGGAAGGCCCTTCTGTTGTGATATTTTCCCCCTTATCTCCCTAGAGCAGGGAGCAAGGCCTGCTCCTGGCTTGGGCCACTCAGGGACACACACACACACACACACACACACACGCGCGCGCGCGCGCATGTGCACACTTTTCTCCACCTCTGCCTTCGCATCTGTTCATCCTCCAGGACTTGGTTCAGACATCGCCTCCCTGTCTCTCCTCTTTGCTCCCAGGCCTAGGGCTGACCACCTGCAACCTCCTAGGTCCCCACTGGTTGCTGGGAGATGCTGCCCAGTGCTGGAGCTGGGGGTCAGGCAGGCCCTCCCAAGCACAACCGCTTCATCCCCCTGCCTCCAGGCACAGGGTAGGCTTGTCTCTGCCAGGATCCTCCTGACAGCTCACATACGTCCTTTATTCACCAAGTTTTTGGCCACTGGTAGTTCTCTTTAGCTAATCTGGGGTTCTCAGACAGAGAAGGGCAATTTGTCCCCCTCCCCAGGAACATTGGGAGACATTTTTAGTTGTTACAACTTGGGAGGAGAATTTCCACTAGCACCTAGTGGGTAGAGGTCAGGGGTGCTGCCAAATATCCCACAGTGCACAGGAAAGCCCCATAACAAAGAACAATCTGGCCTGAAATGTCAATAGTGTGGAGACTGAGAAACCTCAAGCTAACCTACATTCCTCCTCCTCCTCCTCCTCCTCCTCCTTCTTCTTTTTCTTCTTCTTCTTCCTCTCCTCCTCCTCCTCCTTCTTTTTTGAGATGGAGTTTTGCTCTTGTCGCCCAGGCTAGAGTGCAATGGCACGATCTCGGCTCACCGCAACCTCCACCTCCAGGGCTCAAGCAATTCTCCTGCCTCAGCCTCCCGAGTAGCTTGGATTACAGGTGCTGGTCACCAGCTAATTTTTGTAGTTTTTAGTAGAGACTGGGTTCCACCATGTTGGTCAGGATGGTCTCAACCTCCTGACCTCAGGTTTTCCGCCCTCCTCGGCCTCCCAAAGTGCTGGGATTACAGGTGGGAGCCACAGCGCCTGGCCCCTAAGTTCTTCTTGAACTCATTTAATTTCATAGAATGGAAAGATTAATAGACACAGGTGGAAGGAACCAATAAACTAAGATGATGACACGCACGGCACACACATGCACACATGCACACGCGCACACACATGCACACACATGCACACACATACACGCACACACGCGTGCGCACACATACACACATACACACGCACACACACCCCTTTCTCCACCTCTGCCTTCACGTCTGTTCATCCTCCAGGACTTGGTTCAGACATCACCTCCTCCTGGAGTCTTCTCCAAGCTGTGGGTTGTGTGACATGTCCGTCCTCTGTGCCCCGAGTCCCCCATGCATGTGATTCCCTCAGCATTGACCATCCCCAGTGATATTACTGAGTTTTCATGCAAAACTGACATGATGACAAAGGTCAGGGCAATGGTCACCTTGGGGGTGGGGAGTGGCTGGGAAAGACTTTTGGGCTTCTTGGAGGCTGTTCTGTTCTATTTCTTGCTCTGGGAACTGGTTTGCTGTAAGGTTCACTTTGTGAAAATTTGCCTTGCTAAATAAACACTATCATCTGTGCATTTTAGGTACGTGTTTTATAATTCAATAAAAACTTTAAAATTTTTTTCTTGTAACCTCATCCAGGTAGAGACCCAATAATGACCCAATAATTAAATCTGAAGCACTGACACACGACAGACATTCCTGCCTTGACTGCCCTGAACCCAGGCCCCCCCGGGCCGCTGTCCTCCTGGTTTGGGCCGTGTGCGGGCTCACCTTTGTCTCTTCCTTATTCCTCCCTCGGCTTCCTCCAAGAGATGCCCTTGGCCACAGCTTCCAGAGCTGGTCCCTCTGTTCAGAGCCCTTCCCTACCTCCTGGCCAGGAGCATGCTAAAGAGAGATCGTCCCATTGAAGTAATTACCGCCGCAGGCACCAGGGAGACATTTACCACTCACTAAAAAACATTTTCCCTAGCACGCCCATTAAACCCTGGCATTTACCCAGGAACTACAAATCTCAGCCCAAGGGAGACGCTGCCACTTCGTAACCCAGGAACCAGGAGAGCCACCAGCCTTACACAGCTTTTGCTTCTCATCACTTTTATATTTTTTGAAATGGAGTCTCTCTCTGTCACCCAGGCTGGATTGCGGTGGCGCAATCTTGGCTCACTGCAACCTCTGCCTCCCAGGTTCAAGCAATTCTTGTTCCTCGGCCTCCCAAGTAGCTGGGATTATGGATGTGCACCTCTGTGCCTGGTTACTTTTTGTATTTTTAGTAGAGACAGGGTTTCGCCATGTTGGCCAGGCTGGTCTTGAACTCCTGACCTCAGGTGATCCACCCGCTTTGGCCTCCCAAAGTGCTGGGATTACGGGCATGCGCCTCCGCACCTGGCCTTTCTCATCACTTTTTTTTTTTTCCGAGTTTTTAGCAGGAAAAGATGACTCCTTGGCTGACTGCCTCTGGCCATTGACAAGGCTAAGATTCTTTGGTTTCTAGGAAATCCTATTGCCGGCTGTTACAGGGACATTGAGGCTTGCATTCATTCATTCATTCACTCACTCATTCATTCATTCAGCCAACACTCACGGAGTACTCACTAGGCTGGGTGCTGGGGTACCAAGATGAAAAACTCAGTTCTAGTATGTGGAGTCCCGAGAAGTAAGCAACAAGGAAGAAGGAGTCTGGGGTGGTGGGGCGGGGATGTGGGGATGGTCTGGAGGGGTGGGGGGAACAATTGTTTTAATCACAGACAACCTGCTGACACAACTACCTCACTCCGCACGTAGCCCCAGAAACACGACCCTATGAAACTGCCCTGCAGCCCCTGCCCCTTTGCAGACAGCCCCTTCTTTGCTGTGCTGCCCATTGGACCCTTGCAAAGTATCTTAATGTATCTTTTCACTTTCTCTAATAAATCTGCCTTTCTTTACCTACCACTGTCTTGTTACATTCTTTTACTGCCTGCAAGGCCAGCCCTAGCCAGTCATACCCACAACATAGCAGACAGCCTGCAAGACTCCAAGGTACCTGATCCACCTGTGTCCCCACGTGAAGTGAGGGGCCATGGGAACCCCACTTCTCTTGTCTTGTACTCTCCACGACTCGGAAAACTTGGCCATGACTGTTGGAACCCAGGATCAACGTCCGAGCCTAAAGCAACTGTGTAGAAGGACATGAGAAGGCCATCTTCTTGGGACATAGGGATGACGAGATTGCTCGGTGGGGTGGTCCACCTGGTGCTAGAGAAAGCGGCCATGGTATTGGTGTCCAAGGAGCATGACCAGACCGCAGGACTGCAGAGGACCACTTGGGTCCTGAGGGAGGGGACCTGTTGCTCTGGCCCTCCCCAGCGCTGGTTACTTCCTTGTTTCTTCCCATCCCTGTGTTTTTCCCATAGGCCCCTCCCTGGGACTGAAGTTTCTAGACAGAGTGATTGTAAGTCCTTGTTTGCCCAGGACAGCTCTGGTTTATGCCTGGTGTCCTGGCATAATCATTAACAGCTCCCACTTTCACTCTAAAAAATGTCCTGGCTTGAACTTTAAATTACACGGTCACTCTATGACACCGTCGCCCTGTGTCTTGGATGCTTCTCTTCTAGGAAAAGCCTCTGCCCTAAAGGAGGCTCTAACAGTGGAGGAGAGAGACGCCAATCAGATCGTTACCAAGCAAGCAGGGGAGTAGATGGTTGAGTTTTGTAATTGGGAGGCCTTTAGGAGGCACCTAATTCAGATCCGGGGTCTTAAGAGGGCCTCCTGGAGGTGGTGATTCAGCTGTCAACTGGAAACAGGAGGGATTAGGCTGGGTGTGGTGGCTCATGCCTGTAATCCCAGCACTTTGGTAGGCCGAGGTGGGTAGATCACCTGAGCTCAGGATTTCAAGACCTCTCTGGGCAACACGGTGAAACCCCATCTCTACTAAAATACAAAAAATTAGCTGGACGTGGTGGCGCGCACCTGTAGTCCCGGCTACTCTGGAGGCTGAGGCATGAGAATCGCTTGAGACCCGGAGGCAGAGGTTGCAGTGAGCCGAGATTGCGCCACTGCACTGCAGCTTGGGCGACAGAGTGAGACTTCATTTCAAAAAAAAAAAAAAAAGAGGGATCGATCAGTCCAAGGTGGGGCAGGAAGGGAGTCCTGGGGACAGAATGGGCACACAGTGTGGCTGGTGTGAAATGAAGCTGGAGAGGCTGGTGTTGGGTGGGGCTTGCACCCCACACCAAGGGGCTGCCCTTTATGCTGGAGGCAGTGGAGACGATGCAGATGGTCCAGGCTGCTCAAAGCATGGCCCAAGGGCTGGTGCCAGTCTAAGACCTGTGTGTTACCCATCATTGACCAAGCAAGTTTAGAAACTGAGAGGAAATAGAAACGGTCATAGCAATTTGACAAAGTAATTTTACCCCCGTTGATTTAATAATAAAAATTAGCCTTGCGTTTTGTATATTATTTCAAATTTTATTTTTTCTAGTAATTAATATTCATCTTATGTTTGCAAATACAGTGATGGTAACACCACTTTGGCAGTTCCTTAAACAGTTAAACCTGAAATTCTACTCCCAGGTATATACTCAAGAGAATTGAAAACGTATGATCACACCAAAACTTGCACGTAAATATTTGTTATAACATCACTAACAATTGCCAAAAAGTGGAAACAGCTCAAATGTACATCAACTGATGAATGGATAAGCAAAATGTGGTATATCTTGCCTGGGCACGGTGGCTCACACCTGGAATCCCAGCACTCTGGGAGGCCGTGGCAGGCGAATCATTTGAGGCCAGGAGTTCAAGACCAGCCTGGCCAACATGGTGAAACCCCGTCTATACTAAAAATACAAAAATTGGCCAGGTGTAGTGGCGCACGCCTGTGATCCCAGCTACTCAGGAGGCTGAGGCAGGAGAAACACTTGAAACTGGGAGGTGGAGGTTGCAGTGAGCTGAGATTGTACCACTGCACTCCAGCCTGGGTGACAGAGTGAAACTCCATCTCAAAACAACAACAGCAGCAGCAACAACACCACCACCACCACAAACCATCCCCCCGCCCCCGAGAAAAATCCCAACGTGGTATATCTATAGGACGGATTTGTTTGTTTGTTTGTTTGTTTGAGACAGAGTTTCACTCTTGTTGCCCGGGTTAGAGTACAGCGTGCGATCTCGGCTCACTGCAACCTCTGCCTCTGGAGTTCAAGCAATTATCCTGCCTTAGCCTCCTGAGTAGCTGGGATTACAGGCATGCACCACCATATCCAGCTAATTTTTTGTATTTTTAGTAGAGATGGAATTTCATCAGGCTGGTCTCCAACTCCTGACCTCAGGAGTTCCTCCACATGCCTTGGCCTCCCAAAGTGCTGGGATTTCAGGTGTGAGCCACCATGCCCGGCCTATAGGATGGAATATTATTCAGCTACAAAACGGAATGAAGTTCTGATCCATGCTATGAAATGGATAAACCTTGAAAACGTTATGCCAAGTGAAAGAAGCCACATATTGCATGCTTCCATTTATATGAAATGTACAGAATAGGCAAATCCACAGAAACAGAAAATAGATTAGTGAATGCCAGGGGCCAGGGAACGGAGGAAATGAGGAGTAAGTACTAAGAGGTATGGATTTCTTTCTGGGCTGATGAAAATGTTGCAGAATTAGGTGGTGGTGATGGCTGTGCAATGTTCTGAAATACATTGAAAACCACGGAACTGCACATCTTAAAAGAGTGAACTTTATAGTATGTGAATTATATCTTAATAAAAATATTTTAAGGTATTGATCTGTCACAGACTGGTGATTAAAAAAAAACCACAGGTCCTGCACCTCGGGTAGCTGGAGAAGGACTGAATTAGCTCATCTGTTCTGTGCGAAGCTGTGTGCCAGCCAAGGGGAGGAGTGACCAGGCTCCCTGGGTGAGAAAGTCAGGCGGCCCAGGGCTCAGGTCCTGACTCCCACCCAACATAACCAGCACTAGGGAAATCAGCCAAGTGTCTGTTATGTTCTGAGATGGAGCGGTTCTAGGCAGAGGTCAGCTCATGAGAAACAGGCATTGGGGGAATGCTGTGATGATTCTAGAAGTCTGTACCTCAAAATAAAGCTTTTGTTGTTGTTGTTGTTGAGGTGGGGTTTCGCTCTGTTGCCCAGGCTGCAGCTCAGTGGTGCAATCTCGGCTCACTGCAACCTCTGCTTCCCAGGTTCAAGCGATTTTCCTGCCTCAGCCTCTTGAGTAGCTGGAACTACAGGCATGTCCCACCATGCCTGGATAATTTTTGTATTTTTAATAGAGACAGGGTTTCACCATGATGGCCAGGCTGGTCTCCAACTCCTGGCCTCAGGTGATCCACCCGCCTTGGCCTCCCAAAGTGATGGGATTACAGGCGTAAGTCACCACACCGGGTTATCAAAATAAAACTTCTTCAAGGCTTTTTCTCGGAGGAAGTGCGAGTAGACTGGCCTTCCTAACCTTGTCTCCCCATCCACTTCAGCTGGGAGTTAGCCACTCCAGAGGCCAGCACTCCTCTGTCAGTCAGCGGCCAGTCTGCTGGGATCCAGGGGGCCAGGAGCTGGCCTGTCTCTGCCAGAAGGAGCGGAGACCAGGGGTTTGCTTTCTTATCCCGTGGAAGATCTTTTATTTTCCTGACAAAATCCAAAGAAGTCTTCAGCCAGGAGAAGGTGTGGGGAGTGCCCGTAGCCAGCTGCCTGCCTCACATCTGCAGAGGGGCAGCCAAGGTACTGGAGAGGGAGTTGGCAGGGGTTGGGGGGAAGGGACCAGGTCCCGGGGATCTGCTGGGAGCAAAATGAAAACAGCCTGGAGCTGGGCTACATAATGACAAACCATGACAGTGGTCATCCCTAGATTTAATAGGTGCCTGCTCTGTGCTTGGCTCTGTGCTAAGAGCTTCACAAACACTGCTGTTACTAAATAGCCCAGGCCTCTCAGGGGAATGTCATTATTGTCTCTCAGTTACTGCTGGAAATGGAGTCTGAGAGAAGCCGAGTGGCAGCGCCGTCATGGTGGAGACCTAATGCAGGTCTGCTTGCCTCCGCAGCACACACGCCGTGCTCTGGTGGGTGCCGCACACAGCGTGGAGAGCCGGCAGGCAGGGAGGAGGAAGGGCCACCTGAACATGGCAGGGTCCCCACACCTAGGCAGGGTCACTCGCATTTTCCCCATCACTGCCGGCCATGGGACGAGGGGAGGGAAGCTGGTGCTGGTGCTGAACACCTGACCTAGGGCCCTGGAGCTCCTTGCTTGAGCTGGGAGGGAAGCAGGGGGATGGATCAGCTGACCTGTAGTCCTTCCAGACTCATGATTCCATGGCCCTGTGGCTGAAACAGGGAACGTTCTGGGAGATCGGAGGCTTCAGGCACTCTCATTTCCAAGCTTGGAGTTTGGTCAAGCATGTTGGGTGGGACCTGGGGGTCGTGATCCAAATGTGTGGAACCGGGAAGGCCTTCCAGCCCTTTTTGGGGGTTGCAGGGAAACAGGAGGGCCTGCTGAGGCCCTATGCAAGAGGCCTCCCAATGTAGAAGGTCCCCCGAATGAGCAGACTGAGGCCTTTGAGGCCATGCGGAACAGTTGCATGGAGGAAACTTCTGGAAGGCAGAGCTTTCGGGCAGGGTCTGGAAGAGAAGGGAGGGAAGCCTGCAGGAGGAGGGAGGCAGAGGCTGGGGGCCAGAGGGCATTTCGGGACATCTCCATCATTATTTAACTTTCATTTCGCAACTCCACCATCACTCACTCCGAATGCAGATCATAAAAATTACAATTGATGTTTCAATTAGTTATAATTTACAGAGCGATTACATTTAATTTCTCTTTTATTGTATTTTAATGGCTTCAAATTTCTTGTTGATGGGATTCAGCCCCATGCTCTGAAGCTACAGGCCCAGGGTGGAGAGGGGGCTGGGGATTTTAAGGGGGCAGGTAGGCCGGTGGAGCTCTGGGGCCACTTGCTGCCTCGGTCTCCCCCAGCCAACCCAGCAGCCTCTTACCAGTCTTCCCTGCCTGGGGTTGGGAGTGGGAAGCAGGTAGAAGGAAAAGCTGCAGGGCCTGGGGAGGAGGAGGCTTCGGGCCCTGCCCCGCAGCCATCTGTTTAAATGGTGCTGCTAATGGAGAAGGAACATTTGCCTCTTCTTAACTAAGGATCCAGGGGAATGAGGCGGAGACAAGGGGGAGGGGCTGGTGAGGAGCCCAGGAGAGAATCAATGATCTTCCTTTGCCAGGCTGGAGGAGACGGAGACAGCCTGGGCAGGGAGCTCAGCAGCTCAGAGCCTAGGGTGCAGAGGAGAGAAGCTGGGGAGAACAGAAGTTGAGCCTTTGCGCAACTTCCGTTTTCTTCTCGTGCCTAGCTCAGTGTGAGACGGCACAGGGGCTAGGATGTGCTGGTGCTTAGTAAATATCAGGCCAGTTGTCCATGTTTGTTCCCGGGAACTCTTCCGGTGCCGTTCTTCGGAAGTGCGGTGCCTTTTGGAAGAAGTTCCTTGCAGACTCCCCTCCCTTCTCCTGCTCCTGGGTGACGGTGGGCCCTTGCTGCCGGCTGCAGAGGAAGGGCCCACCAAGGGCACCAACAGGGTGACGGTGGGCTTGGTAATTAGGGGTGGTCCAGGCTGTGGGGCCTTTCTGCAGCTTGGCAGCTGCTCACAACACAGTTGGCTTTGAAGAGGCTTCAAAGTGTCTCCCAGGAAGGTCCCCAAATCACCTGAAACATAGCTTGGAGTCTGTCAACTCCAGGAGCGGGAAAGAGGTGACAGCTTTGCTGGGCTTTCCAGGTGGGAGGCAGGAGTCAGTACATCAAAGTCTCAGAAGCTGGGGACCTGGGGGGAGACCAGAGGTCCTGAACCAGGCTGTGGAACCACCTGCTGCCTGGAGAAGCTGCCTGGGCTGGGCTCTGGATTTCTATGTGGAGGGTCCAGGGAGGGTTGCAATCTTACTGGAATGGGAGGAGTTAGGAGCTGGGCTCTCCACGTTCTGTGTCTACTCCTGGGCCCGGGGGCTGATGGCAAAGCTGCAGGAGAGGCCGGATCTCAGCACGTCTCTCCCAGCCCCGTGCCTCCGGGCAGCAGCCACCACCCTGCCCCAGCCCAGGTCTCCTGGCAGGGGGAGAACCGCAGGCAGCCCGGCAGTGAGGCCGCAGTGAGCAGTGGTGAATGTGTGCACAGATGGCTTGCCAGCGAGGTGGAGGCCCTGCAAACTGTATCAAGGAGAGGAGAATGTTTCAAGGAATGAAGTCTCAGCCTGGAAAAGAAGAAACTAGAAAGCTACTGCACTTTCTGACTTCCAAACAATTAAATTAGTCAAGGAGCGTGAAGGCTCAGTGAGGGGTTGAACGTCCTCTTGACCCTGTCAAAATCTTAAGCCAAAAAAATGCCCGCTTCATCTCCAGCGCTTTGCCCATTGCTCAGAAGCATTTAGCTTCCTGACGATTCCAGCTTTCTCAGCAGTGACTATCAAACACTCCAGCTTTTACTAATTAATCCGATTTTTTAACAAAGAAGAAAGAGGTCGTGTATCACTTTAACTGAAGAATTCTTCCCTTTATTCAGAAATTCTTCTAACTATCTGAAGGGTACAGGCTGTTGAGCTTCTCTGGGCCTCGGTTTACTCATAAGTGGTTGATGGTGGTGGGAAGGTCGTAAAATCTCTGGACCCTTTAGCATCTGCCATATCACACATGTGTGCAGGCTCTAGGCAGACAGTTTAGGGAGGAGTGGTCCTGAGCCGAGTCTCCTCAGCAGAGTGGCAGCTGGTGGGTGTGGCTCTGGGAAGTGAGCTGGCACCTCCACCAGGTGCTTTCCAGTCCCCCAAAACATCTGCCACCCCAGAAAATGGCACAGTGGACGTCTTTTGGTCTTGGCCTCCTGGGTTCTCTTCTTAGAGCTGCCATCACAAATGATCACACACTTGGCCTAAAACAACAGAAATTGGTCCTCTCCCAGTTCTTCAGGACAGAAGTCTGAAACCCGGGTGTCGGAAGGGCTGTGCTCCCTCTGAGGCTCTAGGGGAGGTTCCTTTTTGTCTATCCCAGCTGCTGGCGGGGCTTCTGGTATCCCTTGGCTTGTGGCCACATCACTCAAGTCTCTGCCTCCATCCTCACGTGACCCCCTTCCTGTGTCTGTGTGTTTCCTTTTCTGTCTCTTAAAAGGACATGCTTACTGGATTCAGGACCCACCCTAATCCAGGATAATCTCTTCTTTTTTCTTTATTTTTGAGACAGAGTCTCACACTGTTGCTCAGGCTGGAGTGCAGTGGTGCAATCTCAGCTCACTGCAACCTCTGCCTTCCAGGTTCAAGCGATTCTCCTGCTTCAGCCTCCCAAGTAGCTGGTATTACAGCCACCACGTGTGCCCCCACGCCTAGCTAATTTTTGTATTTTTTGTAGAGATGGGGTTTGGCCATGTTGGCCAGGCTGGTCTTGAGCTCCTGACCTCAGGTGATCTGCCCACCTCAGCCTCTCAAAGTGCTGGGATTACAGGCGTCAGCCACCATGGCTGGACCTCCAAAACACCCTTCAAAGAGATTATCAGGAGGATAATCTCTTCTTGATCCTTACCCTAACTACATCTGCAAAGACCCTATTTCCAAATTAGGTCACATCCTGAGGATCAGATGGAAGTGAATTTTTGGGGGACACTGTTGAAACACTGCACTTTCTCAGCATGTCTCCTTCCCTCTTCCTGGTAAGATACCCTCCCTCATTTGGGAGATTCTTCTGTCCTACTCCCCATTGTACATGATTCTGATGCGCAGGCAATGACCGTGTCCTTTCCCCTCCCCTTGACCACAGGGGCAGACATGTGCCCCCTGGGACACTGTACCTGTCTCTCAGGCCTTAAGAATGGACAGGAGGTTGGGGACTCAGGGATCGGAGCTGGTTCAGACAGAGTCATTCCTGAGATTTAGATATTCCTCAAGATATGGCCGGGCGCAGTGGCTCACACCTATAATCCCAGCACTTTGGGAGGCCAAGGTGGGTGGATCTTCTGAGGTCGGGAGTTCAAGACCAGCCTGGCCAACATGGTGAAACCCCATCTCCACTAAAAAAAGTATAAAATTAGCTGGGTGTGGTGGCACGTGCCTGTAATCCCAGCTACCTGGGTACTTGGGAGGTTGAGGCAGGAGAATCGCTTGAACCCAGGAGGTGGAGGACACAGTGAGCTGAGATTGCACCATTGCACTCTAGCCTGGGCAACAGGAGCAAAACTCTGGCTCAAAAAAAAAAAAAACAACAACAACAACAACAAAAAACCAAAACCAGATATGTTCAACAGGAGAGGGAGAGGGAACCTCTGGGATCCTGCTCTAGGATCGTGCAAGCCTGGAGGAGCCTGTGGCCATCTCCCTTCCTCGGGCTGCATGAAGGCAGCTGTTACGCAGAAGGACAGGCTGGGGTCAGCAACAAACAGAGGCAGAACCTGGAGATGGGGATGTGGGCGTGGCAGGGGGCTAAGGAAAACAGAATAAAAGGATGGGAAAACCAGATGTGGTCATCCAGGCCTGCCAGCATCTGACTCCGTTCTCTTTCTTACCCTCAATCCGTGCCTGCCAGCACCCGACTCCGCCCTCTCTCCCTGTGCAGCTCCCTTCCCTGCTCCAGTGAATCTGAGTGGCTGTTCTGTCCCTTGCCACAGAACCCTACTGGACACAAGAGCATATGGAATAACCGATGGCCCTTGAGGGGGCTGGGAGAGCAGCCATCGGTGACGTTCTCAGAAGGGATTCCCACTTTGGCAGGCACTGGACTGGATTAATGACTTCAATAAGCACATATGAGGCACCTCCTGTGTGCTAGCTACTGGGGATGCAGAGATGCAAGCCAATGGTAAAACTGTCTTTAACATATGCAGAGTAGGTTAACTGGAGGGTAGGAGTGCGGGGTAGACTACTTTCAGGTAGCTGTCAGGTGGTAGGGTTGGGGTGAGCCCTTGGTGGCTTGGGAGCAGCTCTGTCTGGTGCACAGCAGGTGTTGGGAAGTATTGAATAAATGAATTTAGATTATTTTATGGTTCACTTGCTTACGTCTGCCAGTGACTCATGCTGTGTGCCTCTTCTTTCCTCTGCACACATCTCTCCCTGTGCTCGCCCATGCGCGCGCACACGCAGGCACACACACTGTCAACAGCCTGATATGACACTGGGCACCTGGGAGTGCTGACTAAGCGTCTGGGGGGTCACATGATGGAGCGGCTGGCCGATGGATGATTGGCAGCCGCCGTGGTAGGAAGCTGTCCCATTTGTCTGCCCCTCCCTGCATTGGGCATGGGGGGTGGGGCCCCGCGTGGCTCCTGGAATTTAGGCTTGTGCTCAGCTCCGAATGACTCACTTTGTGGATTGGCCATGAGGTGTTTCATCCACAGGTTCTCTCTCCTCCTCGTCTCCAGGGAGGTGTCTGGGTGGTCTTCAGCAAGGACTGGGCAATATGGCCATTTCAACACTGGTTCTTTACTCCCATGTTGTTTGGGGGTCTTGGGGGGGTTCTTCGGAGGGAGAGGGAGGGACGCTGCAGAGGGCACCATGGAATACGGGGCTCCCTGTTTCTATATAAGGCTGTCAGATGCTTCTGCATCTGTGGCCCTGTCCTTGGAAGCCGGGTCTGCACTGCAGGTCCCCCATGCAACCACTAGATGTCAGTGTTTCTTAATGGATAGAAGGGAGAGCCTGAGAAGGGCTGACAGAGAGGGATGGTCTAGATGGTCCTAGAGGATAACAGGGCCTGGGCTATGCCCATCTTATAGATGGGAATAGTGAGTCCTGGGAACTTAGCTAAGGCACAGGTAAGCTTCTCTGGACACTGCAGTGAATCTGATGAAAGCCCCAGGGTTCCGGCTTCCACTTCCTCATTCAGCGTCTTTATTCGGGATGTGTCTCACCTGTGCTATCCAAGAAGGGCGTTGCAGACCGGTAAGTGGGGAGGGGCCGGAGGGGATGACGGTGATTCTAGAGAATCCAGCTTGGGAGGAGTGGGGCCTGACAGTGAGAGAGGGGATGAGAGGGAGGACTTGGGAGATCAGCAGCTGGAAAAGCTCTGTTCGTCGCTTTCCAGCATTCCTCCTTCCTTCCTGCCTCTCATCCTCCTTTCTGTTTCAGTTTGTTAACTCAGAAGGCAGCGAGAGAGAGAGACACACACACACAGAAACAGAAGAGGAGAATCAACCAGGTGAGGAGGTTCCGTTATTATTATTATTATTATTATTATTATTATTATTATTATTATTATT
>NC_045449.1:67741115-67807275 GCF_002776525.5 Piliocolobus tephrosceles | reverse complement strand
TTATTATTATTATTATTATTATTATTATTATTATTATTATTATTATTTTAGATAGAGTATTGCTCTTATTGCCCAGGCTAGAGTGCCATGGTGCTATCTTGGTTCACTGCAACCTCTGCCTCCGGGTTCAAGTGATTCTCCTGCCTCAGCCTCCCGAGTAGCTGGGATTACAGGTGCCCACCACCATATCCAGCTAATATTTTTTTTAAAAAAATTTTTTAGTAGAGACAGGGTTTCACCACGTTGGCCAGGCTGGTCTCCAACTCCTGACCTCAGGTGATCCACTAACCTCAGTCTCCCAAAGTGCTGGGATTACAGGCATGAGCCATTGTGCCCGGCCTGAGGCTCCACTATTCAAGGGAGAATCCATCCCGCGCTGAACTGAAGGGCAGGTGTGGGACTTCTGTGCTGTTTCCCGTCCTTGCCCCCTGCTCCCTGGCCCTTATTCCTGGCGCGGGGCCAGGTGTGCAGGAGGCCCTCGGTAAGTGTGTCTGGGTGGAGGTGGGGGCAGGGCGTGACCAAGGACAGGAGATGGAGCTCCCCCAGTACAGCTCCTTCTGGCTTCCCATGGGGAAGACCTGGGGATTCCAAAACATGGGGCAAAGTTTGACTCCTGAGCCCCCAGTGCAGTCCCAGCAATGTCAACACTACTCAGGGAAGTCACAGTTAAACACCGGGGGCCACGGCCTCTGCTCACCCCCATTGGAGGGGAGGAGTAGGGGTCGGGATGGAGGGCAGATCAAGAGAGATGCTAATGTGGCTTAAGCAGAGATAAGAAAGGCTGTCTGATGTCTGCAATGCTTCCCTGTGAGCCTAGGATTCTATCGTTAGAGACTGATTTATTTAGGTCAAGCCATGACTCCCCCTAGGAGTTTTACATAGTTTCTTGCATGTAATAAGACTATTCAGTAAATATTTGTCAACGCAGTCTCCTTAAAATGAAAATACCCCGAGGAGGGATAAACCATTTTCATTTGCTAACACTTCACCGTGAATTAGTTTATCACACTAACTAGTGCCCTAACAAGGCTTCTGAGGGGGAAACTCAGTACAGATGTGTTCTGAGGCGCCTGCCTGGGAAGAGGGGGAGATTTGGAGTTTGGGCAAGTGCTGGAGATGATGTGACTTGGCTGAGAGCAAGGGCCAGCATGCTCAAGGTGGGCACAAGGACATTGGGTGTCTGCTGCCGGCCATACAGTCATGCCTCTTCCTGCGGAAACTCTCTAAGATCTTCACAGTCCCTGGGAAAATGTCCCGACTCTTCACTAAGGTTGCAGAGGTCCTTTCTGATCTGATTACCTCTCTCCTCCCCAGCCTCCCATCTTGACACTGGCAATGCAATGCTCCAGCCAGACTCTTCCTTGAACTTAATGAAGCCTTATTATCTCCTTCCCTTTGTACTTGTTATTTATTCCCCATGCCGGGCTCACTATCCCACACTCTTTGCCTAGTTAATTTCAATGAGTTTCTCAAATTTTGTTTAGATGTCACTTCCTCCAGGAAGTCTTCCATGACCAACCCGGTGTAGAGGAGGCTCTTCTTCTTCTTCTTCTTTTTTTTTTTTTTTGAGATGGAGTCTCGCTCTGTCGCCCGGGCTGGAGTGCAGTGGCACAATGTCGGCCCACTGAAAGCTCCACCTCCCGGGTTCACGCCAGTCTCCTGCCTCAGCCTCCCAAGTAGCTGAGACTACAGGCGCCCGCCACCACGCCCGGCTGATTTTTTTTTTTTTTTTTTTTTTTTAGTTGAGATGGGGTTTCACTGTATTAGCAGGGATGCTCTTGATCTCCTGACCTCGTGATCTGCCCGCCTCGGCCTCCCAAAGTGCTGGGATTACAGGTGTGAGCCACCATGCCAGGCTGAGGAGGTTCTTCTTCTAAATGGCCTGGCACTACTCTAACTGCACTCTCCTTGCAGTTACATTGAAGAATTGGAAAAGAGTAACAAAAAGTAGTATACGTGCAGAATTTAAACGAATTCCAATTGTATAGGAGGCCTATAATAAAAGGTTACAGTTGCCTGCTTGTATCAGTCAGAGTTCAGTCAGGAAAATAGAAACCACACCAGTTACCTTAACAGAGAGAATTTAATATAGAGAATTGGCTAAATAGGTATTGGAGGACTGAAAAAGCCCAAAGAGAACGTTGAAGTAGCGTGGTTAAAGGAACTATAGAAAGAAGCCATCATCCCTAGGATGGGCAGAACAAAAGGGAGGTGTCATGGTTATCCGACTCTACAAGCTTGAAGAAGAGGCCCCATGGAGCTGGGTTTAGACCTCAGACGCTGCAGCCTGGCTGACTGGTGCTGCTATCTCTGAAGGAGCATGATGAGATTGTGCAGTAAAAAACTGGCTATTGGAATGCACTGCTGCTGCTTGGGGGAGATCTGTTGCTGGAGAGACAGGGACAAGAAGAATAAACTAGCAGAAAGAGCATGCCTCTTTTCTCTCCTCCAGCCTTTGGTTTCTCTCTAGTCCTCCTACAGGCAGAACCCAACGAGGAGCCAGCTGACAAAGGAGAGATGTTATGTGCAGAGCCCCAATCTTAGCACCAAAAAGTAGAGTTTAGAAGGGTGAGCTCGGGCTGGGCGTGGTGGCTCATGCCTGTAATCCCAGCATTTTGGGAGCCTGAGGCAGGCAGATCACCTGAGGTCAGGAGTTTGAAACCAGCCTGGTCAACATGGCAACACCCCACCTCTACTAAAAATACAAAAATTAGCCAGGTGTGGTGGCAGGCACCTGTGGTCCCAGGTACTCTGGAGGCTGAGGCAGGAGAATCACTTGAATCCGGGAGGCAGTGGTTGCAGTGTCTGAGATTGTGCCACTGCACTCCAGCCTGGGTGACAGAGCGAGACTCCATCTCGATACAAAAAAATAAATAAAAATAAATGAATGAATAAATAAATAAATAGAAGGGTGAGCTTGGAGTTGAGAGATGATAGCTTGATAACTGACACAGTCCTCCACCCCTTTGGCTACTCAGCATCCATTTACATGTATTGAACACCACCTAATGATGACAACAAACGTACACCTTTACCTTGTAACCTGCAATTATTTTTTGTACAAAGATACTCACATTGTTCTCAAAGAGAGGAGACATAAAATCCCCAGAGCTATTATATCCTCCTCTGAGTGACAGACATGGTATTCGTTTCTGGATGATGTTGATCACCCCTAAAAGCTAGTCATGGTCCCGTCTGAATATTTTGTAACTTACAGATGAAACTGTGAAGTTAACCCCTGCTAATAATCTTTAAATAAAATAAAAACGGCAAAGGAGAGAGAAGATGCATTAGTTAATATGTGCCAGTGCAAGCATGTACACATACACAACAGGCAAGAAAGAACGTATTCCTGCTTTCTATGTTCTTGTTTTTATGAGGTCATGTTGGTATTAACTTCCTTCTCTCATTGCCCTTTCCACATCCATTATTCTTCCCTTAGACAAGGAAGTACTACACGGGTCACCAGAGAACTTCCTGGGTTCCTTGTCTCCTTTATATAGTAGCTACCTCGTTTCTCTTTGGTAACCAGGAAAGTAATTCTCTTCTCTGCCTGTTTATTCAGCAGCATAAAGTGCCTATAAAATGTCCAGGTGTCAGCCTTGATGTCCAGTTCAGTGGAACCATCACTGGGTCTCTGGTGGAAACATTCCTCCCTTGATTCCTAAAACCTCCAAACCAGTAGAGTTCAAAGTTAAAGAGGGGATAGGAAACAAACATTCTGTGGGAGTTGTTAGGTGTGACAGTGAGAGGTGGCCAGGTGTGGTGGCTCAGGCCTGTAATCCCAGCACTTTGAGAGGCTGACGCGGGAGGATCACTTGAGGCCAGGAGTTTGAGACCAGCCTGGGCAAGATAGTGAGATTCCTTCTCTACGAGAAGTATTTTTTAAAAAACAGGAAGAGGAGTCACTTCTACTTCTACTGCTTGTTTCCCTGGTCTGTGTATTCTGGTCTGGGAAAAACATGGCTGTAGATTGGACATCAATTCACAGCACATGCTGCATCCTGTAAAACAGACCAATCTTTTGGAATGTTATTGTCCAGCTGGCAAACTGAGTTTTCAGGAGGCCGTTTGTTTGTTCTGTCAGACCAGCTGCTTTTAGGTGATGGGGTGCGTGGGAGGACCATTGATTTGCAGGGGCATAAGCCCATTGCTTTACTTTTTTGTTTTTATTCTTTTGAGATAGGGCCCTTGCTCTGCTGCCCAGGCTAGGATGCAGTGGCACGATCATGGCTCACTGCAACCTTGACCTCTCTGGGCTCAAGCAACCCTCCTAATTCAGCCTCCTGAGTAGCTGGGATTACAGGTGCATATGCCACCAAACCTGGCTAATTTTTGTTTGTATTTTTTTTTGTAGAGATGGGTCTCACTATGTTGCCCAGGCTGGTCTCAAACCCCTGGGCTCAAGAGACCTTCCCGCCTTGGTCTCCCAAAGTGCTGGGATTGCAGGCATGAGCCACGTCCCCCAGCCCCACTTTACTACTATGAAGTGAGTTTCTTGATCAGAAACATTGTCATGTGGGTGTATTAGTCCGTTTTCACGCTGCTGATAAAGACATACCTGAGACTTGGAAGAAGAAAAGGCTTAATGGACTTACAGTTCCATGTGTTGGGGCTGCCTCACAATCATGGTGGAAGGTGAAAGGCATGTCTTACATGGCGGCAGGCAAAAGAAGAGAGCTCGTGCGGAGAAACTCCCCTTTTTACAACCATCAGATCGCGTAAGACTTATTCACTATCACAAGAACAGCATGGGAAAGACCTGCCCCCATGATCCAATTACCTCCCACCAGGTCTCTCCCACAACACATGGGAATTCAAGATGAGATTCGGGTGGGGACACAGCCAAACCATATCCATGGAATACCATGATGGTGGATGTCCTTATCCTTACAGGATAAGGCATCCTATGAGGTCATGGATGGTAGTACTGGCAGAAACTTGGTCAGCAGGGAAGGTACATCTATATCCTGAATACATATTATTCTAGGGAGGGCAAATTGCTGCCCCTTTCCATATAATCAACCTGTTACCACATGTCTGGCTAATCTCCCTGCAGAATGATACTAGAGACCAGCTCAGCGTTGGTCTCTGCTGTTGTCAGTTTGGGCATTCAGCAGAGGTGGTAGCCAGGTGGATTTTGTGAGAGGAGTTCTTATTACAAAGCCCACACACAGACTCTGCTATCGCCACTGTGACTGTTCTGTCTACTTTTCTATTGCATAACCATCAAGGGGCCTGGGGAAAAATGCAAATAGATAGCCACAAAATGTGTCATCTTGCTGAAAACCTCCTCTACTGTGGCTAGACTTTGATGAGTATTCAGATGGCACACAAACATATTTGTCCTCTGTGCCTACTCCAAGAAGTCCATCCACATTCCTCCTTCCCAGAGCTCCTTGTCTTCATCTTCCAATCTTGTTATTTCCAAGTCCCTGAGTATCTAGTCCAGCCATTATAGATCCATACTTTTGGTCATCTTTCCGTTCAGCCCAAGTAGACAACCAAAGATAATGCTTGAACTTCTGTCTTGTGGGAGGATTTCCCTTAACCACTGCCTTCAAGAAATGCTCTCGATTGCAGTGGTAATGTGTCAATAGCAGTCTTCTTCTGGTTGATGCCAATACACCATGCAGAACCATCTGTAAATTAGAACTGATTTATTTCCTTTTCAGTCAGCTGATCATAAAGAACTCCCCACGATTCCATAGGTGTAGTTCTGTCTTTCAGAGGCAGCCACTGTCTGTGTGTGTGTGTGTGCACACGTGCGCGTGCATGTGTGTGTGGTCTTTGGTGGCCTCTAATATTGTTAAACTTCCATTTCTTGATTTGTTAACTTTAGGCCCATATTGGTTCCCTACTGTGAGATAAGAAGACTTTGCTTACTTCCCCCATCTATGTCCTATTTTGGTAATTATTTCTTCTCCTGGTTACCTTATCAATTTTAATTAATATATTTAAAATATCCAATTCTGTTGGTGGCTCACATCTGTCATCCCAGCAATTTGAGAGCATGAGGTGGGAGGATCGTTTGGGCCCAGGAGTTGAGACCAGCCTGGCCAACACAGCAAGACCCCATCTCTACAAAAAGCAAAAAATTAGGTGGGTGGTGGCATGTGCCTGTAGTCCCAGCTGCTCAGGGGGTTGAGGCAGGAGGATCAGTTATGCTCAGGAGGTCAAGGTTGCAGTGAACCATGATCACACCACTGTACTCCAGCTTGGGCAACAGAGTGAAACCTGGTCTCAAAAAAAAGTCCAATTCTTTTTCTTTTTTTTTTCCGAGATGGAGTCTCCATCTGTCACCTAGGATGGAGGGCAGTGATACGATCTCAGCTCATTGCAGCCTCCACCTCTTAGGTTCAAGCAATTCTCCTGTCTCAGCCTCCTGAGTAGCTGGGATTATAGGCACCTGCCACCACGCCTGGCTAAGTTTTGTATTTTTAGTAGAGATGGGAGTTTCACCAAATTGGTCAGGCTTGTCTCGAACTCCTGACCTCAGGTAATCCACCCGCCTCAGCCTCCCAAAATGATGGGATTACAGACGTGAGCGACCATGTCCGGCCTAAAAAGTCCAATTCTTACTCCCTTAATGTGAGCCAGTAATTCTGTGTGCCCACTCTGTAACATGAGGACATGATTACATCTCCTGTTCTCCTTTCTCCTCTTCTCCCCGCCCCTGGTAACTTTCCAGCTTCTACGTCCTTATCTTTCACATTGTCAAAATTGGCGACATTGAAAGTCTGTTTTTTAACCACATTTATGTCATTCATGTTTTATCTATACAATGATTTTAAAAGTTGAAATCCAGTCAACAGCCTTTACATTTTGTGATGATATAAGTATTGTTTTCTGCAATGAACCAGTAGTATGGTACAAAGAGATTATGTTTTTTTCCTCTCTCAATCTCATATCATCACCCTTATGCAAAATCAAATATTTTTGTACTCTCCATCACTTGTTCAAAATCATGCCACATTTTAATTTGCTTCATGATTCAGATCATGATTGTTTGGTACAAATTTTTCATGGCATTTTAAAGTGTATATATATATATATATATATGTTTTAATTATTTTTATTGTATATATTTATTTATGATTATTATTTTTGAGACAGAGTCTCACTCTGTTGCCTAGGCTGGAGTGCAGTGGCATGCTCTTGGCTCACTGCAACTTCTGCCTCCCAGGTTTAAGCGATTCTCCTGCCTCAGCCTCCCGAGTAGCTGGGATTACAGGCGCGTGCCACCATGCTGAGTAATTTTTTGTATTTTTAGTAGAGACGGGGTTTCACCATGTTGGCCAGGCTGGTCTGGAACTCCTGACCTCAGGTGATCTGCCTGCCTCGGCCTCCCAAGGTGCTGGAATTACAGGCGTGAGTCACTGCGCCTGGCTTTAAGTGTATATTTTTATTCTTTTTGGAGGAAGCAAAATTATCTTACTCATTATTTCACAAATATCTTCCAATTTCTTATTAAGTCTACCTATCATTCAGAATTTATTTATTTATTTATTTACTTACTTAATTTTTTTGTTTCTTTATTTTGAGACAGAGTATCTGGAGTGCAGTGGTGCGATCTCAGCTGTCTTGCAACCTCCACCTCCTAGGTTCAAGCGATTCTCTTGCCTCATCTTCCCAAGTAGATGGGATTACAGGCATGCACCACCATGCCTGGCTAATTTTTGTATTTTTAGTAGAGATGGGATATCACCATGTTGGCTAGGCTGGTCTCGAACCCCTGGCCTCAAGTGATCTGCCCGCGTCGGCCTCCCCAAGTGCTGGGAGTACAGGCATGAGCCACTGCGCCCGGCCTTATTTGAAATTTATTGTGCTCTTCTTGAATAACTTGTCTTTAGAGTACACTGACATTTGGTTCCAACCAGCCGTTATCCTGGGATTTCCTTTTTAGTGAGAGTTCTGCCTTTTCTTGAATCCAACCTTTTCTCTTTCTTGGTATCTTGTTCATATTGTTAGAGTACGTTTTCCAGTAATTTCTTTGGAAATGATGCAGAGGAGGTAGTTTTTCTGCGTTTTTGGATGTCCGAGACTTTATTTTTCCTTCATTGTTAGTTTGAATAGGCATAGATGTCTAGTTTCAAAACACATTTTCCCTGGGAATGTTGAAGGCCTCATTTTGCTTTTGGATCCAGTACTGCTGATGAGCAACCACAGGTGGTGTCTAATTCCTTTGGTGTCTACTTCTTCCCCTCCCTGGAGACTTTCAGGGTCTATTTGTTTGATGAACTAATGTTTCTCAATACTATATTCCGAAAGCTTCTTTCTTCCTTATATAATGGAAAACCTTCTTCTGCTTTTATTTTGTAGTTTATTTATGTCCGTTTTTTTCTCTGCTCTCTTTCTATAGGGTCTATTAGTCAGATGTTGGACCTCCTGGATTGATGTGCTATGTCTCTTATCTTTTCTTTCTTTCTGCATATGTAGGTTTTCTCTTTCTTATAACATTTTGGAAATTCTCTCAACTTTACCTTCTAACCTTTCTAATGTATTTATATTTCAACAACTATATTGTTTCTTGTTTTAAAACTGCTTTATTGGGGTATGATGGACATACAAAAGCTATACATATTAAATGTATACAACTTGATTGGTTTGGGGATTAGTATATACCAGTGAAACTATTCCCACTATCAAGGTCGTGGATATATCCATCATGTCTCCAAATTTCCTCTTATTGACTTTATTTATTTGTTTTTTTGTGTGTGTGCGTGTGTGTGTGTCGGGAGTACGAACACTTAACATAAAATGTACCCCCTTTGTTGTTCTGAACAAATTTTTAGGATTGTTTTTTCTATTTCTTTGAAAAATGACATTGAAACTTTGATAGGGATTGCATTGAATCTGAAATACCTTTGGGTATTATAGACATTTTAAGAATATTAATTCAACTCACAAACATGGGATATCTTTCCATTTATTTGTATTATCTTCAATTTCTTTCACTAATGTTTTATTGTTTTCAGCATGGTTCAATTAACTCCCATGTTTTTTTTGATGCTATTAAAAATGGGGTTGTTTTCTTAATTTCTTTTGCAGATAGTTTGCTAGCAGTGTATAGAAATGCTATTGATTTTTGTAAGTTGATTTTGTATCCTGCAACTTTACTGACTTCCTTTAGGGTTCTAACAGTTTTTTGATGGAGTCTTTAGGATTTTCTATTTAGAAGACTATGCTATTAGCAAACAGAGACAATTTTACTTCTTTCTTTCTATTTGGATGTATTTTATTTCGTTTTCTTGCCTAATTGCTCAGGTTAGGGCTCCTAGTACTCTGTTGAATAGAAGTGGTGAAACTGGGCATCCTTGTCTTATTCCAGATCTTAGAGGAAAGAGCTTCCAGCTTTCTGCAATTGAGTATGATGTTAGCTGTGGGCTTGCCGTATGTGGCCTTTATGGTAACAACCATATGATTTAAATTCTAAGAACTTTTTCTTGTTCTCTGATAATTCCTTTTTTCATTGCAATCTGTTCTGTTTTTTGGACGTAATCGGCTTCCACATTTCTTTGATGATACATTTGGATTGCTGTTCATTTTCTTTTTTAATCTTAGAGTTTCTCTTTCATTTGTCACATGTCTAGTGAATCTCATTTGTCTGTTTCTATTTAAGAATGAAGGATGGGGGTAATTATTCTAGGAGGTTGGCGTGGGTTTCCTGATTTTTTTTTTTATTTTTTTTTTGAGACGGAGTCTCACTCTGTTGCCCAGGCTGGAGTACAGTGGCGTGATCTTGGCTCACTGCAAGCTCCGCCTTCCGGGTTCATGCCATTCTCCTGCCTCAGCCTCCTGAGTAGCTGGGACTACAGGCGCCCGCCACTGCTCCCGGCTAAGTTTTTTGTATTTTTGGTACAGACGAGGTTTCACCATGGTCTCGATCTCCTGACCTCGTGATCCACCCGCCTCCGCCTCCCAAAGTGCTGGGATTACAGGCGTGAGCCACCGCGCCTGGCTCCTGATTTTTATATGTGGTTTTATTTTCCCATTGAGTACCTTCCCTACGTAGAGATGCTGCCTCGGACCTCTGGGCTCATGTGCAAGGCTTACTTTACTATCTGGCTTTGCTTTATGAGGACTGGCTAGGGAGGTGGCTGTGAAGCTAGGTTGCGGGGAGGCAAAAATGGCAGAATGAGATGAATTTTACTATAGAACACCAGCAGCCCATAACAGCTGCTCTATTCTCTCTCTCTCTTATTTTGAGACAGGATTTTGCTCTGCCACCTGAGTTGGAGTGCAGTGGAACAATCATAGCTCACTGCAGGCTTGAACTCCTGGGCTCCAGTCATCCTCCAGCCTCAGCCTCCTGAGGGGGTCTCCCTTTGTTACTGAGGCTGGTCTTAGACTACTGAGCTCAAGTGATCCTCCCGTCTTGGCCTCTCAAAGGGCTGAGATTACAGGCGTGAGCCACTGAGCTGGCCTCCCATTCTCTACTAGCAGTTTCGTTGATTTAGCCAGGAGTCCTTTCTGATTTTTGCTGTGTTTCCTATTGCTCTGTTAGGTGGGAGTGGGGTTGGAGGGTGGTGAATGACAAATTTGTTCCACAGAGTTTCAATTAACCCTTGTGTTTTTAGCACCACCTCCCAGTTTTCCCTCCCACCACAGGTTGTATTTGACAACTGCAAGCCCCAATGTCTCTAGCGTTCTTTATGCAAATTCAGTGGCTGACTCAACCCAGCCTCCCCGGAGCATATTCCGAAGGCAGCTTTCTCTGTCCTCCATCCGCACACTTCCATCACCTTTCCCTTTCCAGATATTTGTTGCATTTCTTCATCCACAAGTGACCCCTTTTTTTTTTTTAAATAATGTTTGGTTTATTACCCTTTTTGCCCCTTTACTATTTATAATTTTCTTCTATTTTGTTAAGTGCTAACTATGTGACAGGCACTGTTTTGGGCCTAGGGGATGGAAGAATAAATGAGGTCCTTACTCTCATGGAGATTCTATTTTGGTGAATGATAGACCATAAAGAAATAAATACATTAGAAAAGGACAGATGCATAAACCAATAAATAAATTTGAAAAATACTAATTTCTTTCTTTCTTTTCTTTTCTTTTTTTGAGAGGGTGTCTCATTTTGTTGCCCAGGCTAGAGTGCAGTGGCCTGATCTCAGCTCACTGCAACTTCCGCCTCCTGGGTTCAAATGATTCTCCTGCCACAGCCTCCCGAGTAGCTGGGACTACAGGCACCCGCCACCACGCCTGGCTAATTTTGTATTTTTAGTAGAGACGGGGTTTCACCGTGTTAGCCAGGATGGTCTTGATCTCCTGACCCAGTGATCTGCCTGCCTCGGCCTCCCAGAGTGTTGGGATTACAGGTGTGAGCCTGGCTGAAAAGTCTGATTTCTATGCAGAGAAATCAATAGGTGATGAATACAGATCCACTAAGCAGCTTCCTTTTCTTTTCTTTTTGTTGAGACAGGGTCTTGCTCTGTCACCCAGGCTGGAGTGCAGTGGTGCAATTCTGGCTCACCGCAACCTCAACCTCTAGGACTCAAGCAATCCTCTCACTTCTCCCAAGTTGCTGGAAGTATGCAGGCATTTGCCACCATACCCAGATTATTAAGAAAACCTTTTTTTTTTTTTTTTTTTAGTGATGGGGTCTCATCGTGTTGCCCAGCTGGTTTTAAACTCCTGGGCTCAAGCAATCCTCCTGCCTTGGCCTTCCAAAGTGTTGGGCTTATAGGCATGAGCCACAATGCCCAGCCCTGAGTGGTCTCTTTAGATAGACCAATCAGGGAAGGCCCACTGGAGGGAGTGACTTTTCAGTTAAGAGCTGGAAGATCAGAGGAGCTGGTCACATGAAGATGGGACTTTAGGGTTTGGTGAAAGGGGGAGAAGCTGTCTAGGCAGAGTGGGTGGCTGCAAAGGCGGGAATAAACTTGGAGTGTTAGAGAAACAGAAGCTGTCCAGCAAGCCTGAAGCAGAATGTGGGAGGGGGATGATGTGCATAGCACCTGGGAGGACGGGGGGCAGCGGCAGATCCTAAGGAGTCAGTGTGCTGTTCTGAGTGTTAAAGAAAGGCATTTAAGCGAGGACATGACATAATTGGGCTTACATATTTGAAATCATTGCTTTGGTGTTTGAACAGAGAATGGATTGTAGGGGACAGCAGAGAAAGTGAGGAAACCAGTTAGGAGACTGCTGGGGTAGTGCAGGCAAGAGGTGATGGCCGCTTGATAGCAGTGGAGATGGCTGGAGAGAAGTGGATGAATTTAGCCTGTGACAGATGAGCAGAGCCTGCAGGACTTGCTGATGGATTGGGGGTAGGGAGTTAGGGAAAGAGAGGAAGCTAGGACAACTCCTATGCCACTGAATGCTATTTCCATGGCACGGGAAAGGCAGGGTGGAGGGGGCTCAATTCACTCTGCTGAGTTTACAACACCCATGTGAAGACAGCATGAGATGCAGGCAGTTGGATAGAGGTGTTTGGAGATTTGGGGAGAAGTGAGGGCTGGAATGGAGATGTGAAGGTCATTGGCCATAGATGACAAAGTCATGGAAGTGGATGAGACTCTTGGAGAGTTACCGGCTAGAGAAGCACGGGGCCAAGGGCTGAGCCTCGAGGCATGCCAGCACAGAGAAACAGGCCAGTGGAGACGGAGGAAAACTGGGAGGAGGATCCCAACGACCAAGAGAAGGTCGCACTTCAGGAAGGACAGAGTGGGCAATCATGCTGAATGCTGTTGAGAAATAACACAGGAGAAGAACAGACTTTGGTGATCAGTAGGAGGATGGGAACTTGGGAACTTGGATAGTGTGACCACAGAGATGTGGTTTTAGTCCACGTGGAGCAGTAAGCAGGGAACGAGCGATAAGGAAGTGAAGACTGTGGCCCTGGGCAGCTCTAAGGAAGTTTTGCTGGAGGAGGAGATAAATAGCACTACAGGGGTCAGCTTACAGTCACGGGAACCATTTATTGCAGCTGTGGCTCCACCAACATGATCCCATTTCAAGGACTACATTTTTGTGGTGTTCCCTATTTGTCAACTGCCCAGCCACAGCCTCCCTTGCTTTTTTGGGAAGGATGTCTCTCCTTCACCCAACACCCACACCCACACCCACACCCACACCCACACCCACACACACACTCTCACATTGTCTCTCTTTCACACACACACATACATACACATTCCAGGGTGGAGTTCTGACAGTCGAGTTGGCACATCACAACCTCACCCATGATTACGGGTGCTTGGTCCAGGCTAATCTAAGTCACTCAGACTTCTCTCCCTAGATTATGGTGCCTTAGCACAGCTCATTGGCCGGCACGTGTCTTTTGACCCACTGGGCCAGATACTACTAGGAATTTGGAATTGGGACAGAAGACAGACAGATACACACACACACACACACACACACACACAGACTGATGTCTCTCAAAATAAGCCAACTCTTTTTGTTTATTTGTTTTGTTTTTGTTTTTTTGTTTATTTGAGACAGAGTTTTGCTCTTGTTGCCTGTGGAGTGCAATGGCATGGTCTCGGCTCACTGCAACCTCTGCCTCTCAGGTTCCAGTGATTTTCCTGCCTCAGCCTCCCAAGTATCTGAGACTACAGGTGCACACCACTGCGCACGGCTAATGTTTGTATTTTTAGTGGAGATGGAGTTTCACCATGTTGACCAGGCTGATCTCAAACTCCTGACCAGGTGATCCGCCCGCCTTGGCCTCCCAAAGTGTTGGGATTACTGATGTGAGCCACTGCACCTGGCTTGTTTGTCTGTTTTTGAGACAGTCTTGCTCTGTTGCCCAGGCTGGAATACAGTGGCACCATCCTGGCTCACTGCAACCTTCGCCTCCCAGGTTCAAGCAATTCTCCTGCCTCAGCTTCCCGAGTAGCTGGGACTACAGGCATGCACCACCATGCCTGGCTAATTGTTTTGTATTTTTGGTAGAGATGAGGTTTTGCCGTGTTGGCCAGGTTTGTCTCGAACTCCTGACCTCAGGTGATCTGCCTGCCTTGGCCTCTCAAAGTGCTGGAATTATAGGTGTGAGCCACTGTGCCTGGCCAGGAAGCCAAATCTTAACATCTAAACCCAGGCTTTTTTTTTTTTTTTGAAATAGGGTCTCCCTCTGGAGTGCATTGGTGCAATCATGGCTCACTGCAGCCTGGAACTCCAGGGTTCAATCATTCCACTCCTCTCAGCCTCCCAAGTAGCTGGGACTACAGGTGCACACCACCATGCTCGGCTGATATTTTTTATTTTTATGTTTTGTAGATACGAGGTCTCACTCTGTTGCCTGGGCTGTAACCCAGGCTTTCTTTCAGTTTTTTGGCTTTCCCCACCCTGGTTGGGAAGTAGAAGATGCTGGCTGGAAAGACAATGAGAGGAGGAGAAACAAGCCCCTGTCTTGTTCTCTCTGGAAGACTCCCGGTGTTCTATGGGAGCAAGTTCCCCTCCTGCTTTTAAGGTAGTCTGTGTGTTTTCTCCCATTACTTGTGACTGAGAGTCCTAATGAATTCTGTATTATCGCGCCATTTTTCTAAACAGTGGAGTTGAATTTTGGAGAGATTAAGTAACTTGCCCGTGGCCATTCGGCGAGCGGTGGTAGATGTTGGAGAGAAGCCAGGTGTGTTGGCTGCAAAGCTCAACACCTCCCACTGCCCATCCCCGAATTCTTCCCCCCATCCTGGGGACAGCGATTTCTTCTTTGTCTGACTCCTGCAATTTGGATTCACCATGCAGTCACGGCAAACGTACATCTCAGAACTCTCACGACAGCTCCAATTTCAAACATTGCCCCAACACTCCTGCGAGTGCACCAAGATTTCTCAGACCTCTGTCCTGGATGGGCTCAGAAAATACAGTCCCCACTATGATACTCCCCTGCCTTATTGCCTCACTCTTCATGGTGTCCTTAACGGGATGTGAGGGCTGGAGAGGTCCAGGGAGCGGCCCCAGAAGTGAGTGGGTGCAAGGAGTGGGAGAGGGTCAGGTAAGCATGGAAGGTAGAGAGAATGAAAGGTGGAAGAGAGCCAGGTTAGGAAAGAAAAAGGGGAGGATGTAAGACACGCAGAGACTAGATGGAAGGAACACAAGCAGCTGCCATTTTCAAAGCCATATTGAGCAGTGTGAATTCTCCTGATTCAACCCTTTGATGGCTTCCGGCTGTCCTTGGAGGAAGTCCCAGCTCTCTGGCCTTGTTCAGAAGGTCCTTCAAGGGCTTATGCCTGTTCCCTCCCTACCTTCAGGCCACTCTGGCTGCCCCTTCTTTATTCCCCATACACATGAGCCCCTGGGACTCCTTGGATATCTGCTCCCACTCATCCTGGCTGCTTGGGGTGGTCTTCCTTCCTCTCCTCTCAGCCCCTGCAGCTCAGTCCAGCCGTCACTTGCTCAAGGAGGCCTCTGCCTCAGCCTTGGTTCCCCTGAGATGAGGGTTTACCGGCATGTTATTTATTTGGGAATATGATTCTTGGAAGTGGGAGCAAGGAAGAAGGGAGTGAAGCAGGGAAGGAGGATAAAACAATATTGGAGGCAGCTGCAGCCACAGACACTGGCGCTCCACCCCATGGGGTTGTATAGTGTGCATCTCAGTCCTCCCCCCAAGGATGAAAGGGAAAAGCATCTATGCATGGGCTCCTGTTCCCATCAGTCCATTGGTCAGCGGTGCCTCCAAGGACAGGAAGTCACCAACTCTCCATTGGTCAGTGGTGCCTCCAAGGACAGGAAGTCGCCAACTCTCCATTGGTCAGCGGTGCCTCCAAGGACAGGAAGTCGCCCACTCTCCAGGATTGCACAGGAGCGAGAGCCCTCAGGTGTTTCCTTCCACAGTGACAGAGGGCCTCGGAGTCACCGTGTAGGCTGAGGCCAGGCACTGCCCTATGGCACCTGCGAGAGGCTGGTCTGTGCGGGACTGGGAGCTGCAGCAGATGACAGGGTAGGAGGTGAGGCCGGAGTGGCATGGCAGGTGCTGGAAACACCATCCCTGACTGCCTGTCTCCAGACCGTCCCTGTGAGTTTCATTAGCTCAGCACCTCACTTGTCGCCCACATAATGCCTAACACAATTTGTGTTTAGTTTATGTTTGTTCACCTATTTTACATTTGCCTTCCACTCACATTGGCTTGCCATCTTGTCTCACTGCAACCTTGACCTCCCCCCCGGCACAGGCTTAAGTGATCCACCCCCCTCAGTCCCCCAAGTAGCTGGGACTACAGGTAGGCACCAACATGCCAGGCTAATTTTTGTATTTTTTTGTAGATACGAGGTTTTGCCATGTTGCCCAGGCTGGTCTCGAACTCCTGGGCTCAAGTGATTATCCTGCCTCAGCCTCTCACAGTGTTGGGATTACAGGCATGAGCCACCGCACCTGGTGACATTGGCTTTTTAAAGGTCGCTTTTACTGCTGTTTGAAGAATAGACTCCAAGTGGGAAGAGTGGGATGGGGAGACCAGCCAGGGGTCTCTAGGGGTCCAGGAGAGAGGTGATGGGACAGGGGTCATCCATGGTGGAGAGGGAGTCACATTCAGCATGATTTTGGAGTGGACGGGACTTACTCATGAATTAGATGTGGGCAGTTAGGAAGAGAGGGATCAAGGAAGACATGAGGTTTGGCTTGAGAAACGGTGGACATGGGATTTGCTCGGTTGCTGGTGTCCTCTGATGGACAAGAGCTCACAAGATCAAGAATGAATCTGCTGTGTTCACTGGGTTGCCCCATATTCTGCCATATGAGAGCACAGTCAGTATTTGTTAAATGAATGAATACATGGAAAAAGACAGCAAGAGGGAGAGGGAGAAGGAGTGAGCAAGAGTGAGCAAAGAAGAGGCCCACCAGGGAGGAACTGGGCCCTGGGCAGCTCTGCCCTGTGGACGTCCTGCCCCTGGGCTGAGGCTCCCACCTTCACGTTAGGCAGGGTGGTCTTTTGTGCTCTTTGCCCTCTGTGCATGTGAAGGATTACATTGGCCCGCCTCTTTTAAAGTTGGCAATCACTATGCTACTCACTCCAATCAGAAAATATGAACACACATGTTTCACTTCTGGGCAGCAACTTTCAGAGTGGTGCCTGGTCTGTGACACATCTTTCCCACTGCTGTGTGCAGGGGGAGCACTGTGGGCAGAGGAAGCACATGTTGAAATAATGCCCTTGCCAGCTTGGCTTCCTGAGAGATCATGACAAGCTGGGCCCCTTGCTGATCTGTGATGCCTATGTAGTCTAAGAGACAAACTCTTATCTGTGCTAAAGGACTAGGGTATTGGGGATATTTGTTACTGCAGCTCATCCTATTCTATCCTGACTAACACACTGGAGAAGCTGTCCGGCCAAGGGTTCCACTAACATTACGGGGAAAAGTCCTCCTTTAATTCTAGTGCCTGCTATTCCATCCTTCTCCTGATGAAGCACTCCCTATTCTATTTCTCAGCTACAGTGGCATCTTCCCTCCCTGGATATGAGATTCCTTCCAGCTGAAGGAAGGAGGCTGTAGATCAGTTGTCAGCTTTGCTTAGGCCTTCAAAAATCCTGTTGGCTTCCTAGCTGTGAGTCTGTGTGTGTGTGTATGTGTGTGTGTCTGAGAGAGAGAGAGAAACTCCCTCCAGCTGACCAGCCTAAATCAGTGCAGACAGCTCCTGTAAACATCTCTACAGTCTAGAGGAGTTGAGATGTTTACTAGGGCTGGTGCTGAGATCTCACACCCAGCTTTGCATTCTGGTGGTTGCTGCTTTAGGAAGAGCTAAGACCTGATCCCTTAAATAATAGTTGAGTGCCTATGGGTAAAGCTACTTGAGCCCCTCAGTCATGACCACTTGATCAATCATCAAACATAGACTTAGGGGCTCCCAGAGCCTAGTACCAGGTACTGTGGTCCCAAAAAAGACCCTGTCTTCTAGGTTCTCATGGCCCAAATAGAGCTATGATGCCCGTCCATGGACCCAAGGCTGAGGACCAGAAGCAGTTTGTCAACCAGCACAGGCCTAGCGATGCATGAGGACTGTGGGGTTCAGCATAAGAGGAGGGATCATCTGTGTGGGTGGCATAACCAAGAGAGCCTTCTGGAGGCAGTGCTTTGGGGGAAGCTCTCTTCTCTTGCTTATATGGGTTCAGCTTCCACTAGTGATGGGGCCCTTGCCACAGGGACAAGGAATCTGTCATGGTAAGAAAATACCAAGTGCAGTCAGTTGTGGACATTATGCATGAGGTGTAATCAAAATAAAATGGGATCATATTCAGAGGGGAGCAAACAGGATGGCAGGTCTGAAAATCAGGGCTTTGAAGGAATCAGGGAGGTTCATGAGGAAGAAGATTAAAAGTGGGCTTCGGACCTGTGGGAGGTTGTTTAGTATATCACGTGGAAGAACGAGGACACAGAAAACTTGGCTTAACATCATGTATTAGAGGGCTCCCCAGAGGGACAGAACTAATGGGATCTATGTCTATATGAAAGGGAGTTTACCAGGGTGAACTGGCTCACATGATCACAAGGTGAAGTCCCACGATAGGCCATCTGCAAGCTGGGGAAGAAAGAAGCCGGTATTGGCTCAGTCTGAGTCCCGAAGCCTCAAAAGCACAAAAGCAGGGATGCCGACAGTGCAGCCTTCAGTCTGTGGTTGAAGGCCTGAGAGTCCCTGGCAAGCCACTGGTGTAAGTCCCAGAGTCCAAAGGTGGAAGAAGTTGGATTCTGGGGTCCAAAGGCAGGAGGAACAGAAGGAAGCATCCAGCACGGGAGAAAGATGAAAACTGGAAGATTCAGCAAGCAAGGTGATCCCACTTCCTTCTGCCTGCTGAATTGGATGGTGCCCACCCACATTGAGGGTGGGTCTTCCTCTCCCAGTGCACTGACTCAAATGTCAATCTCCTCTGGCAATGCCCTTACAGACACATCCAGAAATAATACTTTGCCAGTTATCTAGGTGTCCTTCAATCCAATCATGTTGACGCCTAATATATGTTGGTGCAAAAGGAATTGGGGTCTTTGCCATCACTTTTGATGATGCACCAACCTATATTAACTGTCACACACAGACAGGCAGATTCCAGCTCAAAATCAGGACAGAGGAAACCTCTTACTGGTTGTATTATCATTCCTGAGTCTTCGTGCATTCCTTTCATCACGTGATCTTGTGTGGTATATTTCCCTACCCCATTGACGTTACTCTTGGCCGTGTGACTTGCAGTGGAATTCTGTTAGATGTGATGTGAGCAGAGGCCTCCAATGTGCGTGTGGTTTGGTTTGTCCTCCTGAGAGCCCGTGATCTGTCAGAAGAGTGTTCAGGTAGATTCTGGTCTCCAGAGAATGTGTAGACACATGGAGCAGACTTGAACCCAGTTGGAACCAAGCCCTCAGCTTGAAGGAGAAACACCCGAGCCACCCACAGACCTATGAGCAAGAAAATAAATTACTTGTTATTTTAAGCCACTGAGTTTTGGGATGGTTTGTTACACAGCATAATAATTGCAATAGCTAACTAATACATTGTCACCGAGGGTGATTAGCCCAGGCTTAAGATCATCTGGTAAGGCATTACAAAGGGCATCCAGCATTGGGTAAGAGTTAAGGCTAGGGCATCTTTAAGGTGTTTTTCAGTCTCTGGACCCTGGGGTTTTATGTTCCAAAGGGAGTTGTGGTTAACTCTGCTTATTGGAGACTGGTACTTGGAATTCTAGGAGGCAGGATCAATATAAGATTAAAATTTTAAGGTCCACACGGACCAGCTTTGCACCTCCCACCTCATCTAGGCATTTCAGGTACCAGTCAAGGTCCAATCAGGATTACATACACCACTCTAAATTTTTAAAGCAGAGGGAATTTTTTATAGAAATTTGGTTACACAGATAATGGAAAAACTGAGAAACCAAACAAGGAATGATGAAGAAACCTAGAGGTTAGCAAAGGCACGAGGTTTAACTATGTGTGGAGGGAGGAACAAGGAAGAGAGGTGTGTCCTTAACCTCAGGGGCTGGGGAGACCCAGTGGGAGCCACAGCCAGGGGAGCTGCCTCCTGGGAGTTGGAGCCTCAAAGGAGACAACCGCTGCTTCCTGGACTCTGCTTGAAGCAGAGAGGGAGGGAGATGGTCCAACTCTGCTCCTCCTGCCCTTCAATCCCGTGCCAGTGTCTCCCACTGGCTGCACCCAGGTGACACAGAAGCCTGGGAAATGCTGAGGTCAGCACCCCCTCGAGACACAGAGAAGGGCAAGGGCAGCATAAGGAATGGATTTGGCAGCAAGCAGGTTGTGGACCAGCACTTCTCTCCTGTACATGCCTTTAGCAACCTTGTCCTCCTTGGCAGATGGCCTCCCTGTCCACCCAGCTGCTCAGCCAGACCCCGGGAGCATCTGCTCCATCCTCTCCACATCCTCACACCTCCGTTATCACTAATCCAGCTTGTGGGCTCTTCCCCAAAATGCAAATGGATAAATAGCCTTCTTGCCATTTCCTATCACCTCCCAGGTCCCTGCAGCAGCCTCTGCTGGTCGCCCCGCCCCCATGTTCTCCATGTCGTCTGTTGCCCATCCATTCGTTTTTTTTTTTTTTTGAGACAGATAATGTTGCATTATTCCTGAGTCTTCATGCATTCCTTTTGTCACGTGACCTTGCGTGGTATATTTCCCTACCCCATGGGCATTACTCTTGGCCGTGTGACTTGCGGTGGACTTCTGTTAGAGGTGATGTGAGCAGAGGCCTCCGATGTGCATGTGGTTTGGCTTGTCCTCCTGAGAGGACGCAACAGTCTCGCTCTGTTGCCCAGGCTAGAATGCA
Organism: Piliocolobus tephrosceles; assembly: GCF_002776525.5. Classification (NCBI taxonomy): domain Eukaryota; kingdom Metazoa; phylum Chordata; class Mammalia; order Primates; family Cercopithecidae; genus Piliocolobus; species Piliocolobus tephrosceles. Next base: position 67,786,565 of record NC_045449.1, on the reverse strand, counting down.
GTGGCACGATCTTGGCTCACTGCAACCTCCACCTCCTGGGTTCAAGCGATCCTCCGGCCTCAGCCTCCCAAAGTGCTGGAATTACAGGCGTGAGCCACCACGCCTGGCCTGCCTATCCATTCTTTAACTGGCAACTGGAATGATATTTTCCAAATACAAATCATATCATTTCGTCCCTTTGGTTAAAACCCCATCACCTGTATGTTTTTTCTTTTCTTTCTTTTTCTTTCTTTCCCTTTCCTTCCTTCCTTCCTTCCTTCCTTCCTTCTTTCCTTCCTTCCTTCCTTTCTTTCTTTCTTTCTTTCTTTCTTTCTTTCTTTCTTTCTTTCTTCTCCTTCTTTCCTTCTTTCTTTCTTTTTTTTTGAGACAGAATCTTGCTCTGTCACCTAGGCTGGAGCACAATGTCACAATCTCGGCTCACTGCAACCTTCACCTCCTGGGTTCAAGTGAGTCTCCTGCCTATCCCTCCCAAGTAGCTGGGACTACAGGCGCCCACCATCATGCCCAGCTAAGTTTTGTATTTTTGTAGAGACAGGGTTTCACCATGTTGGTCAGGCTGGTCTTGAACTCCTGACCTCAGGTGATCCACCCGCCTCGGCCTCCCAAAGTGCTGGGATTACAGGCATGAGCCACTGTACCCGGCCCCTTTAAGTTTTTTTCATAGTTCTGGCGATGTGCTACAGTTCTTGTACTCACAGGTTGCCCTGCGTACTCTATCTCCCAGACTGGAATGTAATCCCCATGAGGGCAGGGCATTGCCTGGCTTGTTTACTGTTATGTTGCTTGCTCCTCCTCCATGGCTGCTATAGAGGTGACACTTCACAAATGTGGTTGAATAAAAGACTAAATTTGGACGAGAGCAAGGGACTGAGAGGGGCCAGGCGGCCAGTAACACTCAGCCGGACCTCTGGGGAAAGAAAAGAAGTTGACATTTCCGTGGATAGCCAAGGGTCAGTGGCCCGATCTTTGTATGGAAAGACTGTGGAAAGGCTGTATCGAGTGTTTGGAAAACCAGGTTCCTGCTGCCACACCACGCTAGAGGGTTTGAGGTGGAGGGTTGGAAAGGTGCTAAATAAAGGTAAATTCTCATTGTCTGCGGTCTTTTGATTACCAGGCACTTAGGCTGCAGTTACACAGTCAGTGGTGATGAGCTGTAATTGCAGGCGTTTTCCATGGTTATTTTTTCCCCTGGAAAGATAAAGTGATACCTGTAATTTCCCAAAAGATACGCTCCAGGCTCCCATCCCCAGGCAGGGGCTGAGCGGCCTTCATTACCCGAGAAACAGGAGCTTTTCTTGAGCCTTCCTGGTGAGTAGGTGGGCTGGCTGGGGGTGAGCGGTTCTGTGTCCTTGTCTAGATTCTGGCACTTGCCTCCTGGGTGATGCTGGGCCTCAGCTGGCTCATCCAGAAGATGGAGGCTATATTGGGTCCTTGGAGAAGTGAGCTAGGAGTTGGGGATTGAGTCCCAGTGGAGCCCATAGACGTTGAAGGAGGAGCTTCTAGGAGCTGTGGTCTGAGCAGCGGGGGCAAATCCAGGAGGCTGGGAGTCAGCCTTAGCTACAGGCGTCAGTGACTTGTGGTGATTTCCATCTAATCCTTGGGCAGAGGCTACTCTCTTCAACCTAGGACACAGCCAGAAAGAAGGTACTGTGCCACCTTCTCCTGGGCCTTCCCCTGTGCCTCCTTAGCTCCTGGAGATGAATCTGAGCTTCAGAAGCCCCTCAAATTCCACCAGCTTCATCCTGGCCCTGTTTGCTGGAGTCCTTGCTCTGGCTATAAGATTGCCATCAGAAGTTTGGAGCTTGGAAACTGCCCCATGCCACTGCCCAGCAGTTGAGAGGATGGGAGGGGGAGGATCCCCTGACCTCGCTGCCTAGGGGACTCTGTGCTCCTAGCTCCCCAAGTTGTGACCATGACTGTGCTTTCTAGGGGGACCCTATGACATGCTGACCCTGTTGATTGCACAGTGTTTTGGTGGCCCACGCTCAGTGGGTTTCCTGTGAGTTGGGCTGGGGCCTGAGGAGCTGTGCACAATCCCATTTCAATGAGAAGGTGCTTTCCAGCTCCAAATAGCAGATGTTTCAAAACACTGTTTGGAGCCCAGCCTATTTTCAGGCTGGGGACAGCCTGTGCTGGCTTCTGGACTCAGAAGGACAGGCAGGCAGAGAGGAGCAGGGATGTCTGGCTTGCTTCTCTCCTGCCAGCCACCCTGGCTGCTGGGATCTCTGCTCCAGGCCACTTCTAAAGCAGAACACGATCCCTGATTACACTGCTCTGTCGCCGAGCAGGCCTCCCTGTCACTGGAGGGTGTCTTGGGCTGGTAACACAGGGAAACCTAACATCAAAAGCTCTCAATCATGTGTCACCCTCTCTCTTTTTTTCTTAACCTAGACCTGCAAGGGGAAGACAAATTCCACACCTGGGTATAAGTGATGAGTCATTCCTCAAAGGTCTGCAGAAAGATTTATCTACTGAGCAGGCAGTCTGCTGCCTGACCTGCATCTGCTCCGCCCCACCTCTGATCCAGGCCAGCCAGGAGACGGTGCCCTGCAGGCTCCCCCTGCATCCACACTGATGCCACCTTGCCTCAAGCAAGGGCATACATTTCCCATCTCTGCCCCCGGGCTCCTCCAACCTGGAGGATGCTGATGGGAGCTTCTAGGGCGCTTGTCTGGTCTATGAGCATCTGCAGCCAGGCAGTGCGGGGGCAGTGGGTTATTGCCCCCGCCCCTAGTCCTACAGGGCACAGTTCTGGGCAGCATTACGTGCCATTCATTCTTCAGAGGTCCTGGAAGAAGGAGTTCCTGCTGCTCACGGTAATGGCCTCAACAGCACTTCTGTGTTGACTTTCTTCTGTCCCTATGTCACCCTCTTGTTCTTTCATTACTGCTCTGGGGTTGCCTCCCAGATAGGACACCCCTATTACAAATGTCCTCATCTCAGGCTCTGCCTTGGGGAGAGCCTGGCAGGCTCAGACACCTATATTTCAGGGCGTCTCCAGGAGGAACGCAGAAATAAAGTGGGGCTATGGTTTCCAGGTGCCAGGCCAGTTCTGAGTCCTGGTTGGTATTCTCCTGGGGACTCAGCAGGGGATGAAATACCTGCAGCCTGACCTTACCTGTCTCTTCCATTTGGAGTGAGAGGAGGCAGAGAGGACTTGGCACTGGCCTGAGTCCCTGGAGCTGGGCTCAGTGGGGTCAGGAGGTGGCCCACGGCCTGGCCACTTTGACGTTGCATAAGACAGGGCTACGGATGGAGCAAGGCAGCACTCTGGCCTGGTTGAGCATGGGAACGGTGAAAGTCCCGGCCATGTGGCTTGATGGCTGGAGCTCTATTATTTTCCCCAGCGCCAGCGGGGACCCTGCACAGCCCCAGAGCCAGGGTGATCCACTTTGCTTCCACTCCCTCTTTTGATTTTCACTTTCCTTGTGGTTTCTCAGTCTGATCCACTACGTTGGCCTGGTGTATGAGTTTCCCGTTGCTGCTGGAACCGAGATCTGCAACTGGGTGGCCTCAAGCACAGAAATGCCTGGTCTCACAGCTCTGCGGGCTAGTCTGAAATTAAGGTGTCAGCAGGGTTGTGCTTCCTCCAAAACCTGCAGTGCAGGGTGCTCCCTTGCCCCTTCCTAGCTTCTGGTCTTTTCTGGTCACCTGTGGCACTCCCTGGCTCCATAAGGATGCATGTATAATGTATCGTTCCAATCTCTGCCTCCATTGTCACATGGCTGTCTTCTCTCTATGTCCAGATTTTCCTCTTTGGCTAAGGGCACTGGTCATATTAGATTAGGGTTCAACCTGATGACCCCATCTTCACTTGATTGCATCTGCAGAGACCCTGTTTCCAAATAAGGTCACATTCATAGGTACTGGGGTTTAGGAGCCCAACATGTCTTTTCTGGGGACATAATTCAACCTGTAACACCCAGTGTATTCCTGGTACATTGGCAACTGGGCTGGGCTGGGCTGTCCCAATCAGTTAGCCCTGTTTCACCCAGCCCAGGTGATCAAGACAGTGGTGCTGCAGGGTGGACAGAGGTGAGCACAGATGAGAGATGGGGAGTGCATGGAATGGGCAGGGCATGGATGTCAGGGGCAGGCAGCAAGAAGAAAAGTTAGGGTGCCTTGGCTTCAGGAGTTTTTTTTTTTTTTTTTCTTCGAGACAGAGTCTCGCTCTGTCACCCAGGCTGGAGTGCAGTGGTGTGATCTCAGCTCACTGCAACCTCTGCCTCCTGGATTCAAGCAATTCTCCTGCTTCAGCCTCCCAAGTAGCTGGGACTACAGGTGTATGCCACCACGCCAAGCTAAATTTTTTTTTGTATTTTTATTAGAGACGGGGTTTCACCATATTGGCCAGGCTGGTCTCGAACGCCTGACCTCATGATCTGCCTGCCGTGGCCTCCCAGCCTTCAGGATTTATGTCTGATTAATTGTTTGAAAGTGCTGCTAGCATTGAAGTGGAGCGACAAGTCATAAGACCCAGCTTCCTCCCTGGGCAGGTGGAGCCCTCGTGCCACAATAGGTGTTCTGGCCTTCAGGATGGCATTCCAGCTGTTCAGGAAAGGGTCTCCCATAAGCCCCTTGAAACTTTCTTTGAAATAGGGTGACCCACCACCCTGGCTTGCCAGGATTTTCCTGGTTTAAGCACGGAAAGACCCGCATTCTGGGAATCCATTCAGTCTTGGGCAAACCAGGCCTTTTGGTCACTCCCTTGGGGAACTCTGGGAGCTCTGGCTGGACAGTGATAAGAAAAGCATCGGGTCAATAAGAATTACACCCTGGTCACCGAGGAATGTGTGTGCTGCAGCTGGGGCATTCCTGGTGGCACGAAAGAGGAGGAAGTGGCCTGAGAAGGGGAGACAGGTTCTGCAGGCGAGGTGGGGAGGTGGCGGGGAGGGAGGACTCAAGGCCAGGGAGCAAGGGGTACACCCACTTTCCTCTCTCTTTGGTGAAAGGCAGCCTGGTCTCATCAAATTTAGATTAAAAGAAGTCATTTCGTTGGGACGCCTGCTGCTCTGAGAGGCTGCTATATTTCTCAGTCTCAGGCACTCCCGCCTCGTTTCTGCATGTGCGGACTCCCGGCCAGCCCTCCATCTCCCTCCCAGCCAGCCCTCCGTCTCCCTCCCGGCCGGCCCTCCATCTCCCTCCATGCCCCTGCTTCTGCCTGGCTTTCCCAGGCAGGGGCCTTGCCTGGGGGAGGGAAGGTGGATTTTCTCTTTCTGATTCCTAATTTCTCCTTAGTTCTCAGACCAATGGTCTCTGAAGCACCTCCTGGGTGATGGGGCCCATATTATGAGGTAGAAGACCATTTGGGTCTGAAGAAGCTGCCCAGACCCTGGAGGCCACCTCAATCCCTGAGTAACTTCAGGCCCATCATTGCCCGATAGCCCAAATAGAACCCAGTGTGAGTGTGTTTGGGTGCTGGGATGAGGTTGGGGGGGAGGTGCCCAGAGTGGGCCTCTGAGTGTGGGGCAGCCCCACAGCTGGCCTCTGAGCAAAATGCTGGATTTGTCTTAAGTGTTCCCATCAACTTTCAGAAGGTTTTCCTCACGCTGTTTAGGCTGGGGATAGGGTTTAGGTTTGGGTTACTGTACACATGGACAGAGATTCCCAGGGAGGCCGGGGAACAACATGTGGACTGGGAATAAATAAGGAGGGACAACAGTCCACTTCCTTCCTTCTTCCTTCCTTCCTTCCTTCCTTCCTTCCTTCCTTCCTTCCTTCCTTCCTCTGTTTCTCTCTCTCTTTCTTCGTTCGTTCATTTTGTTTTCTGAGACAGGGTCTGGCTGTGTCACTCAGGCTGGAGTGCAGTGGTGCAATCATGGCTCACTACAGTCTCAACCTCCCAGGCTCAATCGATCCTCCCATTCCAGGCCCCGAGTAGCTCAGACTACAAGTGAGCACCACCATGCCTGGCAAATTTTGTTTATTTTTTGTGGAGATGGAGTGTCACTTTGTTACCCAGCTGGTCTCAAGCTCATAGGCTCAAGAGATCCTCCTGCCTTGGCCTCCTAGAGTGCTGGGATTATAGGCACAAGCCACGGTGCCTGGCTACTTCTTTTCTTGAGAGCTTGATCTATGCTTTCACTCAAGAAGCACTTATTGAGCATCTGCTATGTTCCAGAAATGGATCTAGTCATTTGGGATGTATCAGCAAACACAACTGACAGCCATTGCTGCCCTCTTGGGGCTTACGTTCTAGTGTGGAGCTCAACCTAATAATGATCATAATAACTTAGGAAGCCATGTGGTACGTTAGAAGGCCACAGTGATATTGAAAGAAAAAAGTAGAGCAGAGAGTAAAAGGAATAGGATGATGGGGAAGGGACAGGATGGGGAGTAGGTTGCAGAATTAATAATGTGGTCAGGGGAGGACTTGCTGTGGAGGTGGGATTGCAGCAGAGCCTTGGAGGAGGTGAGCCATGGTTCCCTATGCAAGTCCTGTGGGTGGCCCATCTTTGACTTGCACCAGGCAAATGACGCTTCCTGTTTCTCAGCGCCCAAGCCCTCCTCATTGCGAGAAGAACTCAGAAACAGGTTTCCTGCAGGGAGATGAGTCTATGTCCTGTCCATCTTGATTTGAGACCTCATATGGAGACAGTCCTCTAAGGAGTTCTACAATGGCTTCTTGGGATTTTTGGAAGCCACCCCCTCTTCCTGGCCCAGGTGGCTTTGCCTTCATTCCCTGGCACGGTCTCCCTCCCCTCCATTTCCCCCAACTCCCCCTCACCAGTATGAGGACATCCCACAATAAGTGCATTGAGACTTATGAGTTCATGCAAACGCATTCAAATAGCTGCAGTGCACTATGGAAGCAGCCGTAATCCTTTAGTGTGCAATCTCTGTCTGTGGCCTTAATGGCCCTCTACAGCTCAGCCACTTCCTAACAAACCTTTATGCAGAAAGGAGGGGGGGAAGGCAGGAGTGGGGAGAGGCTCAGGCTGGGGCACCGGCTGCAGAGGTTAAACTCACAGGCTGCAGGGTTGTGTGTCCCCACTGCTGCTCCATGCTGGGGATGACGGCAAGCCCTGGGGGGCTGATGTTTCTCCTGCGAACAAGGGTTCTTGATGAGGTTAGGGGGCAGTTACATGGCTCCTACTCTTACTGGAAGGCATCTAAGTCTGAATCTGGCCAGCCACCAGGAGGCTTCTTTCCTCCTGGGCAGGGCCATCCTGGTCCCAGGGCTAATTTCCTAAGGAGAATGGACAGAGCGAGAATTGACTCAGTGCTGGGATAGGTGATGCTAATTTTACGATTTACTCAAGACCACACAGACAGTGAGGAATGGGGCTGGGATTTGAACCCAGATTTCTCTAAATGAGGAGCTTCCCCATGTAACCAAAGCCTCCTGTTACTTCCAACCACCATCTCGGGGGTGGCATCTGTTGCACCCCAGCTGTCTGAAATATGGCTAGGGACCTCCCTGTTACCCACGCCTGCACAGGGTAGGATCTGTGATGTCAGAGCCATCTGTCATGCATGGGCAGCTTCCTGCTTCCTACATCCTTCTCTACCCCCCATCCTCCTGCATCAAGAATCCCCTGCCCAACCCCAGGGCTCTACGCCATGCCCAGAGCATGTGGCCCGTGCTGGGCTCTGTGCACACAGGGCCCTTGGCCTGGTAGGCGCTGACTCCAGGCCTTTCTGGGAATTGCCCTTTTCCCTCCCTTTCCCCTTTTCTACTTTAGGCCTCACTTTGGCCCTTCTTATGAACCAGGGAAAGAAGTAGCCTCTCCTTGTAGGAAACATAATAAGATCTATGGGATTTAATAAGATCATCCAAGACTTGGCACTGTGGCAGTTTTCCAGTGACATTCGTTCTTTTGGGAGGTAAATTTCTTTCTCCTTAATCCACTGTTTCTTAAGCAGGTGACCCACTCCATGTTATTACAGGCAGATTATTATTTCCATAAATCCTTCTGCCTCCGCTTCTTCCATTTACATTAAATATAGTCTCTGTTATGGTGCCTAAATTAGCTTTCATACACGGAAATCTTTGTATAATTTAAAGAGGATGAAGACGTCGAGTGAGGCTGGGGAAGGGGAGGGCAAACAAGGGAATGGAATGAAGGTTTCGACCCCAAATAGGGGAAGGGGCCAGGGCTCACTGCTCCATGGGATGCTCCAAACCCCACAGAATGTGGGCATCTCTGAGTCCTTTCATCCACTCATTTGTGTATTTGGTAAATGTTTGTGGAAGATCTGTAGTGCCACAGGGGTCAAAATGATGGAGAGACTGTGTGGTTCTCACTATATGCCATTCTGGACAAGATAAAACAATGAAGATAGTTACAAGATCAGTGGTTGCCAGGGGCTCATGGGGAGGGCAGAGGGATGGATAGGTGGAGGACAGAGTTTTTTTTTAGGGGAGTGGAACTATTCTGTATGTTATGGCAATGATGGACAGATGTCATTCTACATTTGTCAAACCAGTGTAACACAGAGCAAACCCTCATGTAAAATATGGCCATTAGTTAATCATAGTGTATCAATATCGGTCCATCAATTGTAACAAGTGTTCCATGTTAATACAAGGTATAAATAGCAGGGGAAATGGTGAGGGCAGGGAGAAAGGGGATTGGGAAAAATTTGTACTTTCCAATCATTTTTTTTTTTTAAACAAACTTAAAACTGCTGTAAAAAAAAGTGTGTTAATTACAAAAAAAAAAAAAAAAAAAAGGCTGGAGAGAATGTGCTAGTTTGTGTCTGGCAGCCTGCTGGGGAGGCAGTAATGTACCCATCTGTTCATTTTCTCAAAGGATTTATGGCACGCTGTGCATCTGTTTTAAGTACAAGGCACTGTTCTAGGCACTAGGGATACATTAATAGATAGGACAGTCCCCAGATTCTTGGAGTTTATATTCTAGAGGAGGGGTGTTTGGTAACCAGCAAGCCACCAAATAAGAAAGTCAGATGAGTTCAGGTAGCGGTAAGTACCGTGAAGAAATTCAGAAGGGAACGGGGCGGATGGCTGTGTAGATTGGAAGCCAGGGGCAGTGTCTACATTGAATATTATGTTTGGCCCCAAATTTCTTCTCCATCCTTCTCCACTCTGTGTCCAGGGGCTGGCCTATAGCAGAGGGCTCCCTTGCCCTCTGAGTTCCGATTCAGTTTGCCCACGGGGAGCATCGGCAGGGACAGGAAGGAGGAAGGAGAGTGAAGCTGGGTTTTATTTCCTGGCTCTCATCCTGACAGATCAACCCTTTCTGGAAAGGACTTCCCCTTCTCCTCCCCCGCCCCTTTCAGGCCCAGGGACGCGATCACCAGGCACTGCATTCCATCTAGTGGGCTCCCTACACTCTGGCCTCAGCTTTGGAAATGGTCTCTTTCTGAACTCACCTCCATTTTCACTGTTTCACCTGCCATCCCTTTTCTGCAGCGAAACTTGATCCATGGAGCCTCTCTTAAGAACACAATCCTGCAAGGATCTGGGAAAGAACTCTGGACATGGTGGTGTGGGGGGTGGGTGCTGGGGAACACAAAGGTTCCCAGGGGTATGAGCTTGATGTGCTTGTGGAACTAAAAGAAAAGCTGGGGAGGCAAGAGCAAGGTGAGTAAAGGAGTGAGCTGGGCCAGATCTTACAAGGCAGGCAAGCCAGGCAAAACCATTAGGTTTCCCATTGTGGGTGTTCTGTTTTTTTTTTTTTTTTTTTTTGGTGACAGGGTCTTACTCTGTCGCCCGGGTTGGAGTGCAATGGTGCAGTCTCGGCTCACTGCAGCCTCTGCTTCCTCTGGGCTTAGGTGATTCTCCCACCTCAGCCTCCTGAGTAGCTGGAACTACAGGCACGTGTTACCGTCATGCCTGGCTAATTTTTGTACTTTTTTGTAGAGGTGGGGTTTCGCCATGTGGCCCATTCTGGTCTCCAACTCCTGGGCTCAAGCGATCTGCCTGCCTTGGCCTCCCAAAGTGCTGGGATTACAGTCGTAAGCTATGGCACCCAGCCTGGTTCTTTCTAAACTTGTGCTTTTGTAGCATTTTTAAAGGTAAAATTAACAAAAAATGGGAATGCACAGATCTTAAGTGTACAATTTGATGAATTCTGACAATGGAAATACCCATGCAACTGAACCCCTCTCCAATCAAAGTATAAAAATTCCCTATGCCTTTTCCCCATCAGTCCCACTCTTTCCAGAGGCAATCACAGCTCTGATTTCTATTACTGTTGATGAGGCTTGCCTGTTCTTGAACCTCATATAAATGGAACAGGGCAGCAAGTACTATTTTGTGTCTTTCTTCTTTTGCTCAACACAGTACCTGTGAGACTCATGCAAGTTTGTACCTATCAGTAGTTTGATACTTTTAATTCCTGAGTAGTATTCTATTGTATCAATACACATAAAATTAATAAAGTACAGGCCGGAGCACAGTGGCTCACACCTGTAATCCCAGCACTTTGGGAGGCCAAAGTGGGCAGACGACCTGAGGTCAGGAGTTCGAGACCAGCCTGGTCAACATGGTGAAACCCCATCTCTACAAAAATACAAAAATTAGCTGGGCATGATGGCGGGTGCCTGTAGTCCCATCTACTCGGGAGGCTGTAGCGGAAGAATCATTTGAACCTGGAAGGTGGAGGTTGCAGTGAGCTGAGTTGTGCTATTGCACTCCAGTCTGGGTGACAGAGCAAGACTCCGTCTCAAAAAAGAGAAGTACATACATACATACATACGTACATATAATACACATATATGTATAATTAGTACATGTTAATATATATATTTTCTCTCTATATTAATATATACTAATATATGATCTCTTCTTCTGTTGATAGATATTTGGATCGTTTTTGGTTTGTGGCTTTTGTAAATGATGTTGCTGTGAATTTTCTTGTGCAGGTATTTCTTATGGACATTTATTTTCCTTTCTCTTGAGTAAATACAGCTGTGGTTTAAACGTTTGCATCCCTCCAAATTCACATGTTGAAATCCTAATTCCTAAGGTATTAGGAGCTAGGGCCTAGTGTTGGGAGTACCTCCTAGTATTTGGAGATAGAGCCTTTGGGGGATGACTAGATCATTAGGGTGCCCTCATGATACCTATCCCCTTACAAAAGAGGCCTGAGAGAGACCCATGTGAGGAGACAGCAACAACGTGCTGTCTGTGGCCAAGAAGCCAGTGACACAATCTGCCAGTGCCTTGATCTGGGAATCCCAGTCTCCAGAATTGTGAGAAATCAATTTCTGTTTATAAGCTACCCAGTTTATGGTATTTTGTTAGAGCCACTTGAATGGACTAAGACAATATCTGGAAGTGCAATGGCTGGGCCATAGGATAGGTAAAAGTTTAATAGTTTTCCAAAGTGGTTATACCACTTCACTCTCCACCAGCAACGGATGGAGATCCATTTGGTCCCCATTCTTGTCAACACTTGTTAGTCCTTCCGATTTTAGCTTTATGGTTGTATCAGTCAGTTCTCACATTGCTATCAGGACACACCCGAGACTGGATAATTTATAAAAGAAGGAGGTTTAATTGACTCACAGTTATTCAGGGCCAGGGAGGCCTCAGGAAACTTACAATCATGACAAAAGGGGAAGCAAACATGTCCTTCTTCACATGGCAGCAGCAAGGAGAAGTGCAGAGTGAAGTGGGGAAAACCCCTTATAAACCATCAGATCTTGTGAGAATTTACTCATTATCATGAAAACAGCATGGAGGTAACTGCCTCCATGATTCAATTACCTTCCACTGGGTCCCTCCCACAACACATGAGGGTTATGGGAACTACAATTCAAGATGAGATTTGGGTGAGGACACAGACAAACCACATTAATACTTTTCTATTTTATGTTAAGGTCTACGATTCTTCTCAAACTAATTTTATTTGTGGTATAAGGTTGGAATTCACATTTTATTTTTTTCTATATGAATACCCAGTCATTCCAGCACTGTTGAAGATATTTTTTCCTTAAATTGCCTTGGTGCCTCTAAAAAATCAATTGACATGTGTGAGTCTATTTCTGGACTCACTATTCTACTGCATTGATTTATTTGTCTATCCTTACACCAATAACATACTGTCTTGTAGCTTTATAGCAAGTTTTAATATCAGGTAGTATGAGTCCTCCAACTTCCTCCCTTTTTTCAAAATTGTTTTGGCTATTGTAAGTCCTTTGTATTTCATATAGATTTCCTTTTATTTTGAAAAAACTGTATGTAGCACCATTCCCTGTTTATTCTCAGCACCAACGAGGGAATAATGTGCCTTAAAAGCAGCTCTGCCCAGGGCTTGCCCAATGGCTGCTGTGAGGTTTCCTATCAGTCCGTGCAGTCATCTTCCTCCTTGGTGCAGTTAATGAGGCTTTCCACCCTCCTAGTGAAGTGCTCCTGAGCTCTAATTCACAAGTTTTATGCAAAGAGAAAATAATTAGATATATTGATTATTCCTCATTTGAACCATAACTTGATTAAAATAAAAAAAAATGGGAGGGGAAGAAGAGCCAAAAGAGCATACACTGTGCTGATATAGAGACTTTACATTTTAGTCTGAGTTAAGACTCATTAAAAGCCAACTGATAAATTTTAGAATCACATTATTTCCTACAAAATGCCTGCTGGGATTGTGATAGGGATGTTGAATCTATGGATCAATTTGAGGAGGAATTACATCTTAAAATACAGAGCCTTCCAATCTATGAACATGATATATTGCTTCATTTATTTAGGTCTTTTAAGATTTTTTTCATTCGCATTTGTAATTATTAATGTAGATGCCTTGCAAATGTTTTGCTAGATTTATTACTAAATATTTTACATTTTTGGATGTCATTGTTAATAGGATTTATTGCTATTTTATTTTGTAATTGTTTGCTGATAATGTATATAAAAAATTATTTTTGGCCTTTGTCCTTCAGTTTTGTTAAATTAATGTTTTAGTTCTAGTAGATCTTTTTCTTTAGTAGATTAGTTTTTTTTAATGTAATCAATCATGTCATGTGTGAAAAAGAGAGTTCACTTCTCTCCCAATAAGTATACTTTTAATTTCTTTTCCTTATCTTATTGCTCTGGTTAGAACTCCAGTTTAATTTTAAGTAGAAGTGATAAGAGCAGAAATCTTTGCATTTTTCCCAGTCTTATGAGAAAAGCATTCAGTCTTTCACCATTAAGTATGATATTAACTATGGCTTTGTCATACATGCCCTTTACTTGCTTGAATAATTTATCCTTCAATTCTTAGTTTGTTTTTTCTGAATCTTTTGAGATCTTGTGCTTATTCTCCTTTAATTCATTAATATACTGAATTACATTCCTGGGAAATTGCAGCATTGAGCCAGCCTTGCATTCCTGGGATAAACTCTACTTGGTTGAGTTTATACATTCATATGCATGAAATGTGCTATACATTTTATATATTGCTGGATTTGATTTGCTAATTTTGTTAAGAGTTTCTTTTTTAAAGCTATGCTCATAAGGGATATTAGTCTGTAATATTATTTTCCAGGTTTTTGGTACAGAGCACCACAAAATGAATTGGGAGTACTCCCTTACCCTCTGTTTTCTAAAAAAGCTTTATGTAAGTTTTATGTATTATTTCTTTTTTAAGTGTTTAATACTATTACCAGTCAAGCTATCTGGGCCTAGCATTTTCTTTGCTGGAAGTTTTTTTTTTTTTAATTAGGATTTTAATTACTTAGATAGGTATATAGCTATCTTCATTTTCTATTTTTTTCTTGAGTCAGCTTTGGTAATTTGTGTTTTCCAAAGAACTTGTTCTTTTCACATAAGTTGATGAATATTTTGGTATAATGTTGTTTATAATATTGTTTTATTATCCTCTGAGTTTTTGTAGGATTTATCCCTTCTTTCACTCACTGGTAAATTAAACTTTCTCTTATTTTCTTTTATTAAAAGGAATTTATTAATTATATCAGTCTTTTATTTATTTATTTATTTATTTATTTGAGACAGAGTCTCGCTCTGTGGCCCAGGCTGGAGCGCAGTGGCCGGATCTCAGCTCACTGCAAGCTCCGCCTCCCAGGTTCACGCCATTCTCCTGCCTCAGCCTCCTGAGTAGCTGGGACTACAGGTGCCTGCCACCTCGCCTGGCTAGTTTTTTGTATTTTTTAGTAGAGACGGGGTTTCACTGTGTTAGCCAGGATGGTCTCGATCGCCTGACCTCGTGATCCGCCCGTCTTGGCCTCCCAAAGTGCTGGGATTACAGGCTTGAGCCACCGCGCCTGGCCTTATATCAGTCTTTTAAAGGAAGAATGTTTTGAGCTTTGTTAAATTTCTTTATGGTTTGTCTGTTTTCTGTTTCATTTATCACTGTTCTTATCTTTTTTTTTTTATTTTTTTCTTTGTTGTGAGATGGAGTTTTGCTGTGTTGCCTAGGCTGGAATGCAATGGCTCACTGCAACCTTTGATTCTCGTGCAAAGTGATTCTTGTGCCTCAGTCTCCCAAGGAGTTGGGATTACAGGCATGCACCACCACACCCAACTAATTTTACGTTTTTAGTACAGACTGGGTTTCACCATGTTGGTCAGGCAAACTCTTGACCTCAGGTGATCCATCCACCTCAGCTTCTCCAAGTGCTAAGATTACAGGCATAAGCCACCATGCCCAGTCTCTCTTATTTACTTTCTTTTGCTTACTTGGTTTCAATTTTCTCTTCTTTTTCTAGCTTCTGAAAGTAGAAACCTAGATATTTGATTTTTAAAGCTTTCTTCTTTTCTAATAAAGGCATTTAAAGGTACAAATCTCTCAACAATCACTGTTTTAGTGACATCCCACAGTTTTTGAAAAATGACTTTATTGAAGTATAAATTGTAGACAACAAAATTCACCCATTTTCAGTCTATGATTCACTGGGTTTTGACTAATGTTGTTACTCATGGGTCCACCACAACATCCAAAGTGTAAAATATTCTCATCGCCCCATAAAATTCCCTTGTGGCTGTTTTAGTCAATCCACTCCAACTGCTATGCCAACCACTGGTTTGTTTTCTGTCACTACAGTTTTGCCTTTTCTAGAATTTCATATAAACAAATTATGCAGCTTGTAGTCTTCTGTATCTGGTTTCTTTCACTACAAATAAGGCTTTTGAATTTACCCATGTTATTGTATATATCAGTAGTTAGTTTGTTTTATTGCTGTGTAGAATCTCATTTTGCACCACAAATGGTTTATCCATTCTCTTGTTGATGGGTATTTTGGTTGTTTCTAATTTGAGGCTGTTATAAATAAAGCTCTTACAGATATTCATGTATAAGTCTTTGTGTGGACATATGCTTTTGTATCTGGTAGAAAAAGATATTAGAATCACTGGGTCGCATGGTAAGCATGTGTTTGACCTCTCTCTTTTTTTTGAGACAGAGTTTTGTTCTTGTTGCCCAGGCTGAAGTGCAATGGCACAAGCTTGGCTCACTGCAACCTCTGCCTCCTGGGTTACAGCAATTCTCCTACCTCAGCCTCCTGAGTAGCTGGGATTACAGGCATGCACCATCATGCCTGGCTAATTTTGTGTTTTTAGTAGAGACAGGGTTTCACTGTGCTGGTCAGGCTAGTCTCGAACTCCTGACCTCAGGCAATCTGCCCATCTTGGCCTCCCAAAGTGCTGGGATTACATGCGTTAGCCACCGTGCCCGGCTGGCCTCTTAACTTTCCAAAGCAGTCATACCATTTAGCATTTTAGAGTAAATCAATTTTCTGTTACTCCATCTTGGCCAGAAGTGGAACTATTATGTGGATTTAAGCAGCAAGTTATCTTTTGAAGAGCTTGAAAAATGGATATTATAAATATACACATATTAACCATTTCTGACATTCTTCCTTTGTGTAGATCAGATTTCCATCTGATATCCTTTTCTTTCTCCCTGAGTATCTTCCTATTACATTTCTTAAAGTTCAGAACTGCTGGTGAGGAATTCTCTCAACTTCTGTATGTCTGAAAAAGTCTTTGTTTTACTTTTACTTTTGAAAGATATTTTCACTAACTAAAGATTACTAGTTTGACAGTTGTTTTCTTTCCCTACTTTAAAGATGTCATTCCACTGTCTTCTGGTTTGCACAATTGTTGAAGAGTCTGCTGTCATTCTTATCTTTAATCCTCTTCAAAATGTGTCTTTTCCCCTGCGGCTTGTTAGCACAACTTTTAAGCAATTTGATTATGTGCCTTGGTGTGTGTGTGTGTGTGTGTTTTAATGTTTATTCTGTTTGGGGTTTAGTGAGCTTCTGGATTTGTGGGTTTATCATTTTCATCCAATTTGTAAACAATTTGATTATTCTCTCTCTCTTGCTCTTTTTTTTTTTTTTTTTTGTGAGATGGAGTTTCTCTCTGTCACCCAGGCTAGAGTGCAGTGGTATGATCTTAGCTCACAGAGGCCTCCTGGGTTCAAGCAATTCTCCCACCTCAGCCTCCTGAGTAGCTGGGATTACAGGCATGCACCACTGTGCTCGGATAATTTTTTACATTTTCAGTAGAGACAGAGTTTCACCATGTTGGCCAGGCTGGTCTTGAACTCCTGACCTCAAGTGACCCACCCACCTCAACCTCCCAAAGTGTTGGGATTACAGTCGTGAGCCACGACACCTGGCCAATTATTACATCTGCAAATATATATTTTTTGGAGTTTCAATTACACAGAGGTTAGAACATTAATACTGTCCTGCAGGTCACTTATCTTCTGGTTGTTCTCGTTTTTTCTATTCTTTTTCTATCTGTGCTCAATTTTAGATAGGATCTATTGCTCCACTTTCAAGATCAGTGATCTTCTGCAGTATCTAATCTGCTATTAGTCCCCTCAAATACATTTTTACTTTTTCTTTTGGATATTGCATTTTTTTGTGTGTCTAAAAGATATTTTGGGGATTTTACAAATATTTTATTTCTCTATTCATCATGTTGTTTTCTTTTATAGTCTCTAGCCCAGGGGTCCCCAACCCCTGAGGCACAGACTGGTACTGGTCTGTGGACTGTTAGGAATGGGGCTGCACAGTAGGAGGTAAGCAGTGGGCCAGCTAGTGAAGCTTTATCTGTGTTTACAGCTGCTTACCATTGCTCACGTTACCACCTGAACTCCACCTCCTCAGTGGCAGCATTAGGTTCTCATAGGAGCATGAACCCTATTGTGAACTGTGCATGGGAGGGATCTAGGTTGCACACTCCCTATGAGAATCTAATGCCTGATGATCTATCACTGTCTCCCATCACCCCAAGATGGAACCATCTAGTTGCAGGAAAACAAGCTCAGGGATCCCACTGATTCTACATCATGATGAGTTGTATAATTATTTCCTTAAATATTATAATGTAATATAATAGAAATAAAGTGTACACTAAATGTAATGCACTGGAATCATCCTGAAATCATCCCCCACACTGTCCATGGAAAAACTGTCTTCCATAAAACCAGTCTCTAGTACCAAAAAGTTGGGGACTGCCACTCTAGCCTATTAAAGTATTTGTCATCATTTTTAAATGTCTTAATGCCATTATTTCTGTAATTTCTTGCTCTGTTTTCTCTTTGTCATAGGTTACATTTTTCTACATCTTTTCGTGACTTGCTGTTTTTGATTAAATGTTGAACATTGTGAATTTGTGCTGGATTTTATGTATTTCTTTAAAATGTTTTGGATTTTGTTCTGGCATACAATTAAATTAACTTGGGAATCAGTTTGATCCCTTTGAGGCTTGCTCTTAGTCTTTGTTCAGGCTTTTTCAGAACATCACTTAGTCTAATTTATCCCCACTACTAAATCAATACCCTTCTGAGGACTCTATGAGATCCTATGTGTTATGAAGTCCTGCCACTCTGGTTCGTGGGAAAACAAGCTTGGTAAACATTCCCAGACCTGTGTGAGCTTTAGGAATGGTTGAATCCACTGCTTTCAAGTGGTTCCTTCCCCTGTCTCATGGAATTTTACTCCCCACACATGCAGATCAATGCTTAGCTAAAGATTTGCAGTGACTCTTTTGGACATCTTCTGCATGCTCTCTCTTTTTGTGTCTCCTTTCTGCCCAGTGTTATGCCCCCAATTTCGGCCCCTCAGATTCCACAAACTCCAACATTTCTTTTCTTATCTTAGCCAGACCCTTTGCTCTGTTTGAGTTCCTCCTTGCTTTGCTGAGGCTTGGAAATCCTCTTAGCTGTAAGCTGGGCCTTACCTTGTTTGTTCTTTTATTTAAGGGATCACTGTTATGTTCTGTCCATGGTCCAGTATCTGAAAACAGCTGTTTTTTTAATATTTTCTCCAGTTTTCTGGTTGATTACAATAAGAGGGCAATTCTTGTAGCAGTTACATCTCCATGAGTGGAAAGAGAGTTTTTCTCATAGATTTTCATATATTTTCATTATCATTCAATTCAACATGTTTTCTTATTTTCCTTCTATAGAGAAGTATGCTGTAATAGTTGAATGTTTCAAGTTTATCAAGACTAATGTTGCAGAATATGGTCATCTTGGTGAATATTCTGTGATAATTTGAAAAGAATGTATGCTCTGCAATTGTTGGATAGAATGTTCTATCAACATTGATTTGGCCAAGTTGATTGATAGTGCTATTCACATCTTCTATGTCCTTTGATTTTTTTCTAGTTGTCCTATCAAGTATTAAGAGAGAAATGTTAAAAATTCCAATTATGATTGCAAATTTGTCAATTTCTTTATATAGTTTTGTTAGTTTCCTTCCATATATTTTGAAATTCTGTTAGTAGATACATACATTTTGGGACTGCTATGTCTTTTTGATGGATTTATCCTTTTATCATTATGGAATGTTCCATTCTGTCTCTGGTAATCTTCCTCATCTTGAAGTTTGCTTTATCTCATAGTATTATAGAGACATCACCGTTCTGATGTTTATTGTTTGCATGATATATCTTTTTTCATACTTTCACTTTTAACTTAAGTGTATAATTTAAAATACACCCCTTTTATTTTAAATAGTAAGTAACCCAATCTGATACTTTTCCCTCTTATTTTGAGTTTTTAGTCCATTTATACTTAATGTAATTATTGGTATGATCTGATGTAGGTCTACTGTTCTGTTGTGATAGTTATCTATTGCTTTATAACAGAGTACCATAAATTTACTTGCTTAAATAGCACATATTTATTATCTCACAGTCTTTGTGAGTCAGGAATCTGGGCATAGCTTAGCTGCTTCAGGATGTCTCACAAGGCCACATTCAAGGTCTTATTAAGGGCTAGCATCTGATCTGAAGGCTTGATTGGGGAAGAGTTTTTTTCCAAGGTCATGAGGTTGCTGGTAGGATTTGGTTAATCTCTGGCTGTTAGGAATGAGAGCCTCAGTTTCTTGTTGGTTGTTAGCCACAGACTACCTTCAGTTCCCTGCCCTGTGAGGAATGCTCACAACATAGAAGTTTGTATCAGCAAAGTCAACAAAGGAGAGAATCTGGTAATACAATGGATGTCATGGAAGGGGCATCCTGTCATCTTTCTGTATTCTATTGGTTAGAAGCAAGTCATAAGTCTTGCCTACATTCCAGGGAGCATCTTACACAAGGGTGTAAATTCCAGAAGGTGAGGATTTTTGGGGACCATCTTAAAGTCTATCAGCCACACCTACTATTTTGTTTTCTGGTTGTCTTGTCTCACCTGTGTTTTGCTCTTTTCCTGCCTTCTTGATTAAAAAAAAATTTAATTTTAAGAACTCAATTGGCTTTTTATCTATATTTCTTTGTCTATTTTTGGTGGTTGTTCTATGCATCCTTAACCTATCACAGTATACTTAGAATTAATATTGTAACACTAAACATGAAATATAAAAATCTTAGTACAGGAAAATTCTATTTACTCCTTTGTGCTACTGTTATTAGGTATTTTACAACTACGCATATAATATGCCCCAACTTACAATGCTAATATTTTTACTTTAAACAATTAGCTATGTTTCAAGAAATATATCTCTCAAAATTCTTTTTAAGGGAGCACATGAGGAAACAACCTTTCTGTTGTTGTTGTTGGAGGACTGTCTGTAAATATTATTTGAATATGGCATTTTGGTCTTCTAAAATCTTATGATTCAAAAGCATTCTCCTAGAGGAGATGGGCGGGTGTGTGTGGGGTCACTGAAACTCCTGGTGCAGTGGGAGGAGAAGGTTACCTGAGTAAGAAGAGAGTCTCCCATGACACAGCCTCAAATATTTGAGTCACCTCTGCTTTATGGGTAACCTGGTAGCTGGAGGTAACATAGCTGAATAGTCAGCAACCTCGGATCTGGAATCAGACAGTCCCAGTTTAATCTCAGTCATGCCACTTTCAGCTATGTGCTGTTGGCCATATTTGTTGGCTGGCCAGAGCCTGGATTTTTTTTTTTTTTGAGACGGAGTCTCGCTCTGTCACCCAGGCTGGAGTGCTGTGGCCGGATCTCAGCTCACTGCAAGCTCCGCCTCCCGGGTTCATGCCATTCTTCTGCCTCAGCCTCCCGGGTAGCTGGGACTACAGGCACCGCCACGTCGCCCGGCTAGTTTTTTGTAGTTTTTAGTAGAGACGGGGTTTCACCATGTTAGCCAGGATGGTCTCGATCTCCTGACCTTGTGATCCGCCCGTCTCGGCCTCCCAAAGTGCTGGGATTACAGGCTTGAGCCACCGCGCCTGGCCCAGAGCCTGGATTTTGTTATCTATCAAATGGGTATATATTGTGAGGATTAAATAATATAGCACATATTAGTGGCCATAACAGTGCCTGGCATACTGTAAGCACTTAATAAGTGTCAGCAATTCTTGTTCTTATTATAGCTGCTTTCACACTGGAAGCAGGAACTCAATTCAGTAGGGGCTTCCCACATCAAAAAGGGGAAGCAGTCTTGCCTTATCCGAGGCTGGGAGCTGACTTGAGGTGGAGAGAAGGTTGGCATCTGGGCCTTGCCTTGGAGCCCAGAGACCATTGCTCAGTAGAGGCACCAGGCCCTGGTGTCTGCCTGGACCAGCAGGGAGGAAGAGCAGAGCCTCATGGAAGGGTGGAACCAGAGAAAGCCGAGCAATAAAGGCAATTGCTGGTCCTTAGAAAGTGGAGCCAGGCGAGGACACCAGTAACATTTGATCTTTGTCACATCAGGTCAAGGATCTGGGACATTCATACCTTTTTTGGTTGTATTTTAATCCCCATAGAGTAGGTTCTGGGTTAGTGGTTCTCTAGATGTGTAGAGTTAATAGCTGGTGTGGTAGTTGGCCTCCAAGAGGGTGGCCAATGATTCTTACCTCCTGGTATTCACACCCTCTTGTCATCTCTCCCACACCAAGTACGACTGACCTGTGTAACCAATAGGATATTGTGGAAATGATGGTGTGTGACTTCCAATGATATCATAAAAGATACTAAAGCTTCTCTGTCTCTTCTGGCTCCATCTGGGAGATGCCAGCTGAGATGCCATGAGTTTACTTATATAGTTCTATGGAGAGCCCACATGGCAAGGCACTGAGGCTTTCTGTGAACAATCAGTTCCATGTGAGTGACTGAGTCCTCGTGGAAGCAGACCCTCCAGCCCTAGTCAAGCCTTTGGCTTTGGAAGCAGACCCTCCGGTCCTAGTCAAGCCTTTGGCTTACTGCAGCCCCTGCCAACATTTTGACTGCAGCCTCATGAGATACCCCAAGCCAGAACCACCCAGCTAAATCACTTATAGATTCCTGATTCTCAGAAACTATGTGAGGTAGCAATGTCTGTTCTTTTAAGCTACTTAGCTTTGGGGATAATTTTTATTTATTTATTTATTTAATTTATTTTTTATTATTTTTTTGAGATGGAGTCTTGCTCTGTTACCCAGGCTGGAGTACAGTGGTATGATCTTGGCTCACTGCAACCTCTGCCTCCCGGGTCCTAGCTATTGTCCTGCCTCAGCCCCCTGAGTAGCTGGGATTACAGGCGTACACCACCACCCTTGGCTAATTTTTGTTTTTTGGTATTTTCAGTAGAGACGGCGTTTTACCATGTTGGCCAGGCTGGTTTTGAACTCCTGACCTCAAGTAGTCCACCTGCTTTGGCCTCCAAAAGTGCTAGGATTACAGGTATGAGCCACCGCACCCAGCCGGGGGTAATTTTTAAATATAGCAATATATAAATAATATAGGTGGCATAGAGGAAAAAAAGAGCTAATGCTTAAACAAATTTTGGGTTAAATAAAGGTAACAGGCTTCTTTACTGTAAGACTTCTCAAAAGCCTTTAACATGAATGTGCAAGGGAATGACATAGTATTCAGACCTTCTTGAATTTACTTGACTGCAGGTCCCCTGGTCTCTATATACCACCCCTTCCCTTTGCTTTTTGCAGAGCATTTCTGGGAACTAGTTTGCAGGAGCCACGCTAGGGGCGACGCTACCTGTGGTGGCTGGTGGGAGGAGGAGAAATACTACTTCACCTCTCCAAGGCCCAGTTTCCTTATGTGCAAAAAGGAAGAGTTGGATTTAACAACATTGGGACTTTATTTCTGCTCTAACATTTTAATGCTGAGGCTGGGTGAGGTGCACACTCCCTTACATCCTGGTCATTCCTCAGCCTATTAGGTGCAATTGGGAGAAAAATCCAAGCCAGATTAATCAAGGTATACAGAAGTTATAGATATGGTAATGCTTTATGTTAATGACTGATGAGTGTGGTTAATTGGAGATGGCAGGAAGGTACAGAGTTGTGAAGAAATTTCAGTTCTTAGAGAAAATATTGTATTCAAAGAGGTTAAGAATGATTAATGGAGGTTCTGGAATTACAAAGAACAGCCGGTAGAAACTATTTGGAACAGAAATTGCTCAGGGGGAGTAACCTTGAAGAGACTGCAGGACAGGTTGGGAGGGGCTGGCTTGAGTGGGCAGACATGTGACTGGAACCAGGGTGAGCTGTGGCCCAGCAGGTGACCCAGGAAGATCTGGCTCAGTGTGTGGACAGGGTAGGAGCTGGGGAATGGAAGAGATCATAAAGACAGGACCTGTCTATGCCCCTGTCCCCCACCTCATTCGGATAGTGACCCATGACTACTTCCTGCTGTCGTCGGTGGCTGGGAGGCTGTGTCTGCTGAATAGGACCCAGTGGAGAGAGACACCACCAGCAAATAGCCACGTCTTGAAAGGATACTGTTTCCAGATTCTGATTGCCTGGTCCCTTGGGTGTCATTAAAGGGAAGGTACCAGGTTGAAAAGGAAATGTCAGAGAAGCCCTCTGCTTCCTTGATAAGGTGTCCTGTATCTCTTCCCCTGAACAGGGAGAGTTTCTGGGAGGGCTGGATCCAGGCACACTACAGGGTAGGAAACCTGAACCCGGGTCCCAGAGCCAAGAGCTCAGGGGCACTGGCCTTGCCTCTTCCTGCTGTGACCAACATGGTTAAGATTCTGGATACCGACTCTCCGCATTTATAATCCTCCTGACAGCGGCTGATGAAGGATGGGGAAGTGTGTTCACTCAGGGAGGTTCTGCCCTGAGCCATATGCTGCGGGTTGGAGCTGTCTCTCGGCCCCTCCATCTTCTTCAGTGCCCACTCCAGAGCACCTGCCATCTTGCCTCCCTTCTTGCCTGGGTCAATACGCTCCTCCCAGACAGCCTGGCCAGTGAGTGGGCACTGGGTAGCACCTCTGGTCTTTCCAGCTCTCTGTGTGATGGACAAGTGGGCTGTACACCTCCTGGCCCTGCTCCCACCCTGTCCCCACCGTCCTCACCCTCACTTTCAGTGCAAAGGAGAGTCCCTGGTTCTCTGGGTCCCCTGGAGCCTGAAGTCACGATGCCAAGAGTTCGTGAGGGAGGGAACTGGTTAAGGCCTGGGAGGAGCCTGGATTCCTGGGGTGAGTCCAGCTCATTTAGGGGGAGTGTATTTTGTCCTGCCCTAGACCCAGAGAAGCAGGATCCATCCTCCTTGCTCGTGGGCAGAACTTTCCTTTAGAAAAAACTCAAGCCTCTCAGTCACTCCTTCCCAATCCAGGTCTTTCGGATGGTCTCATAAAGTCATTTTCTGACTTCAAAAAATAATCTTCAGAGCCTTATACTCAAATGCAATCAAATCCAGAAGCCTAATAGCTTAAACAGATTAAAATGGAGCTTTGCTTACTCATCTCCCTGCTACCTGCTTCTGCTCTTAGCAGCCCTCTAGGGGCCTGAGATGAAACCCTGGGGCTCCATGGAAACCAGCTTAGAAACCAGGGATACAGGAGAAGGGGAATGGGGAGTGTTCAATGGGTGTAGAGTTTCAGTTCTGCAAGATGAAAAGAGTTCTGGAGATGGATGGTGATGACAATTAGGCAACGGTATGACTGTACCATACAAATGTGAATGAACCATATGAATGTAATACCACTGCACTGTACACTTAAAAATGGGAAAGATGATAATGGCGTTCAGGCACGCTACACCCAGATATGCACCTTGGCATTTGAGGAAACAGCAGAAACGGGAAGGTCTCTCTCACCTTCTCCGAGACCTTACCCTGAAGTGGGTCATAAGACCCTCATGTGAGATGTACCCTCCCTTGTACCCAGAGGAAAGGAACGTCCTTATCTCTGAAGACCCAGGGATGCAGAGAAGAATCTGAACAAGCAGGCTTTGCCAGGTTCCCCCAGTGTATGACCTTTAGATCATATATATTTTTGGAGACAGAGTCTCGCTGTCGCCCAGGCTGGAGTACAGTGGTGCAATTTCGGCTCACTGCAACCTCCGCCTCCCAGGTTCAAGCAATTCTCATGCCTCAGCCTCCCGAGTAGCCGGTATTGCAGGCATGTGCCACCACACCTGGCTAATTTTTGTATTTTTAGTAGAAATGGGGTTTCGCCGTGTTGGCCAGGCTGGTCTCGAGCTCCTGAACTCAGGAAATCTGCCCATCTCGGCCTCCCAAAGTGCTAGGATTACAGGTGTGAGCCACCGTGCCTGGCCTAGATCGTACTTTTTCATCTGATCATAATTCTCCACAACTATTCACTTCTTTATCAAACCTAGCATAAAAAATACATAGGCTTATTTGTTTTTTTTGGATCTTCATTTCCTTATGAAGTTTCCTGTGTCATGTAAAACATTAAATCAATGTGTATGCTTTCTACGCTTTCCTCTTGCTAATCTGTCTTGTTATTGGGGCTTCGGCCGTGAACCTAGGATGGTGAGGAAAAGATATTTTTTTCTTCCTTATGATGGTAAGTTTTGTTATGTATATTTTACTCACCCCCACACAAAAAACGTCATGGTGCAGTACCATTTGCTGATGGGAAACAGGCTGAGAGAAAGGAGGAATGCGGCCAAATTTGTGAGCTGCTCGGCGACCAGGTTAAAACCTGAGTCTGCGGTCGCCCGAGTCCTGAGGTCATCCCACGCAGGCCCTCTCAGCCAGGCTGGGCTGAGGTCAGCGAGGCCTCACGTTCAACCCAGGGAGAGTAAGAGGGAGAGTAAGGCAGAAGGCGCCATGTTCCCGGCTAGGAAGGTGAGATGGAGGAGGCGCCGCTCTCCGAAGTTCTGGTCCGGAGGGCCCACCGGCCTCGCTCATTTTGGGTGGGTTGCTATATTTTCACCAAACGAGTTTTTTAATTGCTTGATTTACTTATCGCGTCTCGGATCTGCTGATATACTCTGCTGCCTTTTAATTGCTTGAAAAGTTGAGCAGTTTTTCATGTTTTAAGGAGTGCTGAATTGTATAATTAAAACACTAACAGTGTAAATCAACAGTGCAGAAGAAAGACAGCAGAGAATTAAGCAAGTGTGTTGGCATAATAATAAAATCAAACCAGCATGAAGAGCGACCATTACCGAGAAGATGCTGAATACTAATGGCATCTTCTCACAGGGAGAAGACCCTGACCTGCCCCCTCCACCCTACCTAGAATGGCTGGAGAGAGAGGGGAGTTGAACAAAAAGATTGCAAACTGTGAAAGCCTGTGTGGCTGAGGCCAAGGGCAGATGCAAAGCCTCTGTCGTGGAAATGGCTTTTTTTTTTTTTTTTTTTCTTCTGAGGCAGAGTCTTGCTCTGTCACCCAGGCTGGAGTGCAGTGGCATGATCTCAGCTCACTGCAACCTTTGCCTCCCAGGCTCAAACGATTCTCATGCCTCAGCCTCCTGAGTAGCTGGGACTACTGGCGCGCACCACCATGCCCAGCTAATTTTTTGTAGAGATGGAGTTTTGCCATGTTGGCCAGGCTGGTCTTGAACTCCTGGCCTCAAGTGATTCACTAGCCTTAGCCTCCCAAAGTGCTGGGATTACAGGCGTGAGCCACTGGGCTCACCTGGAAATGGCTTTTAATTCATGTGTGATTGGTGGTGTTTGGTTGGGAGGGGGTGGAGGTGGGAACTGAGTGAGGAAGATGAAGGGGGCACCTGGGAGGGGGATGCCTGTGCCTGCTGAGCCTGCTTTCATTCCTGAGATTTCCTCACTTGAGGATGGGGTGTTGGAGCTGCAAACCCCAGGATCAAGGTCACTCTCCCCACTTCTCTCTTCTCTCTGTATCTCTCTCTTCTCTCCCTTCCTCCTCCTTCTCTTCTTGTG
Source organism: Piliocolobus tephrosceles (assembly GCF_002776525.5). Lineage (NCBI taxonomy): Eukaryota > Metazoa > Chordata > Mammalia > Primates > Cercopithecidae > Piliocolobus > Piliocolobus tephrosceles. Next base: position 67,760,168 of record NC_045449.1, on the reverse strand, counting down.
TTCCTTTTCTTTCCTCCTCTCTTCCCTCCCTCCTTTCTTTCCTCTCCTATTTCCTTTTTTCCTCTCTCCTTCCCCGTTTGGTCAGTGCACCTGATAGCAATATCTTAAGCACACCCTGAGAATGACCCTGTATGGCAGACACACCTGAATGAGGTTTGGAGTTCTGAGCTAAGGAATCCGGAGTGGTCAACCCAGAGATTCATTCCTTATCTGTGAGGAACATCTGAACCGAGAGGGTGCTAAGTGAAAGTGCGATAGAAACTGCACACCTTTTGCAAACAGTTGCGATTCTTCTCCCCAGCCTGCTGCCACTGCACTCTCTCCCCTCTGTATAAGCCCCAGTAAAACCCCATGTCTCATTTGCTGGCTCCGGGTCTCTTCTTCAGCCTCCTGAACTTGGTGCCATTCCCATTGGAGTTGATAGGGGTCGGCACAGCACTCCCCACCTTCCCCTCTCTTCTTTCTCCCCTCTTTCCCTCCCTCCTCACAAAGTCATTCATGTGTTGTGTGAGACCATCACACAATATAGAAATAGTTAATGTAAGATCTGAAAGTCCATTCTGGGCTTCTCCTAGAGCCCCTCTCTCCTCTTCCACCAAGGCAAGCTAAGTTGGAAAATGGAGTACAGCGTAGAGGTTGGTGCGGTTTAGGAGCCACTACCCTGAAATATGGCACCTGGCACTTGAGGAACAGTAAAAGAGGGAAGGTCTGTCTGACGTTCTCCTGCCCTTCTCCCCTGAAACAGGCCATAAAGGAATTCTCTGCCCTTCCTCTGAAGCAGGTCATAGGACCCTAATGTGAGAGGCACGATTCCTGTATCCAGAGAAAAGGAGCATCCTTGGACCTGAAGACCCAGGGACACAGAGAAGAATCTGAACACATGGGCCTCGCTAAGCCCCCCTAGTTTATAAGCGTTAACATCAGACCCTCTGTGTCCCATTCACTTCTGTGCAACTGTCCACTCTTCAACAAACCTAAGTACAGGGTACAAAGGTTTGTCTGTTTCTTTGGGTCTTCATTTCCGAAGGTGTGCCACATAATACTTACATTAAATACATTTGTATGCTCTTCTCTTATTAAGCTGTTTTTGTTACAGGTGTCTCAGCCATGAATCTAGGAGTGAGAAAAGAAAGCTTTTCTCCCCTACAAGGTCAAGGTTCAAGTATGGGTCCTGGCAGGACCCATTTGGACCTGCTGGAAAACTCTCACGCTAAAAACAGGTCAGTGTTTTATGACTGTATAAGATGCACAACTGGCCCAGGGAGATGTTTCACGAAAGAAGAGTTTTGAGGTCAATGAGTTTGGAAAATGCTGAGTTAAAATCAATTTCTTTCTTTCTTTTTTTTTAACTGCAGAACTGCCTAGAGTCTTTGACGTCTTCCTCATGATGGCCCTCCACGCACATCTGCGGGTCAAGCTTCTCTGACCATCAAGCCGATCCTTTCAGGTCTCACAAACATACAGCCCATGCAATATGGGTTCCAAGGATCACAATTTGGGAAATGTTGGGTTCTGGTGAAAAGAGCATTTTGCTAGAACCACATCCCAAATCCACCACTGCTCAACCAGCTGTGTGAATTTGGCGAGTCCCACAGTCTGGGTCTCAGGTTCCCCACCTGACAAAGGAGGCTGACAGTGTCCACCTCTCAGGAGCTGGGATGGGGGCAGACAACCAGTTAGTGCCAGAAAGCATGCAGCTTGGGGCTGATGCGGGTGCTCCCTAGGGAGGAGGCATTGATGGCAGGAGCTCTCCTCCCTGCACTGTATCCGCCAGCAGATGCAAAGGTTGACCATCACTGCGGTGGGCTGTGAGACCATGGGGGCTGGGGTGGAGAATGGGGACACGGAGTCAGAGTCTGGAAGACTAGGAAGGCCGAGTTGGAGCCAGCTGAAAGTAGGTTGGATAACTGGAAGCCGAGAGCTGGTGAGCAGGGGGAATAAGCCCAGAAAATGCAGTCACTGGCAGAGCTGGGGGTAGGGTGAGGCATCATGCTGGATACCTCAAAATTTAAGGGGGCACCAAAAATGCAGTCATCAAGATAAACAATATTTTAACGCAATATAAAAAATAATCAAAATCCAACATTAATGCAAAAAATTTCATGATGAATGAAGTAGCCCGCAGGCTTGGGCATGAGGCTCATAGCCACAGGCCTGAGCTCCCTCCAGGTTTGCTAAGAATGGGAACATTCCACCCAGCTCCTGCTCTGCACAGGGCCCAGGCTGGTGGGTGAGCTTGGATCCACTCCCTCCTCTTGCTGCCCACTCTAGGCTCATCTCCAGGAAGCCCCTCTCAACTCCCCTCAGCTGGACATGACCTTGCTCTTCAGGCCCCTGGGGCACTGAGCACCCCTCTAACAGCACTTGCTCAGCCTCAGGCTTTACGTGTGCCTTCCCCCACTGTAGCTTGAAATTCCTGAAGGCAGAGACCGTGTAAGGACCGGCTGATTTCCGAGCCCCATTCCCTGTGCCTTCACGAGCTTTGTGGGCATTCAACCTGAAATTCACCGGGAAAACCAAACTGGGGCTTGGCTGGGGTATGGCTGGGGTTAGGCTGCTCCTTCCTCCAGTGTGATGTCACTTTACTGGGCACATCTTCTGGAGGTAGTGATGGGATACTCTGGATTGGAGCTGTTCAGTGTCATGCTTCTGATACGGTTTGGCTCTGTGTCCCCACCCAAATCTCACCTTGAATTGTAATAATCCTTATGTGTCAAGGGTGGGACCAGGCAGAGGTAATTGAATCATGCTGGCAGTTTCCCGCATGTTGTTCTCGTGAGAGTGAGCGAGTTCTCACAAGATCTGATGTTTTTATAAATGTCTGGTGTTTCCCCTGCTGGCACTTGTTTTCTCTCCGGCCACCCTGTGAAGAGGTGCCTTCTGCCATGATTATAAGTTTCCTGAGGCCTCCCCAGTCATGCAGAACTGTGAATCAACTAAACCTCTTATAAATCACCCAGTCTTGGGTATTTCTTCATAGCAATGTGAGAACGGGCTAATACAGTCCCTGGTCTCATGGCACAGGAGCCCCTGGCCACTCTGCCATAGTAGTCATACCTACCACGGACACTGGTGGTTACAGACATTGTCCCATTTAATATTTACAACCTTGCCGATTGCTGTCAACATTCCCATTTTACAGAAGAGTAAACCAATGCTCCAAGCAGTTAAACTTGTGAAGTTGACAAAACTGGTGAACAGTGGGCAGGGCAGGATTCCATGCCCAGGTCTCCCTGACTTCACACCCACATGCTAAACCTTAGGCTATTTTGCCTCAGGATACATGGGGATGAGAACCCTCTCTACACCAGGTTGGAGATATTGGAAGCTCTGATGATAGCTTTTCCTGCCATGATAAAGGAGAAAACGGGAGGCTCTCTCTCTAGAATCCCTGCATATGAATATTTCCTTTCTATTTGAGGGGTCCTCTGTCTGTCCCTCGCCTTCACAGACCACACACACTGTGGCAGGGGTGGCGGCGGTAGGTTGCTGGAGTTGGTCTCATTATAAAATTGCCTTGGGGACTGTCCCAGCCTTAGCCCACCTATATTGATAAGTCTTGGGCTGCAGACTTATTATTTGATATTTATAACACCCTGTTCTGCACTCTCATGATGGATGGCTCTTATGTTGGGATCAATATGGCCCTCATAACATTTACATATTTATATTATTAATAAGCAATAAGTCACCCAGGCAGGCCTGCTCTGGGTGTTCCATGCGTTCCCTACAGACAGCTAACCTTGTCTGCCATCTCTTGGCTCAGCCCTGATGGCTGGTATTGATCCACTCAGCTGGAAGGGGGCACAGAGCAGAGCATGGAGCCAGGCAGTGTCGGAACCAGGGAAATGGCACTGGCGTCTTTTGCCTTCTGTCTGACAGACCAGCTCTTGATACTCCAGTGTGGAGGGGGACCTTCCTGTATGGTCCTTTGCAGACAGCAACCACCCAGCTGTGGGATGGCATTCTCCTGAATGCCTCCTTATCCACCCTGCCCTCTCTGTCCTCTCTGCCCTCCCTCCAGGTCCTTGGTGGTGCATGCCTGGATGCTGACCAGCCTCCTCTCTGCCTCCAGCCATCCACAGTCCTGGGTCCCACCTGCTCTGCCGCAAGGCTTTGCTACTCGCTGCCCTGCTGAGTGCCTGCCTGGGATTACCACTCTGCTCTGAAATCTCCCATGCTTTTCACATGCTGACTCCTCCACCCGTCTTCAAGACCCTTGGTCATCTACCCCTGCTGGCTTACCTGGTGTCCCACCTTTTCCCAACCTGCTTCTCTGCTAGCCTGGCCCATATCCTCCTGTTATCTAACACACACACACACACACACACACACACACACACACACACACACTACTCACCTCTTGGTTTATTCTGGTCCACCCACCTAGAATGTCCTTCCAAATGCCTCCATCATCACAAAAATCTCCTCCTCCTCTAAGATCACCTCAAGTCCCACCCACCTCATAAAGTGCTGCCCAGGTTTTCTAGTGAGTACTAACCATCTCGCCTCTCAGCATCTCCCCTACAATTTTTTTTGCCCTTTCTAAAACATTTAATTTTTAATTTTATTTTTTAAATATTTATTTTAAAAATATTTATTTATTTATTTATTTTGAGACAGTGTCTCACCTTGTTGCTCAGGCTGGAGTACAGTGGCACAATCATAGCTCACTGCGGCCTCAAACTCCTGTGCTCAAGCAATCCTCCTGCCTTAGCCTCCTGAGTATCTGGGACTACAGGCATGCACCACCACACCCAGTTAATTAAAAAAATTTTTCTGGTAGAGACAGGGTCTTGCTATGTTGCCCAGGCTGGCCTCTAACCCCTGGACTCAAGTGATCCTGCCTCAGCCTCCCAAAGTGTTGGGATTATAGGAGTGAGCCATGGTCCTCAGCCTACAAATATTTATTGAGTGTTTACTATTGGCCAGGGCACTGAACTAGCTTTTTGGGTTATAACAGTACCAAAAAACAGTCATAATCTTCAAGAGCTTAAATTTAGCATAAAAGGAAGACATTCATCAAAGAATCACACAAAGGAATGTAAAATTAAATGGAGATTAATGCCAGGAAAGAGGGTTATCATTTGGTACCAGTGGGGTTGGTCTGGTCAGAGAGAGCAGGAAAGGCCTCTTCAAAGTGTTGGAGGCTGAGACAGATGGATCACTTGAGGTCAGGAGTTCGAAACCAGCCTGGTAAACATGGTGAAACCCCATCTCTACTAAAAATGCAAAAATTAGCCAGGCATTGTGGGAGACACCTGTAATCCCAGCTACTTGGGAGGCTGAGACATGAGAATTGCTTGAACCTGGGAAGCGGAGGTTGCAGTGAGCCAAGATTGTGCCACTGAACTCCAGCCTGGGTGACAGAACAAGACTCCATCTCAGAAAAAAAAAAAAAAAAAGAAAAAAGAAAAAAAAAAAAGTATGTGTTGGTTAACTGGATGTGGTGGTGTGAGCCTGTGGTCCTAGTTACTTGGGAGGCAGGATTGCTTGAGCCCAGGAAGTTGAGGTTGCAGTGAACCCAGATTGTGCCACTGCACTCCAGCCTGGGCAACAGAACAAGACCCTGTCTCAAAAAAAAGAAAGGTGTATGTTGGAAGGGGGTAAGTCAAGTACATATTAGGCTGAGGGAACAGCATGTGCAAAGGCCCTGTGGCAGGATGGAGCACAGAGAGTTTGGCGAGTTCTGTGCTCCATGCGGCTGAAACACAGACAGCAGTGCAGGGAGTGGGAGGGGGTTACACAGGAGGTGGAGTGGGTGGGTTCCACAGGGGCCGGGCCTTGCAGGACCCACTGTAGATAGTGACAGGACATAGGCCTTTAACCTAAGTGCACCAGGAAATCAGTGGAAAGTTTTAAGCAGAGAGATGATTTGGTATTTTACAAAGCTTGCTCTTGCTGTGTGGGCAGGTGAGAGGGGAGAGGCAATGGGGGAGGGGGAGGCTATTAAGGAGGCCATTGCGATGGCTATGCAGGAGATGGTGGTGGGGGACGGCTGTGAGATGGAGAGCAGTGGACCAGTTTGAATGGTATTTAGGAAGCAAAACCATCAGGACTCGGTGACATTTAGGATATGGGGAGGAGGGCGAGGAGGAGGAGGCAGGGTGGTCAGCTGATAACTTGTGGCCCTGGACAAAGCTACTGTCTGACCTGGGGAGAGCAGAAGAAGATCAACTTGATGTTGGGAGGTGGGGGTAGGCACAAGGTTGGATCTGGACTTGTTGAGGGTGAGGGTCTTTGATGCACCCAGGAGGTGATGTTGGATATACAGGTGGGGGACTCATAGGAAAGACTATCTTGGGACATACACAAAAATTAAGATGTGGCTGGCAGAGAGGAGAACCCCAGGGAGAGAGAAGAGACGGAGGAAAGGGGCCAGGACTGAGCAGTGTGGGATTTCCCTGCTGTCTGCTTCCCACAGTTCTGTACTTCCTTCTACTCCTTCCCTGGGCACACGGTAGGAGCTCCAGCCCTCATTTCTGAGTGAATGCATGCTTATTCCACTGTCTGTCAGTTTCACATCTGTGTTGTCCGTCAGCTGTACTGGAGGCATGGCTGTGTTTTGGCTTAGTACCTGCCTGCCTTTGCAGTCATATCGAATACCTGATGGCAGAGGAGGCCCTTCCCCATGCCAGGCACTCCATGGACCCTTGAAGGCTCACAATTCAGATAAGGAAACTGAGTCTGGGAGGGGTTGATTGACAGTTATTTAAAGATGTTCCAGTTATCTATTGCTGTGCAGCAAGCCAATTTAAAACGTTGTGTCTAAAAACAATAAGCATTTATTTTGCTCAAGAATCTGCAGTTCGGGTAGGTGTGGTGGGGACAGCCCATTTCTGCTCCACGCAGCATCACTTTAGGAAGCTGGACGGGGCCTGGAAGATTCATTTCCAAGGTGACTTATTCACGTGGCAGGTGGGGTCTGATTGTTGGCACGTGCTATTGATCAAAACACCCTCCTGGCCCGGCATGGTGGCAAACACCTTTGTAATCCCAGCACTTTGGGAGGTTGAGGCAGGAGGATGGTGAGACCCTGTCTCTAAAAAAAAAAAAAAAAAAGCCAGATGTGGTGGCAAATGCCTGTAGTCCCAGCTGTGCTCGGGAGGCTGAGGTGGGAGGATTGCTTGAGTCTGGGATGTTGAGGCTACAGTAAGCCATGATGGTGCCATTGAACTCCAACCTGGGAGACAGAGCAAGACTCTGTATCTAAAACAAAAATTACAAGTGAACAAATAACCCCTTCCCCCAACTTTCCTGTGAACAGAAAATACAACAAAACAAGATCCTTTCCTGGGGGAAGGGTTTTGACACCCCAGCCTCTGTCCGTCTTCTCTCTAATCTTCCCCTCTGCAGGGTGACCCCTCTGGGTGACCCACACTGCTCAGACACATCATCTGGCTCCCACCTGCCTGGTTTTGCCTTCTCGCCAAGCCCTCATGCTCTGTTTGTCCTATTTCCCTCCAGGCAGGTGTCTGCCTCTCTGTGACGTCATCTCCATGAATATTTACCCTGACTGCAGTTATTTATTTAGCTCTTCGTACTCTCCTTTCTTCTAGAAAAGATTTAGGACAGATAAAAAGAATGCATAAAATATAAGAAGACTGGCATAAATGAAGAGTTTGGTCAAAGAAGAAATGATGTAAAATGGAGCCGACATAAGACTAAAGATGCATGTCCCTGTGGAATATACCCGGAAACAACTTTGATTCTAAGTTTTCTAATAATCACAGTGAAGTGGGCCACATGGTCAAGTACATGGTTTACGGTGTCTAGAAGATGAAAGGGATCAGGAGCTACAAGTGAGCCAGGGGAGAAAACTTCAAACAGATCCAGAACTGAGAAAATACTGCAAATAATACTTTAAGCATCATTCTAACCCAGTAGTTTTCATCTGGGGGTTATTTTGCCCCCAAGGTGAGGGTTACTGGTGTCTGGAGACATTTTAGCTGTCATAGCTGCAGAAAGATTGGGGGACTTGCTACTGGCATCTAGAGAGTGGAGGCTGGGGGTGCCACTAAGCATCCTATAACGCACACAGGACAGCCCCTAAACACAGAATGATTTGACCCAGAATGTCAACAGAACCCCAGTGAAGAAATCCTGACCTGCCGGGCATGGTGGCTCACGCCTGTAATCCCAGCACTTTGGGATGCCGAGGCGGGTGGATCACCTGAAGTCAGGAGTTTGAGACCAGCCTGACCAATATGGTGAAACCCCATCTCTACTAAAAATACAAAAGTTAGCCGGGCATGATGGTGGGTGCCTGTAATCCCAGATACTTGGGAGGCTGAGGTTGGAGGATTGCTTGAACCCAGGAGGCGGAGGTTGCAGTGAGCTGTGATCGTGCCACTGCACTCCAGCCTGGGTGACAGAGTGAGACTCTGTCTAAAAAAAAAAAAAGAGGAAAAAAAAAATAAAAAGAAATCCTGATGTAGCTTTTTCTTTGGGCTGGAGATACGGCACTGCCTTCAAAAAAAGTCATTTGGGTTAGTCTGTAACTTATCCCTCCGGGAATGTCTCGGCACACTCTGGCCTGATACTGAATACCTTCTCTGGGGAATAGTGTGTTATCCTCCTGGAATATTACAATGAGAAAGCTAGATGATCTCTGAAAGGCAGTGTGATTTAGAGGAAAGAAGTTAGAGTTCCTAGTGAGTGCTGGGTTCACAGGCCAGGACAGAAGCACACCAGGTGCTTGCCTCTTTCTATGATATAGCACGCGGGCAAGTCCTTCCCTGTCTGTTGATGATTGCAAACATCCTATGCTGAGCTCGGCACAAGGGAGGGGCCTGAGAAAGGTTTCCTTTCTCTTACTTTATGTGGCGGTCTTAAAAACATGGCCCTATAGTTATTTGTTGCTTCTCCATGGGAAGGTGGAGTCTATGTCTCTTCCCCTGGAATCCAGGTTCTGTGACCACTTCATCGGTAGAAAATGGTGGAAATGACACTGCATTTGTTTCTGGGACAAGGCCTTCAGAAATGGGAAGCTTGCCCTACTTGCTTCTCGGGGCAGTGCTCTTAGAACTCACCATATTGTGAGGAAGCCAACAGCACGTAAAGAGGCCAGGGTAGGGTTCTGGCTGATGACCCCAGCTGAGGTCACAGGGGACAGCCAGTAACAACCACCAGAGAGCAATGATGGCTTTGAGATGACTCCAGCCCCCACGGTTGGGTCACCCCTGCCTTTGAGCTGCCCCAGTCTATGTCATGTGAGCAGAGATGAGCTGTCTTCCCAGGTTCTGCCCAAATTGCAGATTCAGGAGCCAAATACATGATTGTTGTTTTAAGCATCCCAGTTAAGGTGGATAGGTCTGAAGTGGTAGATAACTGAAATACCTTTCTTCATGTTCCCTCCTTCTGGTGATTCAACAAATGTTTTTTAGCATCCTGAATGAGTCAGCCACAATTCTAGATGCTATGAATAGAGTAGTGAAAAAACAGGGATCCTCACGGAGCTTACGTTCTGTGGGGGAGACAGACAAGTAAGAAAGATAAATAAAATAGATGATTTGGAGGTGGCGAAAAATACTAAGAAGAAAAATAAAGGCAGGGAAGGGAATAGAAAGTTTATAAATAGGTGGTCAGGGGAAGGCCTTCCAAGCAGGAGGCACTGCATAAAGACTTGAAGGCAATGAGGAGCCAGCCAAGTGGATGCCTGGGGGAACCGCTTTCTGGACAGAGGGAACAGCAAGTGCAAAGGCCCAGAGGCAGGGGTGTGCTTGGAGTGTGCCAGGAATATCCAGGGTGGCCAGATGGAGGGTGAGATTAGGATGTCATAAGATGTGAGATTAGGATGGGCAGTCACAGGATGTGAGATTAGGATGGTGGTGGTGCGGTCAGATGGTGAAGGGCCCTGTGAGGACTTTTTGCCCTCATGGCAAGGTTTTAAGCAGAGGAGTAATGCATTTTAACAGGATCGCTATGACTGCATGGGGCTCAAAGATGGAAGCAGGGAGACCGCTTGGGAGGCCATTGCCAGGTAAGAGATGATAAACCAGGTGCCTTAAATCAGGATGGTAGCAATGTGGGTGGTGGAAAATGGTCAGAATTCCAACATATTTTAAGGGGAGAGCTACCAGGATTTGCTGAAGGATTTGCTGTGGATGGAAGCAGAGGAGTTAAGGATGTCTCCAAGGGTTTGGCTTGAGCAACTAAAAGATGGATTTGCCATTTCTCACTGAGATGAGGAAGACAGTGAAGCTGGCTTTGTGCATGAAGGAAGAAACTTCAGGAGTTCCATCTTGGGCATGTTAAGTTTAAGATCCTGTGGTCACCAGTCTTCAAGATGACCCCAGTGACCATAACCCTTTTTTTTTTTTGAGACAGAGTCTCACTCCATCACTCAGGCTGTGGTGCAGTGGTGTGATCATGGCTCACTGCCACCTTAACATGTTGGGCTTAAGTGATCCTCCTCCTTAGCCTCCTGAGTAGCTGGGACTATAGGCATGCACCGTCATATCCAGATAAATTTTTAAAAATATTTTTTGTAGAGATGCAGTCTCACCATGTTGCCCAGGCTGGTCTCAAACTCCTGGGCTCAAGTCATCTGTCCACCTCTGCTTCCCAAAGTGTTGGGATTACAGGCGTGAGCCACTGCAACTGGCCAGGCCCCACCTCTTGGTATCCCCTCCCACACTGTACCAGGGTTGGTCAGTGTGAGCAATAAAATGTGACAGAATTGATGTTATGCCAGTGTTTAGATTAGGTTGTAAAAGACTGTACCCCCTGCCCGTCTCATTCTCTGTCTCCCTTTCTTTCTTGGGTTATTTGCTCTGAGGAAAGCCAGCTGTCATATGGAGCAGCCCTATGGAGAGGGTGTGTGGGAAGAACCTGAAGTCTCCAGCCAGCAGCCATGTGAATGCATCATCTTGGAAGCAGATCCTCCAGCCCCAGTCCAGCCTTCAGATGACTGCAGCCCTGGTCTCAACATCTCAACTGCAGCCACATGAGAGACTCTAGACCAGAACCACCCTGCTGAGCCTCTCCTGGAATCTTGATCCTCAGAAACCATGTGAGATCATAAATGACAGTTGTTTTAAGCTGCTAAGTTTTGGGATCATTTGTTAGCTAGCAAGAGATAACAAATATAGATCCGCATGAAACATACAAGCAGAAGGAAGTAGGCAGTCAGGTCTACAAGTCTGAAATTCAGGGAAGCAGTTCAGGCTGATATGTAAATTTGACAGTTATTAACATATTGGTGATATTAAAAGCCATCAGGAGCAAAGGTTTCTCTTTTCATGGAAGCTTTCTCCACTTCCCCACTCCCTCCTCTGTGCTCTGACGTTGGCTTGCCTTTGCTGTGAGGTTGCATGGCAATGGCTTTGCCTTGTGCCTATCTGACCTTTAGGCTCAGAGATAACCGAGTCTTCTTTGTATCTTCTTCTAAACTTGGTACAAACTGGAAGTGCTTAATAAATGCTTTTGGGGTGCTATGAACACATGTTGGAGCTCAGAAGGTAAAGTGGACACTGTTTAAGTGTTACGACTATATCCCTTTTTGCACGGTTGGGCTAACTTTCAACTGCCAGCTTTGGCCTCTCAGAGCCTCGGGACCCCCAACCCCTGCATTGGGAGACCCCAGAAAAGCCTAGAATGAACATCTCCCAGAAGCAGCCCTCAGCTGAAGATCATCATGAGTTGACATATAAACATCTCAGCTTACCCCTTACGTAGGTTTGTAAGTGGATGGTTCCACATCCTGCGTTTTGTGTTGTTTCTCAGTTTCCCCACAGGATGCAGCCTTAGTACCTGCTTTGGCAATGGGCTTAGAACAGCCCTTCCCTGGCTGCTTTCCCTTCTCTGGGTCATTTGCCTGCTCTCCTGCTGGGGCTCCCCCCATAGCCAGTACCTCTCAAATAAACGATTTGTGCTCAAATCCACTCAGGAACTGCTTCTTAAGGACCCAAACTATGACTATGGAGAGGCAGAGCTTGGATATGTGGAGAAGTAAAGTGCCCCCCAGCTCAGGGCTCAGCACTGCACGAGGGCATCTGGGGAGCTGAGCCCCTGGCGGTGTGACCTTGCCTGACCAGCAGAGAGGACGCTGGATCTTCCAACGCTGGACCCAATTTTAGAGCGTTACTGAGCCACACCTCTGATCTGGGAGCCCTGTGCTTGGTTTCATACTTTCACCTTAGCAGGGTCTCTGTCTTCCTTGGAAGGGGAGAGCAGGTCCAAGAGTGGTGCCAGCTGCCCCAGCACATAGCCTGCAGCTGGCATCACCAGGAGGCATGGCAAGCTTTCTGCACAGAGGAGGCTGTTCCCAGGCAGATGGCACTCTGCTAACATGTTAGCGGTGTGACCGCATGCTTTCCAGAGCTGAGTGTTTGTGCCCCTTACAGGGGCTCCCCCTGAGGGGTTGCAGGAGGGAGTCAGACCACATCTGGCTTCCGGAACACCCCAATTTTTACCAGCTTCACCCTCCACCTGCAGCCCCTTCAGCTCTGCCTTTAGTTCTCCCACTTCGATCCTAGTCCCTTTCTTTACCTCTCGGGGTGTGGCTGCTGTGTCCTGCGGGGCTCGGTTTCCACCTGACAGATGAGACCCGGAGCTTGGTGGGCACTGGCCTGCTCGGTGTCTCCCTCCTTGTCCTTGTTCACCTGGGAATGCAGATTCCAGGGCAGCACCAGATTCACTGTGAAAGAGCTTGAGCTGGTGGCTCCCACTCACAACCAGATTCATTCAATGACTTCCATTACCTAGGCACTGGCTGTGTTCTCAGCTGGGAGATGCCACAGGGAGTGTAAAGACATCTCCCAGTGGGTCCACCCTCAAGAGAGGAAGCAAGATAGAGCAGACGAACAAGAACAGAGTGGGGGAAGTCATCAGTGTCCCAGGAAGAAGCCGAATAGCTCTCATAAGGGCCTCCTTGTGCTAGACGTCTTCATGCACAAACATTCATGAGGTCCTTCCAGCGAGGCAGAGAGCTGCTCATCCCCATAGCCATCCTCAGCCCTTTCCCCGCTGCTCCGCGCTGGGAGGCAGAGCTCCGTGGACCGCATCACTAGCCTCTCGATTCAGGTCACAGACGGAGAGTGGGAATTTCCCCAGTCCTCCGACCCCTGTCAAAGCTCTGTTCCCATTCTGAGGCCTTCTACAGCGAAGGGACAGATATGCTTTCTCCAGGTCACTCACTTGTCACACAAGGAGTGGTTTTCCTAAACCCTGCCCACATGTTGGTAAAAAGCCCCTTCCAGGGCCAGCTTTGTGGACCTGTGACCCATGACATCATCTTGGGCCCAGCGCTTAGAAGGGCCCGTGCCTGGTCTGATGCTCTGCTGTCATCATCTGGAAATTCTTAACACTTTTTAACCATGGGGCCCGTATTTTCACTTTGCTCCAGATCTGCAGGTTATGTAGCTGCTCCTGGTCCCTTGGCTAAGGCCTTCTGCTCAGCCTGTTGGCGGGTGCCATCTGCTTCCTGCTGGGTTCATTTTTCGTCAGCAAATGGAGGTTGAAGGGAGCCCAATAACTTGCCTGAGACCACAGAACTAGTAAGTAGCAGAGCTGGGATTTGAACCTGGGACTTCCACCTTTGTAACCTGTTTCTCCCGGCTTGAGACCCCGGATGAAATGCCTGTGATGTCAGTCTGCAGCACTTTGCATATACACTGATTGCTCCTTCCTGATGGGAAAGTCACAAGGCTTCCGGGGGCCTCTATTTCTCTCCTCCTGATTCTGGTGGTTTTCCTGATTGCCTTGGCCCAGCCGGCCTCAAAGCCTCCCGCTGGCCTGAATCACAGATGCAGCTGCTCTGACTGCCTGGTGATGGAGAGGCCAGGCCTCTCCCTAGTTGCCTGAGCTGGGTTCCTCCCTCCCTGCCAGCCCCCCATCTGCCTTTTGCTGCTTCCAGCAGAGAGACCCTCACTCCCCAGTGCAGCCTCAAAGCTCGGGCCTGGACATGACAGATGAGAAAGGGAAATTTGGAAAGGACTTAATGTTCTTACCGGCTGCTTCTAATTTTATTTTGAAGGGAAGAAGAAGGAGAGGGGCACCAGTAGACAGGAGAGGTTTCCCCTGATGGAGATGAGCTGGGAATCAAGATAAATGAAGGCTCCTTTTGGACACTTGTTCCAACCCTCAAACTGTTTTCCTGGCAGACAGGCACGTGATCAATCCCCTGCTTAGGGGCCCTGGATGAAACTGCTGCTCAGATGCCTATCGGATGCGGGGAGTCTGGAAGGGAGGGTTCCACTCCCTTCAGCCTTTGGTCTTGGCCTTTCTGGTCAGCCCAGTCCCTTTGGAGACCACTGGACCTCTGGAAAAATGCGAAGGGTTCTGACTGTGGATTCAGACAAATCTGGGTCCCTCGCTCTTTCATTTCCTGCAGACCTGCAGGTGCAATACTGAACCAAACCCGAAGGGCCTTGCTGTGCATGAGTCTGGATGCTGTCTCTGCCACTTCCTAGCGAGGCAACCTTGAGCAAGCTCCTTAACCTCTCAGAGCTTTGTTTTCTTCCTCAGGGACACAGGGAAAGTCACACTAATTCTCAGCATACGTGTGAGCATCAGAGTTTGTGCATATAAGAGCTTCGTCCTGGGCCGGGTGCGGTGGCTCAAGCCTGTAATCTCAGCACTTTGGGAGGCCGAGACGGGCGGATCACGAGGTCAGGAGATCGAGACCATCCTAGCTAACACGGTGAAACCCCGTCTCTACTAAAAAATACAAAAAACTAGCCGGACAAGGTGGCGGGCGCCTGTAGTCCCAGCTACTCAGGAGGCTGAGACAGGAGAATGGCGTGAACCCGGGAGGTGGAGTTTGCAGTGAGCTGAGATCCAGCCACTGCACTCCAGCCTGGGTGACAGAGCGAGACTCTGTCTCAAAAAAAAAAAAAAAAAAAAAAGAGCTTCATCCTAAGTCTGACACATCTTACTGGCTCTAATACACTAACCACTGGCTTTTTTTGGCAAAGGTTGGTAAGCAAGACATGGCTTGGAGGGCAGTGGTCCAAGGGCGACGGTGTCTGGTGTCCCAAGTTTGTGCCCTGTTTATAAATGCCCAGGGCCCAGCCCCACATGGAGGAAACAATTGAAGAAAAAAGAAACCCTCAAATAGGCAGCATCCTCTTCCAGCTGCAGTCTCGCAGCTCCAGGGGGGACCCAGCTCTCCTTCCTCCCTTGTTATTTAAAGTCGAAGGGGTGTGTAAATCAACCAAAATAATTCACGCGAATCATTAGCGACTCCAAGGCGGCATCTTTTTACCAGCAGCATTAAATTAAAAACAGCGCAAAACTGCGGCTTTTAAAAACACATCAGCTCTGTTTCCTCCCTCTGGCCTGCTGTAATCGAAAGCTGCTGGGATCTAATGAAATGGAATTAGCATCTCCAATCCCTCTCTGGCTACTGCTTACATAAAAACGTCTCTCTGGATGGATTGCTGAAGGAAGATGTCAGAATTGCAAGGGAGTCCCACCCTTCTCTGCCAGGCCCCTTGCTCTGTGGTGCCCACCTGTCCAGTGCCGCCCGAGCTGCAGTGACCACGTTGCAGAGGGGCCCCAAAAGGAGTGGTAAGTTCTGTTTGTTCACCTCTCATTTCTGCCTCTGTAGAGACCTGGCCCAGCTCAGCAGTGCTCACACCAGTTCCTTCATGGTTTCCTGTGACAACTGCACATCAAGACTGTCTCCCTCTAACCTCATTTCACGTACCTCTCAGCTGCTGTCCTCTATCGTATCCCTAAACACTCAGCCGGCTGGGCACGCAGCTTAGAAGCTTTGCCTTCCTTTCTCAGTTAACCTGCCTCCCACTCCTCTTCCTGGCTGAATGGGAAGTCCAGCAACCCCCCTGTATCATTCCCCTGGGCTGTTTCTAAGTGTTCTTTCAGGGGTGTTCAATGGGGGAGCTGTGACATTTGGGTCATGAGGAGAGTAACAGGGGCCCCCGGAAGACTGGTGACTTTTCCAGGTGCCAGGTGCCTGGTGCCTTGTAAATGCTTAGAAAATGATCCTTTCTCCTGTGGTTATGGTTGCAATAGGCTGTGAATTCTATGACAGCAAGAGTGGGTGTCTCCTATCCCCTGCTTCCTCTCTGGTACCCTGAACTCTACTGGCGGCAGCAAACACTTGCTGAATCGTTGTTGAAAAAGGAATGAATGAACATCGGGTTTGGAATCAGGGTCTGTCTTTCATTTACCAACTGTGGGGCCAGGGGAGATGCCCCTGGACTGAGTGGGCTGCTCTTCGCTGCTGGGGGACTGTCGTGTGCATCGCAGGATGCCTTTCTCATGGCCACTTGATTCAGGAGTGCCCTCCCCGGTCATAGCAAAAAGGAAAAATGCCCAACACCTTTCAAGTGCCTGGGAGTTTGGTGCCATCCTAGCTGAGAAACACTGACTCCCTTCCCTTCTCCCAGACACTCTCTTGTTAGCTCTCTGATTTTTCTAAAATCAGATCATTTTCATATTTTCCTTTGCTGACTCCCAGGGACTCACTTCTCAGTCTCATTGTCATGGCCAGCAGGAGGGTGTGTCTGCACAGCAAGGGGCAGGTGTGGGTGGAGGGAGTGGAGGGGATGTGGGCGTTACCTCTCCTTGGCAGGGGTTGCCCCTGACCTGCAGCCTGCCCTACCCAAGCCACAGACTGTAAATCTCCTGGCTTTGCTCATAGGAGGATGTCCCCACGTGCCTGTGATGGGAAGAAAATACCATCCTAACTCCTTAGCATGGTGCCAGAGAGTTGCAGCTCCTGCCTGAGCCATTTCTCCTGCTCGCAGAGCTTAGTGCCCTCTTAGCACATCCCTGCTGTCCTGGCTGTGATGCTCTGCCTGTGGCTTTGCATCGTCCCCTTCTCAGAGACAAAGGTGAGGTTCACACAGAGGTGATCCTGAGGCAGAGAAGAGGCCGCTTTTGCACTCCAAGGTCCACTCCCTGAAACTCTTACTCTTTCACTGCTTCATTCGCGCACCCATCCGTGCTCGGAGTCTGTATGCCTCGGCCCCTTCTGATTTGTCTATAGCTGTGGGGGGCAGTCCATGTATGCTGAAACTACCCCCCAACCTCAAGTGTACCCTGAGTCTCTGCCTGGGGCTGTCCTCAAAGCAGGAAGGAGTGTCACTGCAGGTGCAAGTGGAAAAGCAGGAGAATCAAACCTCAGCCGATGGGCAGAGGGAAAATGCCTTAGTCTGGGGTCTTCCAGAGGAAACATTACAGGGTACCCCACGCCTGGCTTTGCAGAGGGGCCCCAGTGGGGTTGAGCCCCATTGTCCGCAGTAGTGGCAAGCCCAAGAACGCACCCCTCCTTGCTTTTCTCCCTTCCGAGTCTCACTCTCCCTGCCCCTCACTCCTGCTTCCTGGGGCCATCTCCCAAATAAACCACTTGCATCCAAGTCTTCGCTTCAGGCTCTGCTTTCAGCGGAACCTAACTGGGACCAGCATCTCCAGTTTGTCTGGCGTGTGGAGAGGACACTACATATGATGCAGGTTGAGGAGACCAAGCACTGTCCCCTCCAGCATTCATTTCCTCCTCACTGCCCCCCACCCCAAATAGAGCGACAGCGTAGCTGGGCGACACGCCTGCCTGAGACAGGCCTGCTAGCGACGGCCCAAGGAGGACGTGCAGGAGACCAGCTCTACTGGCTCCCCAGCTTCCCAGTTTGAAGCCAGCTTTGCTCCGCTGTCCAGCTTTGCAGAGAAGCGGTGGACTGTGTGGGGAGGTGGCGGTGATGGTGGGGCAGGCTAGGAACAGAGCCTGCTACTGTGGCGAGCAGGCCCTTTCATGGTGCAGCATGGGGTCTCCAGGAGCCTGGGGGCCACTGCACAAATTCCGGGTTAGCACCAGCCTGAAGACGCACCGCCCTGGTCAGGAGCAGCTGGCAGCAAGAGCACACCCTGATGGGCAGGCCAGGCAAAGCTTGAGGCTGGAGAACCCAAGGCTGGGAGCTTGACTGAAATTGGGGGTGCCTTTGATCACCTGTTGAACTGCTACACCGTTGGAAGTGGCTTATCCACTGGGGGATTCCCTCCTTAGCCTACTCAGCACCTTGCAGGTGACAGGTGCCGAAATCAGTGCAGATAGAAATGGGAGGACCCCCAAATCAAAACCAGGAAATATTCCTGCCATTCAGCAGCTCTCCTTCTTCCCCTCCCTGGAGACACGTGGCAGAATTCCCTATTATTGTCTCTGGGGGCAAATTGAGCCTGGGGCAGAAGAGGGACAGAGAGAAGGACAGCTCAACTTGGGGTAGCAGGTCACAGATTATGCCCTGATTAGAAATGTCCTGACTCCTGGCTCACCAGCTCTCCATGTAACCCCCTTCCCCAAACAACCGGCTCCCGGCCTGGATGGCTACCATATGTTTAAGATGTTCCACGGCTGCTGTTGAGAGCCGGAAGGGCTGTTTGGGAGAAGGCACTCAGTCAAAGCTGTGTTTATATACACAAGGGCCAGCTTCTTTTTATTATGCATAATTATACGCTTCTTAATGTACAGGCCTTGCGAACCATTTTTCCTTCCTCAGTGAAGTAGCAGCAGAGGCGGGTGTGAGTCTGGGTGCTTGGGGGCCAGGAGATGGCTGCTCTTGTCTCCTTAACTTGGGGGTGCTGAGCCCTGAGCATGGCAGGTCCCTCTGACAGATAAGCATGCGAGTTCACTCTGACCGAGAGAGCAAGTTCTTCCAAGGGGATCGTGGAGCCGGGACGCAGTGGTACAACGTGGAAACGTTGTAGATCATGAGGTGAACCTCCTTGTCTTTGAGCCTCAGATACACACTCCTGCCCTCATCCTGAAAGAAAATGTTAGATCCTTCCTACAAAGCATTGTTTCACCCAGAGATTCTCCTCTTCTTTCTAAATTTCACAAACGTAGACTCTGAAAACCTGACATGGTAAGATATGGGGATGCTATCCTGAGAGTAAAGGTTAAGCTTTAAATCATCATAATAAAAGTTTTTTGTTTATCTAGCACAGCAGTCAGGGAGAACAAGTCCTCTGGGGTCCAGGACCTGGGTTCAAATCCAAGCTCCCCCGTAGCCATGTGACCCTGGGCTTATCATTTCGTCTCTTTCAATTTTGGTTTTCTTCATTGATAAAATGGGAATAACATTAGTTCCTACA
>NC_045449.1:67712634-67740715 GCF_002776525.5 Piliocolobus tephrosceles | reverse complement strand
TTTTTTTTTTTTTTTTTTTGAGACGGAGACTCACTCTGTTGCCCAAGCTGGAGTGCAGTAGCACAGTCTTGGCTTACTGCAAGCTCCGCCTCCCGGGTTCACGCCATTCTCCTGCCTCAGCCTCCCGAGGCACCCGCCACCACACCCGGCTAATTTTTTTGTATTTTTAGTAGAGATGGGTTTCACCGTGTTAGCCAGGATGGTTCCTGACCTCGTGATCTGCCCGCCTCGGCCTCCCAGAGTGCTGGGATTACAGGCCTGAGCCACCGCGCCCGGCCAGGGTCTGTCTTTCATTTACCGACTGTGGGGCCAGGCAGTAGGAGACCTCTGAGCTCCACAGATGCAAAGTGAAGTCATGGATTTTCCCCATAGGCATGTGATGATGAGATTAACTGAGCGGCTCCGAGACAAAGCACGTGAAATGTTTAGCGTGGTGCTCGGTGTCAGGTCATGTCCAATTTTATTAGGAGCTTATATTTCCAGTCCGTAGCAGCTTGCTATTATTTATTTATTTTTTTTGAGACAGAGTCTTGCTCTGTCGCCCAGGTTGGAGTTCAGTGGCTTGATCTCTGCTCACTGCAAGCTCCGCCTCCCACGTTCACGCCATTCTCCTGCCTCAGCCTCCCAGTAGCTGGGACTACAGGCGCCCGCCACCGCGCCTGGCTAATCTTTTTCTATTTTTGTTCAGTAGAGATGGGGTTTCACTGTGTTAGCCAGGATGGTCTCGATCTACTGACCTCGTGATCCGCCTGCCTCGGCCTCCCAAAGTGCTGGGATTACAGGCGTGAGCCACTGCGCCCCGCGGCAGCTTGCTGTTTAAAAGCATTTTTATTTCCATCACCCCACATGATCCTCAAAACAACCTGTGGGCTGGGCAGTCTTCATCCCACAAACAAGAAAGAGAGTTTCAAGCCGGTCACTGGAATCCCCGTGCTTTGGGAGGCCAAAGCAGGGGGTCGCTTGAGCCCAGGTGTTTCAGACCAGCCTGGGCAACATAACGAGATCCTGTAACTGTAAAATAAAAAAGCCAGTTTCAGAAAGGTGAAGTGACCTGCCAGCCACAGTGTCCAAGCCCCATGGCTCTACCCGCCCCCTACCCACCCCGCCTTCCCGTTTGACACTTTTATTCCAGTGCAACTTATTTGGTCCTTTGAGTGTCCCGGACTTTTAAATGTAGGAGATGCTGGAGCTCTGTGGTGTATGTAAATCTCCTTTCTTTGAAGCCTGCTTCCACCAGGAAGGCCCCTAGGATGAAAAGACTAACAAGTCTAGAAGGTTATCAGCCCACTTTTGAGAGCCCTTCTTTTCTGGGCCCCTACCCCAGTGGGGAAGCACACACAGACTGCCAGGCTGGCATTTATATGGAGTTTACTCCAGGAGGAGCAGACAGATTACTGTGTGTGGGGCGGGGCACTTCCCACACACTTGCTTGGGGTTTGGAGTGGGGAGAGTGGCCAGGGGCCCTGTGTATGCACATTTTTTTTTGTTGTTGTTTGTTTTTTGAGACGGGGTCTTGCTCTGTCTCCCAGGCTGGAATGCGGTGGCGTGATCACGGCTCACTGCACCCTAGATTTCAATAAGCAATCCTCTCACCTCAGCCTCTCGAGTAGCTGGGACCACAGGTAGTGCCATCAGGCATGGCTCATTTTTTTATTTTTGTAAAGGTGGGGATATCCCTACGTTGTCCAGGCTGATTTTGAACTGGGCTCAAGTGATTCTCCCACCTTGGCCTCCCAAAGTGTTGGGATTACAGGCATGAGCCGCCGCGCCCGGCCAACACATGATATGCTCTGTGCTGACAGATTTCTTCTGAGCTAACAGATGTTGTCCTTTGACCCTGTTGATATTGACCCTGTTGGAACACCCTAAATGTTCTTATTTAGCTTTCTCTCACCAAAACGTTACAAAAGTTACGCAGTTAGAGCTGTTTTTCAGATTTACCTGGCTGTCCTGTCCTTTCTTATTTTATTTTATTTTTTTGTTTTTTGAGACGGAGTCTTGCTCTGTCACCCAGGCTGGAGTGCAGTGGCGCAATCTTGGCTCACAGCAACTTCTGCCTCCTGGGTTCAAGTGATTCTCCTGCCTCAGCCTCTGGAGTAGCTGGGATTACAAACACCTACCACCATGCCCAGCTAATTTTGTATTTTTAGTAGAGGCAGGGTTTCACCATGTTGGCCAGGCTGGTCTCGAACTCCTGAAGTCAGGTGATCTACCTGCCTTGGCCTCCCAAAGTGCTGGGATTACAGGTGTGAGCCACCACACCTGGCCAATGCTGAATTTTCATCTGCTAAACCTAGCAACCCTAAGTACTGGTGACTTCCCAGGGCTGGGGCAGCTGCAGCTCCTCCCAGCTCCACTCTGCGGAGCTGGGGACTAGCCTGCCTTCCGGTCTCACCAGGAGCAAGGGAAACGCCAAGCATCTTGGATGCTCTGAGGAGCCTGTGCATCCACAATAAAGGAAGCGTCCTTGGTAATGGGGAGATTTACCATCTGAAGGGCAACCCTCCCACTCGTAGGTGTGATTAGTTCCTAAGCACTTTTCTAGCAAGTGCTCTGTGTTTGTTCAGGGACACAGGATGAGGCCCCCATCAATTCTCTCCTCTTCCCACCGCCCCCTGTCCCCCAGAGATTTAGAGTCAGGAGGTGATCTTCCCTCTCGCTTCCATTACTTTAGTGCCTGAGTTACTGAGCCATTATCCCTTTAAGAGTTCTTCATTCGATCTCAGGCAACAAAATCCAAGGAGCTGTAGAAGCGCTTCCCTCTGCTCCCGGGCAGTACCTGCCCACTGGACTCTCCATTCATTTAGCTCCTTTATGGGCTGCCTCTGCCACTCATGGCTAAACAACCTTGGGTGAGACCTTAAACTCTCCGAGATTTATTTTCCTAATCTGTAAAATAAGGTGGTTGAAATAGATGCTCTCTAAGGTCCCTCATTTTCTGTGATTTCTTGCAGCCAATCTGAAGACAAAGCCCCCCATCAGAAACATAATAGAGTTAAAAGGCCATGGCCCAGCCCAAGGGGCCATCAACTTCCTCCGGCTCACCTCCCCAAACCTTGACCCACCTCATCATGCAAAGCCAGCAACTCAGGAGGTGGGAAATTGACAAAGTCAATAAAAGACAGGAAAGGACAGAGTCAGGTTGAGATTCCCTCATTCAGTGAGCAACCTGCATGAGGAATTGATTTCCCCCACCTCCTGTTTACTATGGTTTTTCTCCCCCTCTGGTGCAGGGAAGAAAGGCTTTGCATCAAGATGAGTCCTTCCACAGTGAGACTGCAATTTAACCAACGTGTTTGTTATTTCAGGAGCCTGAACACTGTTCACAACTTGATTCCCTTGCCCTTGCTTTTCTTTGGCTTGTTTCTTTTTTCCTATAGACAAACAGAGTCTCGGAGGTCCTCCTCCGTTGTAGGTTCAGGGCTCTGTGGAGGTCTCGGGGAGGGGCCAAGGTCTCGGCAGTCCTGCTCTGGTGGGAAAACTGCTGGGGCCTCTGTCTCTCCAGAAGGGCACTTTTTTGACCGAGGACGTGAGCCTCCCAGCCAGGAGTCCAAATGGCTGAGGAGCACCAAGGAGGCCCAGCAACACCTTTGCAGGCTGGGGTACCAGGAGCTCCTGCTCATGCCTTGGTCTCTGAGTAATCAAGATGGTTGGTGTGGGGGGAAGGGAGACCAGGTGGCTCTGATAAGGATGAAACAAAATGAACGTGTTTTCAGTTTCCCCCCAGGCCCCAGCAGGATTCTGCAAAACTGTAATCCTATTTTGTAAATAGATGGAATTGCCTTCTCCTTTTTAACCCATTGGAGATGCAAAGCCAGCTGCTCTCTCTCTCTCTTAATGCAACCGGTGAGAGGCGGAGGCTAAGCTGTCGATTTGTCCCGGCGCGTGGATGAGGTAAGGGAGCCACAGCACGGTGACGGCCCCAGAAACCTGTGCTGCTTGTCTCTGAAGCTTGGACTAGTCGATGCGCAAACCAGTGGTCGGTTCATCCAATTTGGAATTAGACTTGGCAGACCCAGTGGGATACTGGGAGGCAGAGAGGAGAACTGGCGGCGCCTCTAAATCTGTTCCGAGTCTTTTCTGACCAAGGGTCTGGGCTGATGTTCTTGGGACAGAGACTGGGGCCGCCCACAACTGTTGCATTTCCAAAAGCGACAAGGGGACTTCAGCCAAACACCTGGCAGCAGAGCCTCACGGAGCCTCAGCATGGGGACTGGACCTTACTCCAGGCAGTGGAGCTGCTGAATGATGGAAGGCTGGGCGCAGTGGCTCACACCTGTAATCTCGGCCCTTTGGGAAGCTGAGACAGGCGGATAACTTGAGACCAGGAGTTTGAGACCAGACTAGGCAACATGGGAAAACCCTGTCTCTACAGAAAAAAAAAAAAAAAAATTAGCTGGGCCTGGTGGCACACAGCTGTAGTCTCAGCTACTAGGGAGGCTGATGTGGGAGGATCACTTGAGCCCAGGAGTTCAAGACCAGCCTGGGCAACATGGCTAACCCTGTCTCTACAAAACATACAAAAATTAACCAGGCATGGTGGTGGTGCATGCCTGTGGTCCTAGCTACCTGGGAGGCTGAGGCGGGAGAATCGCTGGAGCCCAGAAGGTCGAGGCTGCAGTGAGCTGTGATGGCACCACTGCACTCTGGCCTGGGCAACAGAGTGACATCCTGTCTCAAAAAAAAAAAAAAAAAAAAAAAAAAGATGTTAAGCAGGGCACAGCCTGATGGCATATGTGCCTTAGATGCCTTTGCTGGCCACCTGGAGATGGGGATGGGTGGCTAGGACTGCAGGAAGGAAGACCAGGTGACGGCGCTGTGAGAACCCAGCTCCGAGTGACGGTGGTGGCCTTGGCAAGCGTGGCCTGAGAGCAGAGCATGGGCTCTAGGCCTGTTAAGGATGGTGGGCCGTGGCTGGGTGGTGTCTGCTTGGGCACTGGGTGGGTGACGGTGCCATCCACTATGGTAGGGAGTGCAGAGGAGGAGTCAGTTTGATGAGTGGAATTTGTGACATACCACATTTGAGATCCCTGGAACTGAGCGGCAAGGTCTGGACACCTGTATCGTCGCGGGCACAGAAGGCGTGGCATGAAGACCAGCACTTATCCAGAGGCAGAGGAAGAGGACCATCAAATTGGAGCGATTTTGATGACACATTCATTAAAATTTGTTGAATTGTTAAAGTGGTGAATATTATGTTGTTTAAGTTATACCTCATTAAGGTTGCCTTTTTTTTGTTTTCCTTTTAAAGAAAAGACAACGAAGAGGGAGCAGCCAGAGGGGTGGAAATGGGAGCACCTGACCTCGCAAGAATCCGGGAGGGAGAGAGAACACTGAGTCCACTCCCTTTTAAAGCAGGTGAGTGAGGTCAAAGCGCTGGAAGGTTCTGTTCTACTCAGCAGCAGGCAGCCGCCACGACCCTCGGCTAAGCAGTCCCAGGGAGAAGGTGGGAGCAGGAACTTGATCACAATAGACCTGGGGAGCTTGGCAGGGGGTCAGATGGGGTCTTCTTCTGGATTCTTAAGTCATTTCCTAGACCTTTGCCATCTCCTGCCCCCAAAGACTGAGCTCAGGAAAGCAGAGTGAATTACTGGTGTTCGATAATTCACCAATAATTAGGGACACTGCTGGCTGGAGTTTGGGGACTCTCAGGACTAATTGTGAAGAGCAGTACCAGTTGTCAAAAGCCATTTATTTATTTGTTTATTTATTAATTTTAATTTTTAGTTGTGGGGTACCTGTGCAGATGTGCAGTTTGTTACATAGGTAAACGTGTGCCATGATGGTTGGCTGCACCTATCAACCCACCACCTAGATATTAAGCCCAGCATGCATTAGCTACTTTTTAATTTAAACTGTTTTTCCTAATGCTCTCCCTTTTCCCATCCCAACTCCCAACAGGACCCCCCCATCCCGTGTCCATGTGTTCTCATTGTTCAGCTCCCATTTGTAAGTGAGAATATGCAGTATTTGGTTTTCTGTTCCTGCGTTCGTTTGCTGAGGATAACCGCTTCCAGCTTCCACCATGTCCCTGCAAAGGACATGATCTCATTCCTTTTTATGACTGTATAGTATTCCATGGTGTGTACATACCCCATTTGTCAAAAGCTATTTTAAAAAAACAACATAATTCATAGGACAAGGGTTGTTATTGCACAGAGAGGGATGACTTGTTAGTGGGCTGGGAGCACACCCTGGCTTGTGTCCCTCATCTCCAACCAGCTCCCTGATAGTTCTGTGTGATCAGGCAGGAATAGAAGGGCTAGGGACAGCTGGAGCTTTCTCCAGGGGCTGCTGCTGTGGGAAGGAGGTGCCACCGCTTATCTTAAATAGCTGCTGGGGGACAGTATTCACAGGCTGCCCTTTCAGGCATCTCTTCCTTCCCCTTTCCATTCTTCAAGGTTCCAAAGTCTTTTCTGAACTTCTTCAGTGAGTCAAGGCTGGGTATAATCTACAGCTGGAATGAGGACATTTCTGGGAAGCCACAGGGTGTGGGGCTGAGTGAGGAAGAGAGCATCTGCCTGCCTTCCCAGAAGAGACTTTGCCCAAGGCATCCCCTGCAGCCTGCCCCAGGCCAAGAGCAACCTGGGGCTCAGTGGAGCCTGAGATGAGGTAGCCCAGTTTCCCAAAGGTCATTTTCCTGAAATCCAATTCACCCCATGGCCAGTCCTCCAAAGGGTCCATTTGCTGAATTTACTTGCTGCCTTCAACTCTTCCGTATTGTTCACTGGTTTTCATTTTGTCTTCATAACAGCATTTTAAGGGATTGACCTACAGCTGATAAGAGGTTCTTTAGGTTGTTGGGCCCGGAGGCTCGCACAGGCTATTTCATGTAATGGGGTTTATGGACAGACAAGGCAGTATGAAGACAGAAACCTCATGGGGATCTGGGAGCAGCCAGACTGGCAGGCAAGAACAGGAAGAGAAATGCAGCCAGCATCCTGGAGACTGGGATGAAGGTCATTTTTGATCATGGCAGCTCCGGGAGACAGGTGTCCTTACCACTCAACAGCTAGGATGCATTCTGGTCCTTACTGATGAGTGAACACATCTGTGGCAGCTTGACCAGGTGGCTGTTGGGTTGTGTGCAACACGAGGGCAGGAACTCTGTCCCATTCCTTACTGTGTCCCCAGTGCCTGGCACACTGCAGGTGCTCAAGGATGTTGGTGTATATAATACTGGCCAGCCACCTCCTCTCCTGGGCTCTTCCCCTGTATTCTGAGGTTAGTTCCGATTCAGATCTGCCCGGCCACATGGGTTTCCGCGCAATGCACCCACATTCTTCTGCAAAGCCTCCTTGCATCCCAGGAAGTGAACAGGTGGGGACGGCCACAGTCATCCTGAAGGCTCCTGCCTCCTCTCTACCAAGCCCAAGCTGCCAGGCCGCTGTGGAAAAGTACTCCATCCCCACTACCACCCCGGGCCCCTGCCCCCAGGGTAGTCTATCTGCAGTAGCCCTGCTGGGTTTAAGTTCTTTTTCTGAGAAATAGAGGTGGCTTTGCCCCTCAGGAGGCTGGTACCTTTGGAGCCCTGATGCCCTCTAACCACCAGCCACTAGATAATGGGAAATCATTTCTGGTGGGAGGAAGCAGCATGGGGCCTTCTGTGCACTGGAGTTGCTGCTGCTAACTGCAACAAAGGGAAATGTAGGGCAGTAACCCTTCTGGCTCACCACTCATGCTATTGAGAACAGCACCAACCAGAAAATACCCGCTAATGGCCTTCACCCAATCTCCTTCTAGATAATGATAAATTATGTGTATTTTTAGTTTGGAATTGAATTTCATCTCTCCATTGCTGGTGTTTTTCAGGTGTTTTTTTTTCCTTTTCCCTCGGGGTTGGAAAACTAGACATTTGTGCATTTACTGTGTGCATTTATTCCTTGCCAAAAATTGACATATGGACTCATTAATTCCTTCACACTTGTTCTCACTACCCCCCAAAACACGCATCTGGCTGGACCAGGAAGGGATCTGTATTCAAGAGGGCTCTTCTGAAGGAATCCTGCAGACCTGGGGAACAGGTGTGTCCTGGAAGCAGGAGACTGACCCCTCTCAGTGACCATTGGTTCCCACGCTTAGTGTGCCCCCAAGTTTCCAATTCAGTCGGTTGAGATACAACGCAAGAAGGTGCATTTCTAAGGAGCTCCTAGGTGATATTGAGGCTGCCAGGTCAGGAGACTGTACTCTGAGAAAGTGGCCTAAATTCTTCCTACTGAAAGTGTGGTCCTAGAACCAGGAGTATTAGCATCACTGGGGACCTTGGTACAGATGAAGACTCTTGGGCCCTCAGCCCGGTCTAATCAAAGTTTTCATTTTAACATAATCCCAGATGATTTGAATGAATATTACAGTTTCAGAAACACTGGCCTAAATGATTTCTCAAAACTCCTTACAGCTCAGTGGCCTCGACCTTGGATGAAAGATTAGAATCACGTGGGGGAGAATTTAACATTTCTCTAAGCCCAGGCTGCACCCAAGACCAATTAAGCCAGCATTTCTGGGACTGAAGTCCAGGCATCTGTGTTTTTAAAAAGCTTCCTAAGTGATTCCATGTGCAGCAACATCTGAGAACCACTGTTCTAGCTGGAGGAATCAAATCAGAAACATATCTCACCCACCCCTGACCTTGAACAGAGAAGGGAAGAGTTGTTTTGCCATGGCCACTCATCCATACCCACTTTTCTGGCCCAGAGAGAGTTCAGCCTTGCCTGACCCATGGTTGCCCATCTTTCCAGCGTGCCTTGCACGGGGTTTTGGGAGCCCAGTGGCTGCAGCAGTGCATCCTTCTCTCTGATTTCAGTTTAGCCAACTGCGGCAGGTGGGGAGTGGGAGAAACAGCTAGGATTGGCCAAGCCAGCCTTTGCTCACCTCATTGTCCTAATTAGAGCAGGGCTCACATCATACGGTTCTGAAATTTCACTACATAAGTCCTTTGGAATTAAATCTGTCAATGTCAAATACCAAGTGAACCTACTAGGACTCTCCTCATCCTGTGTCCATGGCAGACATCACCAATTGATCAGAGCACTCTTTCTCATTGAGCCCAGAGGTGGCTTCAGAAGACTTTTTCCTAGTCTTCCTGGGGTGCTCTAGGCAGCCGGGGCCAGCTGGACTGGGCATGGGAGATGGAAGCCACTTGCCTTCCCAGGTCGAAAACATCAGCCCCTCTCACAGGTAGACACACTGGGGTGAGAGTATCAAGTTCTTGTTGAGTGATTCATACTCTAGTAATACACACTCTAGTACGAATTACTTATCTGCTCCTTTCCAGGGTTAACCTAGAGCAGGTTTCTAAGTGGGCAGAAAGGTGGTAGCAGGGAGAGAGGTCTGAAAGGTGAGATGCTATCCTGGGAGGCAGGGCTGGGGAAGCCCAAGTCAGCACGCGGTTTTGGGAGAAAAGAAGAGGATCCCTTCCTCTTTGTCTTCCCCTCCTCTTGCCTCCAGTGCTAGAAGGTTTTGACTGAGAAGACCCACGAGTGAAATTCTCTTACCCCCTTCTCTGTACCTGGGGCTAGGGCTCAGCCTGACAATTTGGGGAAGGCTCTTTCCTCTTCTATCATGCATTTCATTGCAGCCAGTTCTTAGACTCACCCAGGATGGTATGGGTGTGCAGAAAGCAAGCAGGGGGGTTGGTGGAGTAGAGATCCCCGTGCAAAGCCTGGCATCCTGGGCAAGAAGCAGCCCTGGGGGCTCTCATGGATGACAGCGGGACACTGCAAGGCCAGCCTGAGGCTCTGTTCTATCCAGCTGCGGGTGAGGTGAGGAGTGTGTGGGGAGGAAGGACCAGCAGGACCCCTCCACCAATCCTGATCTCAGCACCTCCCCAGAGTGGACCTGAGGAAAAGGGAATGACATGAGAAGAAAGCAAAGAACAAATACTGGAGTGCGTCCTCCAGAGCAGCGGGAGCCTGCTCAGTAGAGGGGAGTGTGGCAGGCAGGTAGAACGCAGCACCTGAGCCTGCAGGCAGGAGAGGATATGACTTTCAGGAGGAGAAGGAAAGAAGAAAATAAAGGAGATGAGCATGAAGAGGGTTCTTCTCCAGGGCTGTGCATTTATTCATTCATCCACAAATGCAATACTTCTCACCAAACACCCACTCCCCAAAAGGCTGGAAGCTGCTTAGCCCTTTCCCATATGGAGGAGTCCACTCTGTAGGGGAGGAGAGGAGTGGCTTGCAGGCCATCTTGGTGCCATAGAGCTTGGGGGCAGAGGAGGTCTCACCAGCTCGACGCACAAGAGGCACTTGTACCCTGGGATGGTGATGGAGACACTCAGACTGGTTCAGCCAAGAGCTTGGTCTTCAGAAAAGTGACGAAGCCTGGTCCCCACTTGCCCCAGTGCAGATGGAAGGCAGCCAGTTGGATGTGTGCTCAGTAGCAGACCATCAAGGTCAAATGATGCTAAACTAATGGAGCTTGGAGCGTCCTCCAAATCATCTGCCAAGTCACGGGGAGCTGCAGAGGAAAGGAGGTTAGGCACAAGCAGCCCTAATTGCATTTCATGACCTGATGTTCATGCCGCAGAGGATGCTGGCCACCGCTGGCTGCCTGCTTCACTTCTCACCCCTTCTCTCCCCTCTTCTACTCCTCTCCCCTGCCAGGCAGGCCCAGCGAGCTCTGAACTGCCCCTTTGCAGCTGGGGAGATCAAACGGAGAAGCTGACCCTGACCTCTTTGTCTAAGAGCCTTCCTTCCTTCCATATTCTATTCGTGGGCTTTGGGTACGAGGTTGGCAGTCTCAGGCTCCATGAGTGTCCCCTGCAAGAGTGAAGGACAGTATCATGAAAAGGCCGGGCTGTGGGTCTTTGAGAAATGGTCAGAAGGAATTTAGGTGGGTGAAGCAGAGCCTCGCCTGTCTTCCTGGTTTTGTCCCTAGCATGTGAAAGGCACCCCCGGCTTTTCTGGCAGTTAAGAGTAGAAACTAAGTGTGGGATTGTTTTGTTTCTTTGTGTGGCTGTGCAAGTGGCGTTTGGATCTGTATGAGCAGTTTGACAGTGTGTGCATGTGTGCATGCATGTGTGTATATGTATATATGTGCATGCATGTGTACATATGCACATGTGTAAGTGCGCATACAGGCCTGTGCATGTGTGTATGTGTGTGTGTTCTGGAATATCTTTATCTGCTGTGCCTGGGAATGTGTGTTGGGGTGAAGCTCTCTGCATGGACCAGGTCTTACGGATCTGTAACAGAGAGGTCACCTCTGGAAGTAGAAATAGGCTACAGTCCTCATGGGAGGGGACAGATTTAGAAGCTGGAGTTATTTTTCCATCCCTTAGGTGTGGAGCTCAGTGGTGCCCTGCCCTGCCCCACTGAATGACCCTTTCCCTGAGAAGA
The DNA here is from genome assembly GCF_002776525.5 of Piliocolobus tephrosceles. Classification (NCBI taxonomy): domain Eukaryota; kingdom Metazoa; phylum Chordata; class Mammalia; order Primates; family Cercopithecidae; genus Piliocolobus; species Piliocolobus tephrosceles. The sequence goes on along the minus strand of NC_045449.1, from coordinate 67,729,376 downwards.
AGCTGACACCAGGAGAGGCTATCGCAAACTGAGGATGAGTTTAGTGCGGTGGTCCTGCTAAGAGGTGAGGCAGGGGGCTTAATGACCTCCGAGGAGCCCCAGCTCACATGCACAGCCCCCTCCATGCCCTGGACCTCTGCAGCCTGGCCCAGGCTCCCCTCATGTCCTAGGACCTTCCGAGCCCCAGCACTCACGGACGGAGGCTTTGCTGACTTTCAGTGACCTTGACTCCTCACCCTCCCCACTTAAACAGAGAGGCTTCTGCACTGCACGGTCTGTCTTTGCCACTCCAGAGCCACCCTTTAAAATGACGTGCTTCATCTCTGCTGTGATGGGAGTCTGAGGGGTTGAGAAGCTGTGCCTTCCATTTCCACTTTTGATGACAGCGTCAAATGCGGTGATGCGCCCACCCCTCCCCAAATCCATCCCATCTCATCCTTCAGAGTCCCTGGAAGCCCCTTCTCCTTCTGCTCCCAGGGGTCCTGCCTGCCCTTCCCTGGCTGCCAGCAAAGCGCATCCTGCCTGGATGGACTGACCTGTTTGCTGGGGAGAGTATTTATTTCAAGAGGCATTTCACCTCCGCTTTGATGTGCTTGGCTTATTACCCATAAATATCAACTAACAGAAAAGGGGTGGCCTCTGAAAGGAGAAGTGGATGTTTTGGAGGGAGACCAAGAGCAGACAAATTCCCGGGGGAATGAGGGAACCGTTCACGTGGCCTCTTTAGTGCCATCCAAAGGGGCCCTGGATGTGCCCTGCCACTGAGCCAGGCCTGGCTATAGCAGTGTGTCCACTACACAAGACCTGTGCCCTCCAGGACCTGGGTCTTCTGGAGCTAGATCCTCAATCAAAATCCAGCTAGGAGGCAATGGGACAGGCAGGGGTATGCGGAGGAGCTGGTTAGGAACCAGGGTTTAGAGGCTGTGGCTTGCAGGGGCTTCATGGCAGAGATGACTGTTGGAAAAGGTCTTGTTGATTGAGCGGAGGAGAGGAAGGACATAGGGGTCCGCTGAGGAGGGCCAGGGGCCTGTAGGGGGAGGGAAGGGTGGATGAAGAGAGCATAGGGAGGGGGTAGAAAATGCCGACAGGCAGTGAGAGGCTTTGATGTCTGGGTTTCCAAATCATGCAGGGGAGTTAGAGTGGCTTTCCTTTTTGAAGTCTTCGGGAAGTGAGCTTTGAGGATGCTGAAGATCTGAGGTTCTCTGCCTCAGCCAGGACAGATTATGCAGCTGACAAGGCAGACCCTGTCCAGGGATCACTCTCCTCTGATTTCACGTGGGAGTCCACCGTCTCCCAGCTGCGACCTCTGCAGGAGGGAAAGGGAGCCGACCTTGTCGACCCGTCCCTGAGTGGGCAGCTCTGTGCTGGGTGCCACTTGATCTCTCCTGGTGTCCTCTGGGTGGCCCTCGAGGCAGGCATGTTGACCTCCACCAAGCAGGTGGGAAAATGGACTCAGAGAGGGTGCAGAGATGGTCTGGGGGTGCACAGTTGCAACCGCAGTCTGGGAATTCTCAGGCAGGGCGGTGGGACAGGGACGCCTTCATTGAGGTCGTGCTCTTGGACGCCTTTGTTGAGGATGTGCTCTTGGACGCCTTTGTTGAGGATGTGCTCTTGGACGCCTTCGTTGAGGATGTGCTCTTGGCTGCCAGGCAGTTTAGAGGCATCGTCTTCTCTCTCTTCTTGCCTTCCCTGGGAACGAACATTTTCTCTGGAGGCCTTAGAAACAAGACAGAATCTTTTCCACTGGGATGCTCAGGCTAAGGTGATCCTGCCTGGAGGGGAGTGGAGGGGACAGTGTGAGACCTTCCCAGCCAGGGGGGAGATGCAGCCAGGTGGCCCCGTGTCCTCTGTGGAGCCAGGGGAGCAAAGCCCCCATGTGCTCTCAGTAAGGCCTATGTGGAGGCAGTGGGGGGTACCATCTTGACCTTCAAAGGGACTACGGGATGGAGGAGTGTGTGTGTGTGTGAGCGTGTGTGAGAATGTGAGCGTGTGTGTGTGCGCAAATGTGTGTGAGCGTGAGTGTGTGTGTGCGAGTGCATGTGTGTGAATGGGACCATATAGGAGAGTGCGTGTGTGTGCAAATGTGAGAGTGTATCAGCAAGTGTGTGGATGTGTGAGACTGTGTGAGCATATATTAGAGTATGTGTGAGTGTGATTGAGAGTGTGGGGGTGAGTGTGAGCATATGTGACAGGGTGTGTGTGAATGTGTGTTAGTGTGTGTGCATGTGTGTGTTAGTGTGTGTGCATGTGTGTGAGAATGTGTGTGCATGTGTGTGTTAGTGTGTGTGCATGTGTTAGTGTGTGTGCATGTGTGTGAGAATGTGTGTGCATGTGTGTGTTAGTGTGTGTGCATGTGTGTGAGAATGTGTGTGCATGTGTGTGTTAGTGTGTGTGCATGTGTGTGAGAATGTGTGTGCATGTGTGTTAATGTGTGTGCATGTGTGTGAGAATGTGTGTGCATGTGTGTGTTAGTGTGTGTGCATGTGTGTGAGAATGTGTGTGCATGTGTGTGTGAATGTGAGAGTGTGAATGTGTGAAAGTGTGAATGTGAAAGTGTGTGTATGAGTGGTCTATGAGTGTGTGACTGAGTGTGACAGTGTGGGAGTGCGTGTGAGCATGAGTGTGTCTGAGTGTTAGTGTGTGTGGGTGAATTGTGAAGGTGAGTGTCGCATGTGTGATTGTGCATCTGCACGAATGTGTCTGCATAAATTGTGAGAGCGTGTGTTTGTGTGTCAGTGTGAGTGTGCATCTGTTTGACTATGTGTCCGTGTGTCAGTGTGTGTGTATCTGTGTGAGTGTGTAAGCATGTCTATGAGTATGTCAGTATGGTGAGCATGAGAGTGTGTGTGCATCTGTGTGTGTATGAGTGTCAGTGTATGTCAGTGTGTGTCTGTGTGTGCAAATGTGTCTAAATGCAAGTGTCTGTGAGTGTGCATTTGTGATGGTATGAGTGTGTGTGTGAATGTGTATGCATTTCTGTGTGTGTCAGGGTGCGGTGGGTATGAGGGTATGTGAGTGTGCATCTGTGTGGATGCGTGTGAGTATACAAGTGTGTGTGTGTGTGTGTGTGTGTGTGTGTATACGGAGGCTGAACCTCACCAAGCATCATCCTCTGAGGGCCAGGGCGAGCTGCCCTCAGCCGGTCCTGCCTAGATCCCTCCACATACTGAAGGCAGAGCCGCCTGACTCACAGGTCAGCAGGTGGGAGGGAGGGTGTCCTACAGTGACCATCAGCCCACGAGGACTTCCCGGAGGAGGTGAGCGGCCCCTCCTCTTTGCTCCAAGATCCTCTTTCACCACCGTCCCACTCCCCTGATGCATCCCAGGGCTGACCCCAGACCCCAGTAGAGGTTGCTATTAAGGCCCCTCACTCTTCCGGAGCCCCTAGGGACAGGCATGGAACCCACACCTGACCAATCACAGGGCCCATCCCCCGTACAAAAGTGATCAGTCCGAGGAGGGTGCGGGGCATGAGAGCAGGGCCAATCAGAGTCCTTCCTTTGAGATTGGGCCATGGATCCTGCCAGCAGGAATTTTTCTCGGGGGATGCGAGAGTGGGAAGGTGTGAATGTGAGGTGTCTGGTGGCCGTCTTCATCAGTGCGGAAGAGAGCCTGTCTGCGACCAGAGACAAGCGCAGATGAAAACTGGGTAGGGGTGTGTGGGAGAGGAGACAGATGGATGGAGTCATGGATGGAGTTGTAGACAGAATTGGTCCCAAAGTCCTGGTCCCCACAGTCTTTTCTTTAATTATGTGAGCTGTCCCAGAATCCTCTTAGCTATAAGAGCCAATAAATCCCCCCTTTGCTTAAGCTAGTTGAGTTCAGTTTCTGTCACTTGCAAATTCCAGAGTTCTGAGTGATTTATCAGCCTCCACGGGGTTGTGCCCAGTCCCACTGTGCAACCTTATCTCTCTACTGTGGGGGCGGCATTATGTGCACGGGCCCTTCTCCTCTCCTTCCCTGCAAAATTAGAGTCTGATGTCCCCTTTCAAGCGTCTCTGTCCCTCTCCCTTCCCCTACTTGGTCTCCAATCTTCTCCCTGCTGCAGAAATATAGTAGCGTACTTAGAGAAGTTTCCAAATGCCTGGGCGTGAAAAAGGTTGAGAAACCCTGAGTGAAGACACAACTCAGGTTCTGCTGGGTACTCTGACCTTGAGGACCGAGGCAGCAGGCATCCTGCACCATGGTGTTCTGTTTTCATTTGTTTTTGTGGAGATGGGGTCTTACTGTGTTGTCCAGGCTGGTCTTGAATTCCCAACCTCAAGCAATCTTCCCTCCTCGGCCTCCCAAAATGCTGGGGTTACAGCCATTGCGCCCGGCCCCAGTGCTCTACTTTTCTTGACATGGAAGCTACTTCATTCACAATATCCCTTCCTTCACTCTCCTTGTTTATATTCAATGACATGAATATTCATTATTAGGCTTCAGTCAGTTTATTGATTTTATTTTATTTTTCCAAAATGGAAATATCTGGGATTTCCCCCTCTTTATAACAATAATTCACAGTCATGATAATAATAGCAAAATAAAACCAAGTTACGAAAAGTGGAAAATTTCCTGACTTCAGTGCTGGCCTGTGCTATAATTAATGCTACCTGTGTGCTCTTCAAGGTCTATCTTGAGTTTGGTTTCTCACATGAGTCCTTCCCAGCAAACTTGTGTACGTCTCTCCCCTTCTGGCCACTTGGCCCCTCTGGTAAGCCTGGCCTCTTTTGTCCCCAGACCACGTTCTAGAATTGTAGAATCCTGGCAAGAAAAAGGCAGCTCGTCCAGCCTTCTGTCCAGTGGAACAGCCCCAGCCAGAGCAACTGACAGATGGTGAGCCGCTGATGTCTGCACATGGCCGAGCCGGGCAGCTCACTACTTTCTGTGGCAGCCCTTCTACCATGGGGCAGCTCTAATTGCTGGAAAGTTCTTCCCTTTATTTAGCTGAAATCTGGCACCAGGATGCCCTTGGTTGAAGGCCTGTCCTCTGGAACACCACAAAGTCAATCTGTTATTCTTCCACATGACAGTTTTCACACTGTTGAAGACGGAACATCCCTCGTGGATTTGCTGTTTCCCTGGTTAAACACCCTGATTTCTGAAAAAACACATCAGAGGAAGAACAGCGCGAGTGCCCTCACTGACCTGGTTTTCTCCTGGTCATGCTCTCTGTCTTAGTCCATTTTGTGTTGCTATCACAGAAGACCACAGATGGGTAATTTAGAAAGAAAAGAAGTTTATTTCTTACAGTTCTGGAGGCTGGGGAGTCCAAGGTCATGGGGCCTGCGTCTAGTGAGAGCCTCTAGGCTGCATCATCCCATGGCAGAAGGTGAAAAGGCAAGAGAGTGTGAGGAAGCAAGAGGGCAAGCGGAGGTTGAATTCACTTTTATAACAAGTCCACTCTCACAATAACTAACCTTTTTCTGGGATAATAACATTAATCCATTCATGAAGACAGAGCCCTTATGACCTAATCCGCTCTTAAATGTCCCACCTCCCAACCCTGTTGCATTAGGGACTAAGTTTCAAACACATAAACTTTGGGGGACACATTAAAACTGGAGCACCCTTTAGTATTCATCTTAAAGTGTGATACCTGGCTAGAGCAAAATTTTCCAGGGGAGTTTGACTCCAGGAATCAGCCAATGGGATGTGGTGATCCCACGCTGCAAACTTGGCACTGCGTGTGCAACAAAATCACTGGTAGCATTACACAAATACCTGGGTCCCATCCCCAGAGATCTGGATCAGTAAGTCTGGGGTTAAGCCCAGGAATGTGTGCTTTTAAGAAGAGCTTCATAGCGCATTCTGTCCAATGGTTGTTTTTCTGCAGGAAAATAGAGATGTGCAGATAAGATGCATTGGGCATTGCACTGTGAAGCCAACATATTAGTCAGAACTCACTTGTTTGCAAGTGATGGAAATCAACTTAATCAGCTTAAGCAAATGGGGAATGTATTGGTCCAGGAGCTCTGATGGATTCTGGGACAGCAGTAGGAACTTGCCTTCAGGGACGAGACTGAGTCCCCAAAGCTCTTGCTCCTCTGCCTACCATCTTTTGTTTGGCTTCACTCTGGAAAATGATCTCTCCTATGGTGAGAAACATGGCCACAAGTAGCCCAAATTCATATTTTCCAAGCTGATCAACCTCAATTGGAAAGTAAATTTTGTCTTTTAGTATCTTTAAGTTAATTCTAGGGAAGGATTTTTATTGGACCAACTTGAGTCTTCTTTTAACTGATCACTGTGTCATGTAGATGGAATATTTTTATCGGATCATGGACTCACCACTTCCTTAGATTGGAGAAGGTTCAGCATTGGGTGAGGGAGAATGAACCATCAGGAAAATGATGCTGGGCACATGCCCACTATAGTCAACCTACACAAAGGGCTGGCTAGATTTTACTCAGGGAAAGAAAGCTTTGTTGCAACTTTTAGATGGAGGTAACATTCTTCTAGTAATAACCAGATGTTTTAAAGACCTTAAGGTCACCAGATTAGGATGATGCTACTGGGATGAAAATAGGAAGAAATGTTGGTTCAAATACTAGTTCAGTCAGTTATGAAACTTGATTTATGCCTGCAGAGACTGGTGATCACATCTGTCTTGAATTAATCTCTACTTTCACTGGCACAAACCTTGTCTCATCAGTCAGACTGAAAACAGTTCAAAGCCTGGAATTACAAGATACACAATTTTTATGCTTCTTCTGATACTCTGTCCAGTATGTTGCTGGTTACCCAGTAAATAGAATGCAAATAATATATTTCACCTCTTCAATGGACACAGCTTTATGTCTGCCTACATTCTCTAGTTTGTGTTCTCTCCCATGAAAGGCCTAGGTCTGCTATGGTTTGAGTGTGTGTCTCAAAATTCATGTGTTGGAAACATAATCCCCAGTGTGACATTGTTGAGAAATAGGACCTTTAAGAGGTAATTAGGTCATGAAGGCTCTGCTCTCATAAATGAATTAATGGCATTATCACAAGAGTGGGCTCCTGATAAAAAGGATGTTTGTCTCCGTTTCTCTCTTGCTTATGCTCATGTGCACTCTCTTGCCCTCCCACCAACTACCATGGAATGATACAGCAAGAAGGTCCTCACAAGATGCCAGCATCAGGCTCTTGAACTTTTTGGCCTCCAGAATCATGAGTCAAATAAACTGCTATTGTTTATAAATTTCCCAGTCTGTTGTTTTCTGTTATAGCAACACAAAATAGACTAAGACAGAAAATTGGTAGTGAGAAGTGGTACTATTTTTTATAACAAATACTTGAAAATATGTAAGCAGCTTTGGAACTGGGTAATGAGTAGAGGCTGGAAGCATCTAGAGAAGCTGGTTAGAAAAAGTCTAGATTGCCATGAATGGAGCAGTAACAGTGATTCTGCAGAGGGCTCAGAAGAAGAGAAGAAATGTGGGTAAAGTCTGAAACTTCTTAGAAATTACTTAAGTGGTTGTGATCAGAATGTTGGTAGAAATATGGATGGTAGAGGCCATTCTGATGAAGTCTGAGATGGAAATGAGAAAGAAGGTATTGGGAACTGGAGTAAAAGCTATCCTTGTTATAAAGTTGCAAAGAACTTGGCTGAATTATGTCCATGCCTAAAGGCCTTATGGAAGGCAAAAATTAAGAATGGTGAACTGGGATATGTGGCAGAAGAAATTTTTAAGCGAAATAGTGAAGAAGCTGTCTACTTTTAACCACATACAGTAAGAGGAGATAAATGATTTGAAGATGGAATTTATAATTAGCAGAAAAGAAAAGAAGAATGAAAAGATCTTAAAAATTTTCAGCCTGATCATGTGAAGAATGAAAAAACATGTTTAGGAGAGCAAACTAAGGATGTGGCTAAGTGACCATTTGTTAAGAAGATCAGTACTGACAGAAGGAATCACCAAGACAATGGGAGAGTGAACCTACTGTGGTTTGAATGTCTCCTCCAAAAGTCACATTGAAATTTAATTGTCAGTGTAACAGTATTGGGTGGCAGGAACTTTAAGAGGTATTTCGGTAATTAAGAGGGCTTTTTCCTAATGAATAGATTAATGCTATTATTGAAGGGGTGGTTTAGTTATTGTCAGAGTGGGTTCCTGATAAAGGGATAAGTTTTGCCCATTTCTTTCTGTCTTGTGTGCAGACTTCTGTGTTCCACCCGTATACCACAGGATAATCATTCCCTGATGCCAGGGCCATGGTTTTGGACTTCCCAGCCTCCAGAACCAAATAAACTTCTTTTGTTTATAATTTACATAGTCTGTCGTGTTCTGTTATAGTAGCAGAAAACATACTAAAATAGACTCCAAAGGCATTTCAGAGATCTTTGAGGCTACTCCTCCCATCACAGACTGAGAACTCTAGCAGGGCAGAATGATTTTGAGGGATGGGCCTGGGGTACCCTTCATGGACTTGCAGCCCAGAGCCACACTGGGCTTCTGTTTCACACATTCAGGCACAGAGCTCCTCAGCTACCCCAGCCATGGCTCAAGTAGGCCCAGATGTGGCCTGACTCACTACTCCTGAATATACAGGCTGTGAATTTTGACAACATTCACACGGTGCTAATTTTGCACATGCACAGAATACAAGAGCTATGGGGCATGACCTTCTCTACCTAGATTTTAAAGGATGTTGTGGACGTCCAGGGCTCCAGCCACAGACTTGCCACCAGAGGCAGAGCCACCATAGAAAGCCCCTACTAGGGAAATGCCAATTACTAGGGTAATGCCAAGTGGAAGTCAGAGCTATGACAGAGTCCCCCCAGGGCAATGCCTATTGGAGCCATGAGAGTGGGGCCTCTCCCAAGGCCCCAGAACTATAGAGCTACTAGCTTGAGCTTGCAGCATCAGACTAAGAGAGCTGCTGGCGGCCAGGCGCGGTGGCTCATGCGTGTGGTCCCAGCACTTTGGGAAGCTGAGGTGGGCAGATCACGAGGTCAGGAGTTCAAGACCAGCCTGACCAATATGGTGAAACCCCTCTCTACTAAAAATGCAAAAATTATCTGGGTGTGGTGGTGTGCACCTGTAGTTCCAGCTGCTCGGGAGGTTGAGGCAGGAGAATCACTTGAACCCTGGAGGCAGAGGTTGCAGTAAGCCGAGAGTGCGCCACTGCACTCAAGCCTGGGCAACAGAGTGAGACTCCATCTCAAAAAAAAATAAATGCTGCTGATCTGAGACTCCCACCCATGAGAGCTGCTGAGTGAACTGAGCCCAGTAAAACCATGGTTGTGGGGCCCAATCTTTGTCCTAGTGTTTCCAGAAGGCAAGGCATGGAGTCAAAAAAGGTTATTCAGAAGACTTAAGACTTAATGTTGTTTCCCCATTGGGTTTTGGACTTACTTGGAGCCTATTACTCTTTTCATCTTGTCTGTTTCTCCCTTTTGGAATGAGAGTGTCTATCCTATGCCTGTCCCACCATTGTATTTTGGAAGTAGATAACTTGTATTGATTTCATACCTCATAGCTGGAAGAAATTTGCTTTAGGATGAATCATGCCTTCCATCTCACCCACATCTAATTTAGGTGAGACTTTGGATTTTGGATGTTTGAGTTGATGCTAGTAGGAATTAAGACTTTGGAGACTATTAGAATGGGATGGATGTATTTTGCAGGGTGAAGATATACATTTGGGGGCCAGGAGTGGAATGTTATAATTTGAACACATCCCCCAAAATTCATGTATTGGAAGTACAATCCCCAATACAATAGTGTTGAGAGGTAGGACCTTTATGAGGTGACTAGGTCATGAGGGCACTGGTCTTGTGAATGGGTTAATGGTATTATTGTGGGAGTGAGTTCCTGATAAAATGGCTAGGTTAGGTTCCTTTCTCTCTTGCTCTTATTTGCACATACTCTCTTGCCCTTCCCCTTCTGCCATGGGATGACATGGCAAGAAAGCCCTCATCAGATGATAGCACTATGCTCTTGGACTTCCCAACCTCCAGAACCATAAGTCAAATAAATTTATGTTGTTTCTAAATTACCCAGTCTGTGGTATTCTGTTATAGCCACACAAAACAGACTAAGACAAGGTCTAATGTATTTTTGATGTCATAGCTTCAAGTTAATACTGTACCTGAGGGTAAGAGAAATAGTTAGCTGACCAACAAAAATGTGTTCCATATCCATGGTGTATCACCATTTCTGGAAAATAGCTGCTCAGTCATGGATTATATTTTCCAGCCCCTCTTGCATCTAGGTAGGTCCATATGATTAGTTCTCACCAATGGAATTTGAATGGAAATGATGCATATTACTTCCAGGCCAAGGTGGTTGAGCATTGGGTGGGAGATTCTCCATGTTTTCTTTCTTTTCTCATCTTTCAGCTCAATATAGAGAATCCCTAACAGAGGACTTCCAGGATATCCTAGGGACAGCAGAGCCTCAAGATCCAGGGAGGATCCTGGATCCCTGAGTCACCACTTGGAGGAGAGTCTCCTGGAAGAATGGATTGATCAACAACATCTACATTCAACTTCATGTGAGTTAGAAATAAACCACTGAGCAGTTTTATGAAACCACCAAGATTTTGGGGCCAGTTGCTAGCATGAATTACCCTAATTACTACACTCAGCAGGCTCAGCTGGTGTTCAGTGTTGCTCCAACTCCCCCTTTCTGTGTCAAATTACCCCAGAGAACAATTGAACTTCTCATCTTAACCATTACCAAATCAGATTGTCTTGGTGATTTTAGTCTGTGCTGGGCTCTGTAAGAAGGGGGGTGCCATGTCTGGGTCTGGAACAGACTGCTCTATGGTTGATCATTTTTATTGTATTTATTAATTCTTTTGCCCATTCATTCACTTATTCCTTTATTAGTTCAGCCTACTGTGCCGATTGAGTACTAGAGGTGACATAGTTCTCTGCTGGATTTTTTGCCCAGCTCTGTGGGCCAGTGGGCCACACTCCCCAACACAGGTGTGGGTGTGACACCTCTCAACACACCTTTTCCAGTTTACAGTTGGACACCATGCATGGTGTAGTACAGTAAAACATCAGAAACCACACCAGTTATTTTAACCAAGATAATTTAATAGAAGGACTTGGAGTATTGGAGAACTGCAAAAGTTCTGTGATACTTACGAAGCAATCATAAAGGTAGCAACTGCAAGAAGCAGCCACCATCCCTAGGGCTGAGGGAACAAGGGAAGAGGTTGGGATTACTCAAATTTAGAAGCTTGGTGGAGAGGCCACTAGGAGCTGGAACTCAGCTCTTCAGGGACTGGGCAGGTGCCAGTTGCTGCTGGGATCTCTGAGAGGGCACAATAAGGCACCTTCTGAAGCGTGGGACAAGCACATTGCAAACCAGGACCAACTACTGACAATGGAAGTAGCTCCACCACCAGATTGAAGACCCATCGCCATGGCAACGCTGAGAGGGACAGGAAGCAAAGGGAAGGGAACAAGTCTTTCTCCCTCTTGCCTTTCTGTCTCCCGAGTGCTGCCTACTGGCAGGAGCTAACTGGGCGCATCAGGCAAAGCACAACCATGGTTTGCAGAGTATGACTGGGAGGGTTTGGAGTAAGAGTCAACAGTTGAAGAACCAGCACAGAAAGTTCTTAGCTTGGATCTCCTGATAGGTTTGCTGAGAGGGCCCTTCTTAGAATCTAAGATCCTAGGAACCAGCTCTTGTCTACAGCCTCCCAGCCAGTCTCAAGGCTGACTTCTTGGTTATACTCTGATACCTGAACCTTGGTTTCCAGGTCCCAGAGAGACTCATGTAGACAGACACCAGACTTCTCATGTGTGGTCTGTACTGTAGGCTCAGAAGGAGGAATTTTGCATCATTGGCTATTCAGGTTCAGCTGCAGATTGATGCTGGGGTGCAGGGGTAAGATCAGCCTTGTGGATCCTCCCCCTAAGAGGAGCAGCTGGAGAACTAGCTCCTCTTGGATCTTCCCAGGAAGGCAGCCATTGCCTCTCAGTGTTCCGGCAAAGAAGACTGCAATCCTTTCATTTATTGCCATGTGACCTTGAGCAAATGAATTACCCTCTCCAAGTCTTGATTTCTTCCTCTGAAAAATCCCCTCGGAGGGTTGTCATGCAGATTAGGGTTAATGTATATAAAATGCTGTGCCTGGCACATGATAGATACTCCGTAAGTGGCAGGAATTGTTATTATTTATAAGAGTGGGGGATGACAGAAGCCAGCCTTTGCCCTTGAGGCCTGAGGGATGGCATCAATTCTCCATGGTTGGTGGAGGAGCTCTAGGCAGCAGAAGGATGGGCAGAGAGAGGGCACCTCAGTGCTAGACAGTCCTGAGCCCTCCCCCAGGGGTAAGCCTTGGCCCAGAAGCCCTGGAGGGGCCAGATCCACAGGAAAAGGCTGCCCCATTCTGATGGGGGCGCTTGGAGGCCCAGGGAAAAGGAAACTGGCCTGCCTAGTGGGCGCCTGCCTTCCAGCCTGTGAGGGCCACAGGACAGCTTCTGCAGTGGTCTGGGGGAGGCGTGTGGAGATGCCCGAGCTGCATGCACGATTTCCAGAGCCTGCTGCTGTGGAAGTTTGGATCTGAGCAAGTGGGTGTAAAGAATGTCAAGCAAGATTCGATTACAATTTTTATTTTGGAAAAACCTTCATCAAAATATGTATATCTAATTAGGACAATTACAGCACAGGAACAAAAAACTGATTAAAAATCAGACACTCCATAAATTACAAGTGTTTTCCTCCAGCTGGGGCACATCTCCGGCTGCTGAGCTGCAAGGCCAATCAATGGAGCTGGGGCTCTGGGAGCAGGAGTGGGAGGTGGTGACACCCAGGACAAGACATGGAAGGGGCTGCTGAGTGCAGGCTGCAGGGGACAGGGAGGCAGCTCAATCTGCTCAGGGCCAGAAAAAGTGGCAGTGCCCTCTCCGAGCAGGGGCCTCTGTCAGTGGGGTCTGGGGAGATATGGACCTGCATATATGGGACGTGTGTGTGTGCGCGCATGTTTGTGTGCACTTTGCTGATCCTGAGTGGCAGATCATGTATGTATGTGCACATGTGTCTGTCAGCATATGAACATCTGTGCAAACATCTGTGGCACTGCAAGAGGATGCAAATGCCTGAGCATAAGCAAAATGCACAGCCGCATCTGGAACCTGTGCCAGAGGCAGGCTGTGTGCAGAGGGACAGCGGGAAGCGGGCCTGTTATACACGCCCTGGGTGCTACATGCCTGCTGGCCTGGGTGTGATGTGTGTGCGGGGGATGGGGCACAGTGTGTCACAGGCAGGTGGAGCTGCCCTTTGAAGACATCACAAAATGAGGCCATGTCCATGAATACAGCTGTCCTTTATCAAGCGGCTTCTGTGTACCAGGCATTGTGCTAAATCCTTGACTTAAACCCGCTCAGCAACACTAAAAGATAGACGTGGTAGGCAGAATTATACTCCCTTCCCCCCAAAAGATAGGCACATCCTAATCCCTGGAGCCCTACATGGCAAAAGGGACTTTGAAGATGTAATTAAGTTAAGGATTTGGGGCTGGGAGTTTATTATTATTATTATAACTTGGGTGTGCCTTTAAAGTGGAAGAGGGGGTTCAGAGAAAGAGATATGATGACAGGATGGTCAGAGAGATGCTATGCTGCTGGCTTGGCAGACGGACGTAAGGGACCATGCGCCAAGGCATGTGAGCAGCCTCTAGAAGCTGGAAAAAGCAGGGGAAAGAATTTTCCCCAAAGCCTCCAGAAGGAATGCAGTCCTGCTGAAGCCTTGCTTTTAGCCCCGTGGGACCCATGGCAGACTTCTAACCTATGGAATTGTAAGATCATAAATTTGTGTTGTTTCAAGCCGTTAAATTTGCGACAACATGTTACAGCAGCAATGAAAAACAAATATAGTAGGCTATAGTAGGCTACCCTGCTACTTTATAGGTGAAGAAATTGGAGCTCACAAACAGACATAAAGTAGTTTCCCAAGCTCACCCAGTCAGTAAGTGGCAGAGCTGCAGTCCGAGGCAGCCTCACCCCCAAATCTAAGCTGGCATCTCCAGCCCATCCACCGCACTGCACTGTCTCTCACAGAGCAAATTGCAAGGGGCAGACTTCTAATTTTCAGGCAGAGTTAGAGATGTCCTTCCTTAGTTCCCAGCTCAGAGAAGATGGAATGGAGGGGCCTATTCTGGGAAGAGAACATTGAAACGCCTGGACACGTTCCGTTTAAAGCCTTCATTGAAAGCAGCCTGTGTATTTCCCCTCTAAGGAGGGGAAGGGGGCTTATGTCTGAGCTCGGATCTAGCTTTGACACACGGTGCTCCTGGCATCCACAGCCAATCCCCTCAGAGCACATCTCTAGACCTCAGCCCCCTCCACTCCCTTTCTTCCTGCTCAACCCAAATCCCCCTTAAGTCTGCACTCTTCCGGACAGAGCTTCTGCAGCTTCCACAGCCTTTGGAAGCTCAGGGGATTACTGTGGGCTCAGAAGCTCCCTGCCCCAGGCAGAAGGGCAGGGGTGGGATGGGCTTAGAGGCCCACTGTCTGCCCCACACTATCCTCTTCTGTGGCCATGAGCTTGCCATGCTGTGCTGAGAGACCTAGAGCCCCTGTGTGAGACGATATGGCACTGGGAAGAGGGGGATGCTGGAAGAGAGTGTGGGGTTAGGAGACAGGTGAGCTGGGCCCCAGCCTTGGCCGGCCCCAGCCTTGGCCAGCCCAGCCGATGATCCCCTTGGGAGGCTTTCTAGACTCACTCCCCCTGCTGGGCCTCAGTTTCCTTGTCTGTGACCTGAAATACTTAGAGAACATTGCTGAGATTCCCTCTAGCCCGGACTCTCTGACTCTGACAGTGAGGATTCTCCTCCTGCCTGCACGCTGTGGTCCAGCATCCTGGGGCCCACAGGTGTTCCTGCCCTACTTGCCTTTTCTTTTCTTTTCTTTTTCTTTTCTTTTTTTCTTTTTTTTTGAGATGGAATCTTGCTCTGTCACCCAGGCTGGAGTGCAGTGGCACAATCTCGGCTCACTGCAACATCTACCTGAGGCGATTCTCTTGCCTCAGCCTCCTGAGTAGCTGGGACTACAGGTATGCACCACCGCACCCAGCTAATTTTTGTATTTTTGGTAGAGACAGGGTTTCACTATGTGGGCCAGGATGGTCTCTATCTCTTGACCTCATGATCTGCCCGCCTCGGCCTCCCCAAGTGCTGGGATTACAGGTGTGAGCCACTGCGCCTGGCCCCTACTTGCATTTTCCACAGGGAGAGGTAGGTGTCACAGGAGCGGAGCAGGGGGCCCTGAAGTGGGTGTCAGGTCTGTGTTTTGGCCTCTGGGGGACTGGGGTTGGGGTGGTGAGAGTTGCTTGGCAGGAGGTTGTCCTAAACTCAATGCTAGGGTCACCCCTGATATAAATCCCACATTGTGGATCGTTCCTCACCCCAGGAGGATACTTTCTTCTAGCTCTGCTGTCCTGGAAGCTTCCTATAGCCACAGGGCATGGAGGCTGTTGTGCAGTATGAGAGATACTTGCCTGGAGCCACTGCCACCTGATGCAGGTGACACCTTCAGAGAGCTTTGTCCGCATCATCTGTGGCTGCGCTGGAAGGGGAGTCCTGGCTCTTCTCATTCTCTTTCTCCAGTGTGGGGGGAGGGGATGTTAATAAAGAAATAAAAGTGAACATGACACACCCAAGGTCACACACTGGAATAATGACAGGCTGGAATCAGCCTTCTAAGCTCTTGACCTTCTAGCCTCAAACATCTTTTGGAAAACATATGACTTGATCTTCCAGTTTGGGAGGCAAACATATTACAGCTCTTACTTTTTTCCAGTTGTCTGCTGGAATATTCATAATGTCCAGGATCTCCTCCTGTGGCCTCCCTCACACTGGGTTTGTCTAAGAATCTCAGGGACTTACTCTGCACTAAGGGGTACAGCCCTATTCCATCAGAGACTCATCGGTCAATCACTGCCATTACTTCCCACTACCACCTGATGTCGCTGTTGGAGACTGGGCCTGCAGAGCTCAGTGAATGACACTGACTAATTAATGGCAGGTTCTTCATGGTCTCAATCCCAACTCAGGGTACAGCAGTGCTATCCAAGAGCATCGAGGTCGCAGCCCCCTATAGTTCAGGTTTCCATGCTTGGCCAACAACTTTCAATGTGCAACCAAGTGATAGGATGATTTGATCTGGGGAGCTTCTGACATCAGCCTTACCTTCTAATAAAATCTACTCTTCTGCACAAATCTTTAAGCCATTGCATTGAGCTGGGTCACCAGCCTGGACTCTTCCTTTCACGTGGTAGTTTTATAAAGCAAAGAGTTCTCATTGTTTTTCTCAGCCATTAAGCTTTGTGCATGGCCATGCTGGTCTACCTTGCTTTATCCACATAAACCTGTTTAACTTTGAATCTCAGGAACAGGAGTTGAAGTTTGTTTTCTTGTCTTTCAAGTCTTGGGTCATATGCTCATTTATCCATTTATTTATTTCATTGGGACTTTTTTGTTGCAAGTAACAGAAACACAACTTGAATTAGGGAATTCATTGGCCCATGTATCTGAAATGTCCAAGAGTTGTGCTGACTTTACGCATGAGTGTTTCCAGGGGTCCAAACAATGTCATCAGGACTTTCTGTTTCTCTTCTCCTAGAACTTCAATTTGGATTCATTCTCATGACAGGGTCCTGCACAGCACAGGCAGGATAACCACTGGCTCTGCAGGCTCTCATTCTCCCAGCACTAGCAACTGCAGTGCAAAATATTATTATAATATCCAGACTCAATAAAAATGACTTCTTAAAAGATAGTTACAAATGGCCTTTCATACCATCTCATACCCCATA